>NC_141690.1:77416279-77781279 GCF_964263255.1 Lissotriton vulgaris
TATTCTGCTCCCATTGAGCGGGCAGACAATAACTCTAAGAAATCTTTGCAATTGTGCAGTGCTTCTTGGCCCCTAGCGCCCAGGCGGCGGTCGCACCTGTCTCAGAGACCTGGTGCAACACTTTGGCAAAATTCTTCAGGGATAAAATAATTAGCATCCAAGAGACGTTTTCGACTTCTCCCAGGAAGCTTATAGGTGCTGTTTTGGTGTGGCTGATGGCGGAATCTGCCCCCACTTTTTCTGCATGTAGGTCTGTCGATCTTTCCAGCTCTCTCAGAATCCTTAAGGCCCTTAAGTTGGGATCACCTAACGACCCGTGTGCGGCCAGGCTTCTCTCTGATGTGACAGATACCATTAATTCAGAAGTGAATTTCATGGTTAATAAATCACTTTGCGAGGCCCGCGTTCCAATGTCATGGAAGCAGGCGCTGATTCTTCTCCTCCTGAAGTAGCCATTGCTTGGCCCTCTGTTACCTGAGAATTACCACCCTATCTCACTTTTGCCAAGTTTGGCTAAGGTATGCGAGAAGGTGGTCACCTCTCAACTCACCAACTATATTGAGGTATCAGGCTTGCTTCATCCAGCACAATCCAGCTTCCGTGCTTCGTATAGCACAGAGTCAGCTCTGCTAGAGGTGGCAGAGGTGATTCAGGAGTGTTTGGATGCCGGCTGGAGAGCAGCTTTGGTTATGCTAGATCTCTAGGCGGCATTCAACACCGTACCCCACTCCCCTGCTCCTTGACCGTCTATCAGAAATAGGTATTTCAGGCCCAGCTCTGCAGTGGATCAGGTACTTCTTGGAAGGACGGTCACAGCAGGTCTGGATTCTTCCGTGTGCCTCCATGCCTATGCAGGTGACTACTGGTGTGCCGCAGGGATCATCACTTAGCCCCCTGCTTTTCAACATCTACGTAACTCTGCTAGTTTATCTTGCGGAGTCATTGAGGGCTAAAGTGATGACCTATGCTGACGATACCCAGCTTTTGTTTTCTTGGAGCAAGGAGGATGACTCTGTTGTGGCTGCAAACATTGTTTGTCTTCAGTTTTTCATTGGCAAGCAAATGCACAGCTGAAATGTAATGAAGGAAAGTCTGAAGTGCTTCTGTATGCCTCTTTCTGGATGGATTTCAGAGAAAGGCTTTGGCCTCCCGGTTTTCAACGACCTACTGCAGGCACTAAAAACCATGGCGTATGGCTCGATGAAAATCTGAATTTTGTTGCAGAAGTGAAGAAGCTGGCCGGTACCTGCTTTGACACTCTGAAAACCTTGAATACGTTTCTTCCCCTTCTGCCAGATAGTGCCAAAGAAGCTGTGGTCCGTGCCTTGATTTTATCCCGCTTAGACTATGCCAATGCCCTCTTGGTTGGCAGACCGGGTTGCAGTGCCAAGAAACTGCAAGTGGTCCAAAACTCAGCGGCCAGACTTATTTTGGGTCTGTCATGAAATTTAAAATGCTGTCAATCACTCATCAGGCCCTCTACGGCCTAGGCCCTATTTATTTGCAGAAGAGGTTTGCCTTCTACATACCAGGGAGACAGCTGCACTTGTCTGCTCAGCTGCTGATACAGACCATAGGTTTATTCGCCAAAGACTTGGTGGGAATTCCTTTGTGCGCAAAGCCGGTCTGGCCTGGAACATGCTGCCCGTGGCTCTTTGGGGTATTCAGGACCTACTGTTGTTTAAGAAAAAAACTAAAAACTTTGCTTTTTTAATCTTTGATGGGTGTGCTTTTTTCTTTTTCTGAAGCAAGCGCCAGGACACTCTTGAGTAGCCGTGCGCTGTATAAATGAAATATTACATAACTTAATTATTGGGACATCTCAATATATCCACCTTCTATATTCTTGTATTTTCTCTTTTATTTCTGAGTGATACTGGTATTCTCTGTTCTTCTACACAGATGTACATTATGTCTCTCTTATCCCTTTTCCACCTCCCCATTAATTGAATTACCTAGGTTGACACTCAACATATTTATTTTTATTCTAACAACTGGTTAAACAATGGTTAGACACCATGTTGCAAAAAGATTTAAAAAACGTAGTAATATGAAGTATTGGAGTATAATGTTATTACAGTTTTGGATATCCTATTCAAATGTTAAGCCATGTCATTTAAGGAATGTTTATTGAATTAGCAAACAACTTAGGAAGTAAAACACAATCAACTGCGATTTGCCTGACTAGCAGCAATTCAAAAATGCTCAGTGAGATTTTCATAAAGCTAACAAGAGGATCAGGTTTAGGATCAGTGCTAATTGCATTCTCAATTATTGTAACTAAAAAGATGTTATTATTCTCCGTCTTAATATTTCAACAAAACAAAACTTACCATTGTGACCTTACTGTGGAATACACTTCTATATAGCCCACATCTTTGCCACAAAATGACAAATGAGCCAGCCCAAAGTTTGGTCCCTCCAATTGCAAAACAACAATCATCTTAGTGAACCTGAAACCTTTTTGGCATTACAGTACAGAAGGCTATTAAATGTGGTGTCCCGCTCCTTAAAAGGCATTGCACAAATGCAGAGATAAACGCCCTTTCGGATAAAGTGGGTGTGAGTGTCAGGGCCGCCTTGCAGGCCCACGGGCAAAGCAGTGCACTGGGCCCTGCCTACACAAGCACTCACAGGAATAACAATGTTTAACGGTAAATTGGTGTTAAATGCTGGTCTACTTGAGGCCCCTATTCCCTTGGAGTCCCCGGACAGCTGACCAGGGTGCCCATGCGTTAAGAGGGCCCTGGCGGGTGTCTCCAAGCATATGAAGGCTTATCTTGGCTTTGCATCCGCCCAGTATTACAGCCGCAGTCACAGAGGAAAAAGGGCCCTAGAGGCTGGCACTATGAGTTGATAAATGGGTGCAGCACCGTGGGAGCGCCAGCATGGTATCCATTAAGAAGAGGAACAGGGGAGCACTGGACCTCTGAAGGCTCCAGCAGGAATACAGACGTCATGGCCCCTTGAGAATGCCCATGCACTTCCACTAAAGGCTAGCTAAAAGCATAGTTATAAACACACTGATAATGCGCAAGTAGCCGCATTGTCAGTGTCAATACCCTGAGGAGCCGCCTCTAAGGGGTTCTTGTGGCCCCTTATACTGTAGGGAGGGTATCTTAAAGGGGAGTGGGAAAAAGCAGAAAGCATGGTGCTCTGCAGCTCTGTTTTTCTGAGCAGTGCATTTTTCAAGAAACTGTTTGGATTTGCAATGGGGTGCACAGTCTTGCTGTGCAGCTGCACAAAATGTGTAACAACCGGCCATGGTAATCAAACCAGCAGACGTTATTATAGTTTTCATGAAATATATGTCAGTCACTTAAAGTGTTAGCAGGAAAATAAAATGTGTACATTAAAAATACACATAGAGTTGACAACTTGGGTTCGTATTAAATCGCTATATATTTCTCGCTTCAATTATTTAACGAATCCTTTTGTGTTTTGTATACTGTTTTCAGCATGGAGCAACACCAGAATCCATGAATTCTATTCACCAAAATACGTGTTGCTTGTCTTTTATTCTTGTTCTCCTATGCAGAAGAAAAAGTGAATGTAAGTGAAGAGAGGAAGAAATCTTTTTGTTAACCTTGTTTCCAAATCCAACAATTTTTCATTGGCTCTATCAAACACAAAGGAAAGCGAGCCGGCATTCAGAAATATTTATGAGAACTGACTGCAATATATCATCGCATGCTGTTACAAATGACAGGAACCAGACAATAGTCCCAACATGGCGAGCCAGGCCTTTCTTCTGCTCTTTCCCTAGCAATTAATTTAAATCCGAAGCGTTTGCAAATGTATAAATATTTGAAATCATCTACAATGGCCAATAAAAAAAGGGCATTTGAGGGAAGAAATGTTGAGAAAGAGACAAAAAGGCAGAGTCCCCAGCAGCCTCCCGCCTTTTAGTCCTGGAAAGTTTTGTCTCTAAAGATTTCACTTTTGGACGGTAAAGCAGATCCAAAATTAACAGAACAGGCTTCTTGAAAAACAGTAATTCGCCTTTCTTCATTCGAATCAAATTTGCGCTTCAATGTTTAAAAAACAGAAGGGCCCAGATTTACAAATAATTTGCTTACCGTTTGCGTTATTTTTTAACGCCAAATATTTGTATTATTTATTATTTCTATGTTTTTTCCACTTTGCATGGGCGCTGCATTCTACAACACACATATAAAGCAAAAAAATGCCATAAAGCATCGTTTTTGTATAGCAAGGGACGCCTCCGGTATGAAAAGTATGCATACTACAATGCAGTCGCTATTAGGAAGGGGCGTTCCCTTCCTAATGGCAACCCCAAAGCCATGTATGAATGTTTGGCGACCGCAATTGCAGTCTCAAAACACTCGCAAATTACCACGCTCTTAAAAAGGGTGGTAATGCACTCACAAAAGGGAAGGGGTCCCCAAGGGACACCTTCCCCTTTGCAAATGCACTGGAAAATATTTTTTAGGGGCAGGCAGTGGTCCCAGGGACCACTGCCTGCTCTTAGAAATTGGAAATTAAACATTTCATTTTTTTTTTGATAAACAGCCCACTTTCCTTTAAGGAAAAGTGGCTGCATTTAAAACAAAAACCTGTTGCATTGAAAAGCAGTCCCAGACATCGTGGTCTACTGAGCCCAGCAGGCTACCATCCCTGGGAGGGCCAGTCATTCCCAATGGGGTCGCAAATTGTCAGTGGCTCATTCATATTCATAAG
The DNA here is from genome assembly GCF_964263255.1 of Lissotriton vulgaris. Taxonomy (NCBI): domain Eukaryota; kingdom Metazoa; phylum Chordata; class Amphibia; order Caudata; family Salamandridae; genus Lissotriton; species Lissotriton vulgaris. Next base: position 77,420,981 of record NC_141690.1, read on the forward strand.
CTTCTCATTTTGCAACCCCATTGGGAATCGCTAACAATGTCTGAGACACTGTTGTACATTGTGATTTGCGACTTGTAAATTGCGAGTCACAATTTGAGAGTCACAAATCACAATGGTCATGCATCTGGCTAAGTATGGGCGGAAAATTAGTTCCGCTCGCGGAATTTGCGGATTTTCCGCAATTTCGCAATCCATGAATCGCGCGTAATCGCGGCAAAATTCACGAATTCGCGAGCCGGACTAATTTTGCTCAGGAAGCACTTACAGGGTTACAGCAGGTGCCCAAGTTGAAGCTAATTTCTTTGTAACCATTTACAAAATGGTTACAAAGAAATTAACTTCAACTTGGGCACCTGCTATAACCCTGTAAGTGCTTCCCGAGCGGCGCCTCGTTGCCTACTTGCAACTATTCTCTGACCCTGCTCTGACCCTCAAAGCAGGGTCAGAGAATAGTTACAAGTAGACAACGAGGCTCCGTGAACAGGAGGCACTTACAGATATAGATAAAGCAGGTGCCCGAGTTGAAGGTCAAATTCAGTAACTTCTTAATCAGCCCCAAAAAATTGTGTGCTTTGTCGAAGCTGGGCAGGTGTGCTTTCTCCCCATATCTACAGTCGAAAATTAGCTATGCTTGATGGAGGCCTTTGCATCCTTGACTTTCACGAGTGTAATCCCCGTACAGTTCCTGTAACTAGTAGTTTCTTTCTCCCCATCTGCTGCTCTGATCGGTGCCTGACCTTTTATACACACAAGATGCATGTGAACTCGCTAAGAAGCCCCCCAGTTTGCCCCACCCCGCACACACTAGCGGTGTGCACCATCTTCCCGCCCTTTACCCACTATGATGGACAGCTCACTCGAGGGGCCCGGCGCCCTTCGGCGCGATGGCAAAGTTAATCAGCCCCCAAAAATCATGCGCTTTGTCGAGGCTGGGCAGGTGTGCTTTCTCCCCATATCTATCGTCGAAAATTAGCTATGATGCTTGATGGAGGCCTTTGCATCCTTGACTTTCATGAGTGCAATCCCCGTGCAGTTCCTGTGACCAGGAGCTTCTTTCTCCCCATCTGCTGCTATGATCAGTGCCTGACCTTTTATACACACAAGAGGCATGTGAACTCGCAAAGAAGCCCCCCCGTTTGCCTCCCCCCACACACTAGCGGTGTGCACCGTCTTCCCACCCTTTACCCACTATGATGGACAGCTCACTCGAGGGACCCCGGCGCCCTTCGGCGCGATGGCAAAGTTAATCAGCCCCCAAAAATCATGCACTTTTTCGAGGCTGGGCCGGTGTGCTTTCTCCCCATATCTACAGTCGAAAATTAGCTATGATGCTTGATGGAGGCCTTTGCATCCTTGACTTTCACGAGTGCAATCCCCGTGCAGTTCCTGTAACCAGTAGCTTCTTTCTCCTCATCTGCTGCTCTGATCTGTGCCTGAACTTTAATACACACAAGAGGCATGTGAACTCGCAAAGAAGCCCCCCCGTTTGCCCCCCCACACACTAGCGGTGTGCACCGTCTTCCCACCCTTTACACACTATGATGGACAGCTCACTCGAGGGACCCCGGCGCCCTTCGGTGCGATGGTAAAGTTACACACACATGGTCACTGGAGGCAACTCTTCTGGCCCTACGCAGCTGTGGTGCAGGAAAAGCACTATACATTTACCCAACGAGGTAGCACTTACTGATTAGCCAGTAGAAAGTACTCCACTTAAGTATGGTGCAAAATTGCAAAAAGAAACACGATTTCGCAGGGAAATTCGCGGATTCGCAGATTTTTTTGTGAATTTGCAAATCGCTGATTCGCAAAATTCGCCCATACTTACATCTGCCCCGATTCCTATAAAGGTCAGGAGTAAAATAAAATCAGAGTGAAAATGAGGCATGCACACCAGTAATACTGTTGAATAATTGAAGGAAGGGTCTAAACAACAAAACAAAGTTTCCTCCTTCCGAAAAACAAAACAAATTTGCCATAGAAAATGCATCAGTGCTAATAATTTGCCCACACTGCATTATACCCTATCTACGAATTTGCATGTGTAAACTGCTTACAATAGGGTGTACCTCTGTAAATCTGGAACTGTTCACTGCTTCCTTGAGGTACTATTTTATTTTTTAAAGAATTTAAATTTTTTTAACTTTACTTTAATTAGCATTTTCCTATAACTAAGAAAAACACCTTAACCTAATCATGAAAAGTAGATTCTGTAGCACTATAATGGATCATTACAATAATTACTGTGATGCTACCAAGTTCCATTCTGGTATGAACAATCAGCCCAGCCACAGACTCAACAGGTTACTGGTGGGCTCACCACAGTATACCACCTGAAATAGCACACACATGTCATCTGGATTAGTATACTCTCTGCTTTTATTTAATGCCATCCTATTAACTGAAAACATATAGCAGGGACAACTGCTGAGGAAATCCTGATGAAAATGAATTGCATTGTTGATAAACTTCAAGAAGACCTAATATACAAGGGGTTATTTGCACATGACCTATTTGACAATGGGTCATTATAAGACATTGGGTTATTGGTTGAAGGTGGAAGCCCCACTCAGGCAACAACCAAAATACTTGCCACGGTGAACCACATAAGTCACTAAATTAACTTGTGCTTACCCCTTTGCAAACTTGGCACAAAGCAGTCAGGCTTAATGCAGATGAGTGGTGTAAGGTATTTATGAAGCACACAAACAGAAATAAAGTGAAACCACAACAGAAGAAAAGTCCCCAAACAACTAAAAACATATAGAAAATCTTAAGGAATAAAATGAAACCAGAACAAATTCAATCCAATCTTTAGAACCGGAGTTATGAATTTATAAAGCTTTAGTGCAAAATAGCAGCTAAAAGATCAAAGTGCCAACCACTGATATCTGGTCACATGAGACCAGAACAAAATTAAAAGTAAAGGCCAAACAAAATGGAGAGCAGGCTGGGTACATGGTATGGATTGTGCCTGGTCTCGACTTACCTTTGGACTCAGAAAAATTCTAGAAGAAAAGACCAGGAGAGGTTGAGTTCAGTGGGCCAAAGCAGCAGGCTGTGTCTGAGGAGGAGTCATCATCACCAGTGAGCGCTGGAGGACGTTTTGAAGAAGCCGCCAGTGATCGAGGGAAAATAATCGGAGTGGTAGAAGCCGATTTCTAGGTCAAGGAGGTCGTCGTTGTTGATGGGAAGACTGTCTCTCTCGAGCCCAGGGAAGAGTTTTACCTTCGAACTTCGACAAATGTTTGGAAGTTGAAAACCTCCATCAGGACAAAGTTGCAAGCCATGAGCCCAGATAGTGTCACTCAGAGATCTCACTGAATAGGAGCCGATGCTAAAGAGAAGAATGTAGTCGAAGCTAACATGAAGTCAAGCTGACAAGTGATGTACTTTGGGCGGACCGGCTGGCAGATAGATCCAGTTTGTTAAAAAAATGCATGCATGCCGATTGCTTTTAGTGCCATGCACGATCGCACTAAGGTAATCTACTTAACTAGAATGGGGCGTCATCTCGCCCCAAGCAAATGCACAGCTGATTATGCCTCATTGGCAATAATATATCCGTTCATAGTAATCAATGTTAATCAAAGTACTCCTTGTATTCAATTTTTTATCACTTTTCCGGCTTTTATTCCAATCCACATGCAGAGTGGATTGGACAGTGTTTTTTGTATGATTATTTACAGTGACCCCCGAAGAAGGGCGCTGAGCCCGAAATGCATTGGGTATTTTTTATCGAATAAACGCTGCCTGAAATGAATTATGCTTCAGTCATGTTCTTCCAAAAGGTCTGGATAGACACAGTTGAAACTGTAGAAATTTGGAAATGGCATTAACACTCCAATAAAAGCTGTAGAAAAGTGATAAAAATGGCATACAAGGAGTACTTTGATTAACATTGATTACTACGAAAGGATATATTTTGCCAATGAGGCATAATCAGCTGTGCGTTTGCTTGGCTTCTGTTGGATTAGGCAGGAGCAGCAATTCTAATTCCTCTTCTAAGGGTCCAGGACTTAGGGGGCACAGGTTGAGAGGTTAAGATCAGTCCAGCAGAGGTCAAATGAAGTGTTCGAGGTCTCTGGAAGCTCACACAGAAGGCCATGCAAACTAGCCTTTGGAGTCACTCTGATAGTCCTGGGTTCACAAAGGAAGCCAGGCCTCTAGCAGCCGGCTGTCCTCTGGGGAGCAAGGTGGGCCTCATGCAGTACAGCAGTCCTCTGCTAGCTACAGGGCAGTCCTCTGGTGAACAAAGCAGACCTCAAGCAGCAGGGCAATTGCCTGGTGGTGTCCTGTAGTTCCTACATATTCCTATACAGTATATGCTCGATCTGATAACATATACTCTGGGTTTGGTGGTAGACTTATTCTGAGAACCCCCACTGAGAATGTTAGCCAGTTTGCATTAGCTAGCTCACAGTGCCACTAGAATCTTCTCTTATCAGGGAGAGAATAGTTTCTGGTAACCTTAGAACATGACAACTCTGATCCCCAAAGATCATGGAAACAATGTACTACTTTTCTTTCAGTCACTCGGGCTCACTTACTTTGTTTCAGAGAGTTACACAGAAGAAACAATCGTATTACAATAAGAATTTATTGCACAGTTGCTGTTCTAGTGTAAAATACATGTGCTGCAACAACTGTTAGAGAGTAGCAGATATATATGATTAGCAGTACAATAAATATGAAAGGATAGTACAGTTCTACCACCTTGCAATAATCATGAATACATACATGAATATAAATTGCATGATAAAAGAAATCACATATTCCTATGATGCCTATCTAGATGTACCTAAGTGTACCTAGCATGTGAGTAGGTGTTAAACCAAGAATCCTGCTAGGTTTATGTATAACTCCATTACCTGAAGTGAGAGAGTGTGGAACCCCATCCTGGTCTCGAGTTGGACGCCCCGCGAGGGATGTGTCAGACCACTTACAGCTGGAGAATCTGCATGCAGTAGCCTCAGCGTCTCTGGGCAGTGTGTCGGCCTGGAAGTATCGGTTCCCTCTAGCTAACACTAGCAAGAGGTACTGTATTTATACAGAAAGTATCTAGGGTTCCTTTGTCTCTTGTTTCTTGTATTAGCCATTGCTGGATTTGAGGATGACATATGGGATGAACCTCGTATGTAGATATTATGCAGCTGGTTGTAGACCCTGCCTAGTTTCCAAGAACCCTTATGAATATTCATTCAAACTATTTGAGCGTATTGATGTAGTTATAGAACACTATTCTACAGGGAAAACCCTCCTTCTGTGGCCAGGACAAAAACTAGGTGAAGGTTCAATCCTAAAAGGCTTGTTGCTGTGTAGGGTAGGTGAGGTAATGTAGGTGAAGGGGTATGATATTACCCGGGCCTATATTAGGGTACCTATATGAAACCTAACAGTGGTCCAAGCAGTCCTTTTGAAGTCTTCCAGAGGCCCAGGAATGTACCGAAGCGTTGTTTTGAGGGTCCAATATTTATACCTGGTGCAGTCTTTTAAGTAGGGGACTCTTTTAGGTTATCATCACATCTGGTTCTGGAAAGTTCTTCCCTTCCCATAACCAACGCTCCAAGAAGTTTTGGGTGACAAAAGACTAGTGTCAGCTTCCTTTGTGTGCACTGGAGGCAAACCCTTTGAAATGTAAGTGGGGCAGAAAACAGCTCCGCCCCAACCATTGTGGCAGGATGGCCTATTGTTGTCTCACTGTCTTAGAGGAATACACAAAGCCCAATGGATAAGTTATTCAAAGTCATGTGAGGCAGGACACTGGCAGCTGGCACCAAATTGTTAGGGCCCGAAAATGCCAATTTATGAAAGTGGCATTTTCAGACTTGTGACTGAAATACAACTTCACATTAAAGAGGATTTTAAAGTACATTTCATTTAATTGAGTCCACACGTGACATTTCTCCCTGCTCCCAATAAAAAGGTTAGCACATTAAATGTAATAAGGTAACCCAATGTTAGTCTACAGGAGAGTTAGGCCTTACAGTAGTGAAGAAATGCCAATAATAGCTAATACAGAAAACAGGAGGAGTAAAGGCAAATGGTTTGGGGTGACACTGCAGAGAATTACAGTTCCAACAGTTATTTGTAAATAACCTCAAGTAAATTCCCCTCTAGAATGAAAGATAAGCCTGGAAAACTAGACGTCCACTTGTAGTTTCTTGAAAAAAAAATCAGGAGAGTAACCCCAGTGCATTTAAACTACATTTTATAAATTCAAAGGACTAAGAATTTGTGGAATGCTGATGTGTGATAAACAAGTGCTCCATTTTTTCCTGGGCTTTCCCCTGCCCCTACTGGAGGTGAAAAATATAAATAGAATAAAAACCATTGGGAGCAGAGGGGACTGGGCGGTGTACCCACTCACACATGCATTCCCGCATCTGAAAACTTCTCCTTCCATTCACAGCACATGCACATTCACACACACATTCATAGCACACTCTCGCAACTACACATACATTCATACATACACTCACGCACGCACGCACAAATCAAACATTAACAAATAACACTATAGGAGCAAAATCGGTGATCTCAGGTGTCAGGAGGAAAGCCTCAGTGGTTCCTGAGCATTGGGATTCCTGTCTCCTCTAATTGACTGACTTTCAGCCAATGAGAGAAGGAAGTAGTCCCTACCTCATCACAGAGTGGGATGGGTGCAGAGAGACTACTGACCCAAACACTCTCTTTGATGAGCCACACTGTTAGAAACTTGGCCTTGGGTACATCAGGGCTTGAACCTGAAGTGCCCAGTTCCAAGGCTATCACTGATGCTTCCCCCTCATCATGCGAGGGAGGACCACAAAGAGCTTTTCCTGGCTGAGAGGTCTTGCCTTCAGGGCCCTGACATATTCAGATCAACAAAGTTCAGCTCCACCAGCCAGGTACCTGTGCATTTAGTGCAATTACATCACCTGGCTGTCTGAGCTGAAAAATAAGAGTTTCTGTCAGGTTGGCCTTTGCTCAGCCTGCCAAACAGCATTCACGTTGGAAATAATTGGGGGGGGGCAGGGCCTCTCCGCCCTTAAGGATGGGCTGCCGCTGACGAAAACATGTAGGTTATGTTTGTATGTTAAATATTTTAAATTTTGCCAGCGGTGATCGGCCAGTCATAAGTGTTGGTGTATACAAGCAGGATGGTAATAGAATCAAGATAGTTTTTGCAGCAGCGATTGCACAACTAAAACGTAGCATATGAGCAAACAGGTGTATGTATTGTATGTGCCCCTAGAGGTACATTTCTACTTATTAGAACAAAGTACTAGCTGAAATATATATTTCACACAGAGTTTGAGTAATAGGAAATATTTATAAACCATAGGAAACTATTCCAGAGTATTATACCAAACAGCAGGAAGTTATACTCATGACAATGCCCTGCCATGATTCCTGTTTTCCAGTGGAGCCCTTTCACCAGGGTGTCATGCCTGATCCTACCTGCTAGGGCAAATAATATTGTTAGAAGGGGCATCCCTGTCTCATACATCTATGCAAAAGGAGTTTACAGACAACATTATGTTCGCCATAACTCCTGAAATTGGTTTCTTTTCAAGGAGTGTCACCATGCCCAAGCAACTCAGGTCAAAACAATGTTTTTGAAGAGCTTCTAATAAAAAGCACAGCTCTAAATACTAAATAGATTTTCCCCGTCTTTAAGTATCAGAACACAGTAGGTCTTCATATCTCAAAAACCATATCCAGGCAGCTACAAAGGCATTGCAGATTTAGTCAAGTGAGCTGATTTGAAAGGAAGACTCATTGATCTGGGTGAATCAAGATGGCATGATGGATAGCTACAAAATGCATTCTATGACTTGTAATTTCTCAGTGGATTTATCATACTCTGTGAGTAATTAAGCTAGTGTTACAACATTGAACACATAATTTCCAGAGTTTGCTTAACATATCTAGAAGCTTTGAACTAATTTGCAATTTCAAGAGCTCCATCTGGAGTCAGTTGGGCCCATGTACCCTGCAAACCATCCTGTCCTCATGTTGTTGAATGAAGGGTGTTCTTACTGTGCTTGGGTGAAATATTGGTAGCTGTAACTTCCAGAAATCTATCCTCCAAATACCACCTTCTTAGGAGAAAATGCCCATTTTTGCATGGTCACACAACTTTTTGGGCAGAATGCTATTGCTGCTTTTTAGACTGCACCAAGGGGTGCTGCAGTGCAGGGCCCAGTGTATGTGCTGTGACCCCTAAAACATATTACAATTGTCTTATCCCTGATTGGCATAGTTATCTCTTGTTTCAGGCCAAAGTATAGAAGCTACATCTAATTCGTGGATACTAAAATGTCACCTGTGAACTGCAGTACTTATTGTGCTATCCACTACTGTGACAAGGACATTTTTTGTTTCAGACTTACCATTGTGCCTGCCACAGCTTAAACTTGCAATCTAACCTGCCAAAATAACACTTTTCACAAGTGAAAACCTTTCCTTTTAAATCTGAATGTCACCCCAAAGTATGTATTTAAAAGTTAGATACACAAAAATGTATTTTTGGAATGTCCCTACAGTGACACGATCTAAAAACCTATTTTCAAATTAGAAGGATCTGGCTGTTCAATGAGGAAAATAAGTGCAGATGAATCAATACATTTTGCCATTTCTGGTTTTGGAGAAGCTAAAAACATGGTTTTACCACTATTATTAATCCACCTCAATAGTGAACTCAGAATTTATAAACAAATATTTAGGAGAAGCATCCTTTAGAAAGCTACCTTTTCCCTTCCTGAAACTCCTGGAGGCTAATTTGCATTAACCTGCCAGCAGCTGTCAGTGCTTAATCTTAATAAAGCTTGAAAAAAGGGCCCCTTGAGCGGGACAGTGGCTTAGGCCTAGTGAAAAGATGGCCTAGGGCGAGGTATCTGACACGTGCCCTCCCAGGCTGAGGCAGGTCTGATGGAGGGTGCAGGGTGCTAATTTAATTCAAATGAACGAGCGTGAGTCCTGTCCATTCATGTTAATAGTATGGGAAACCTTGAGGAATGGGAGCTTGGGATCCTTAGGCCCTCTGAAGTTGATTGGTCACCAGCACAGTGAATAAAAGCAGCTAATCTCAAAACTGGTGTGGTGTAGCTGAGGAGGAAAGAACTGCCAGTTTGCAGAAACACACTCCTGGCTGCCCACAGGCTCCCTTCAAGGGCAGACGCCCTATGCCATCTTGGATTTTCCTTAGAAGTTGCAATCTGGGATAGGTGCAGTGAGTGAGTGAGTGAGTGAGTGATGGTATTTATAAAGCCCACTATTGCCGAGGCGTCTTGGCGCTATGCAGGGTAACAAGCTGAGAGTGCTGACCACTATCCTATCTAGTGAATAGCCACGTTTTGATTTCCTTCCTGAACTGCAAGTGGTTGGGGAATTGCCTGAGCTGTTGAGGTAAGGCGTTCCAAAGCCTTGATGCCAATTGGGAGAAGCTCTTCCCTCCCCAACGTTGTCTATTGATCTTAGAAACCAAAGCCAGCCCGCGAGAGGCAGACCTCAGCGGGCGGGTTGGCATGTACCTGGAGAATAGGTGTTGAAGATCGAAGGCCCCCATTCCCGCCAGTGCTTTATGAACTAGACACAGCACCTTGAAATCAATCCACATCTGGACTGGGAGCCAGTGCAGCTTCCTGATGGCCTGTGAGGTGGAATGGTATTTGGGCAGACTGAGTAGCAATCTGGCAGAAGCGTTCTGGATAGATTGCAGTTTGACCAGTTGTGCACACCCCACTCCCAAATAAAGGGCATTGCCATATTCTATTTTAGAAAAGATAGTGGCAATTATGACCGTTTTCCTGAGGTGGTAAGGAATAAACGGCAAGATCTTTGTTAGCCCCTTAACCCCTTCCATGCTGGTGACGAACCCCAGCCGTCACGCTCTGCGGCGCTCGTGTGCTGATGACGGCTGGGGTTCGTCCCGGCCCCGCCCTGTTCTTTTGTTTACCGCACAGTGGCGGAAACGGCCCAGCATGGAAGGGGTTAAGCACAAAGAAGCATGCAGACACTACCTGGTTCACCTGTGGCTTCCAAGCCAGATCTTTGTCAAAAATGAACCCAAGGTTCCTTGCTTTCACCACTGGAACCGGACAAACTCCCGCAGATGCAGGCCACCTGGTGTGGTTCCAGGTGGATGCTTTCTGTCCAAACTCTAGAACTTCTGTCTTTTCAGTATTCAATTTCAGAAAGTTCGGTTTCATCCACTGCATAACTGCCGACTACAGTAGGCGAAATCAGCTGACTTCGAGTCTGCAGAATGGGGCATAGAGACGATCAGCTGGGTGTCATCAGCGTGCGACACCAGGTTAAAACCCAGGTTCTTTATTATCTTGGCCAAAAGGGAGACATAGATGTTAAACAGGGTAGGCGATAACGCCGAGCCCTGGGGAACTCCTCCAGGAAGGGTAAACTTGTCTGACTGATGGCCGTTCCAAGAGATGGCTTCTTCCCTGTCTGACAGAAAGGAGGAAAGGAGATCTAACGCTAGGCCCTTGACACCGATATCCTGCAACCGTTGGATAAGTACCTCATGGTTTATGGTGTCAAAGGCCGCCGTGAGATCCAGTAGAATCAGCGTGACCCTGCCTCCCTCATCCATCCCCTTCTGGATTTCCTCTGCTGCCATCAACAGGGCAGTTTCAGTGGAATGATTAGCCCGGAAGCCGTGCTGAGTGCTGTCTAGAATGTGCCATGTCTCAAGATAAAAGGATAGTTCCACATTCATGGCTATTTCCACTAGCTTAGCTGGCAGCCGCAGGCAGGAGATGGGACGGTAGCTCTTCTCGTCAGAAGGGTCTAGCTTGGGCTTCTTTAACAGGGGCCGAATGCAGGCCTTCTTCCATATTAGTGGAAAAAATCCCGAACTCAGCACCTGATTCAAAACCGGCAGTAGTAGGGCACTAATTCCTGCCGGTGCCAAGTGAAGCACAAAAGGTGGACAGGGATCTATTGGAGAGCCTTACTTGGTGTTCAGCAGTAAGTCAGCCACCCTGTTCACATCCAGCGAGGAAAACGATGAGAGAACACCTTGTGCATTACATACACCGTCACCCCCGCTTTGCTCTATAGGTATCCTGTCTGCTGTTGTAGACAGATCATTGTAAACAGCTAGCACCTTCTTCTGGAAGTAGGTCGCCATGTTATCAGTGAATGTCTTATCTGGTTGAAAGCTGTTGTTCCGAGGGCAACTCAGTAAGGTGTTAACTGTGGAGAATAATTCTCGACTGGAATGGGCGGCATCCTGGATCTTCCTGAAATAATACGAGGATTTCGCCTGAATAATTAAATTCTTAGAATCCTCTAGTGCAGCACAGTAGTTTATCCTCTGGGCTGGATCATAGTTCATTCTCCAGATCCGCTCTTTCTGCCTACATTTGATTTTAGCGGTTTTCAACTCTGGTGAGTACCAAGGGGCAGATACCCGTTTTTGCCGCACGTATTTTCTCCGGTGCTACCAAGTTGACAGTCTTCATAAGGCTAGCTTGAGAGCCATGGCCCCCTGGTTAGCATCTGGGCAGGCCACTACTCTTTCCTCAAGGGAACCTAGTAAGTCAGACCTTGTAACTGACTTCCAAGCCCGGTATTTCCTGGTGGAGGGCCTAAGTCGCCTTCTATGGTGGGCGTTGGGGAGCAGAGTAGTAAAGAATACAGCATAGTGGTCAGACCATGCCATTGGAGTTATATTTTTTGTGACAACCTGAGGCATACTGGTACAAATGCCATCCAGGATGAGACCAGCCTTATGGGTAGGTTCTTTAACAATCTGTTCAATATTGTGGCAGGATAGTATATCAAGGAGATTGATCGTCTCTGTGTTATTTGTATCCTCCAAGTAAAAGTTCGGATCTCCCAGAATGGTGTAATAATCGTGCTCGAGGGAATTTTCTAAATGGGCTTGAATGGCCGCTAGGAACCGGGCTCTCGGGCCAGGGGGCCTATAAATAAGCAAGCCAGAGAACGCAGAGGTGTTATTGAGTTTCAATTAGAAGCTCATAGCTTCAGCACCCTCAATTCTCTCGGGCGGGACCTGCAACTTGAGAAAGGTTTTGTAAATAATGGCCAAGCCACTCCCCCTTCCTTCCGCTCTATTGACATTAGCAACTGCGTAGTCCAGTGGCACAGCAATATTCCAGTCAGGATCGCTGCTCTCATTGGCCCAGGTCTCGGTAAGAAACATTACATCAGGATCTTCAGCCTGTATGAGACACTCAAGTTGGTACTTGTTTCTAGCCATCGACCTTACATTCAGTAGCAAGCAGCTAATTACCCTGTTGTTCTCGTTTGCAAACTTGGCATCACCCCTATGATCATAGAGAGAGGGCCCGTGCGAACCCAGTGCACTGCATTCCAACCCTGCGAGAATGCCACCCTCCGAGCAGTGCCTCTCTCAGGCCCTAACAGCTTGTCCCTGGTTTGGTCATGAAAACTTCTTATGGGGCAACCCAGTATCCCTAAGAACCTGGGCAATACAGTAATAGTTTCAACAGTGGTTCTGTCGGGTATGAAAACAATTGCTTTAAATTTTGTATATATCTTCAACTGTAATCAAAACATAACTTTATTACTTATTATGCTACCTTGATTAGATCATTAAAGTGCAAATCCAAACACAGAAAAGGGTCAGTATGATTTTTAATTATTGAGTTACTTTTTCATTCATGATTTTGTTTGTTCTTTTTGACTGACACCTTGATATATGCATAACAATTACAAAATACGGCGCAACAATTCAAGTCAGTGAACAAAGTGATATAGCGGGAAAGAATTGTGACACAGTGACATAACAAATAGTGATCTATTTACATGTGAATAAAGGGATATTGGAGGGGAAGAAAAAGTTAGAAAAGCCGATTCCTGTTTTACTGGTACTCCAATCCAACATGCTATGTTAATTAGCTGTGGTGTGTTGGGCACGGTTAACTGTTCCTTTATGAGATTCTGTCGAAGTTTCGACCCTATGGACACCTTATTTGCGGGTCTCTAGCGGGTCTTCTTCAGGACGGGGGCAGGGAAAGGATTATTGCGCCTGTTGGTTCAATTAAAAATAAAATAAAACCATCAGGTTTGGATTTTGCACAGAATTTGCGTTAAAGAGAACTGTTTTTGGGGGTAGAAAATTTACCAGTTCTTCATGGGTCAGACATCCCGGTGTTCTACTTGGTCAGGGTGTCCTCTTCTATGTTGACGAATCTATATGGCCAAACATAGTTGTCAGGATTATGCTAATTATACATTCTCGAGGAGTTTTAATTAAGCCCCACGGGTGTTGTACACTCACCTATTCAGAATTGGCCTTTTGTATTAATCCAGGTTCAATCATATCCAATGGCGACTTTCTTTCAATTTATCAAGATCGTTTGTAAATTACTTCCAACAATCTGCAAGTTAATGGTACGTGTGGGTCATTAATAATATGTTATATTGGGCTTAGAGTGAGTATTGTAGCCATAAACTCTCACCATTAAACTCACCATCAGTTAGAGGTTTTTCGTGGAACCTCCGTTAATGTGAGGCACGAACAGTTGCCATGGTCCCTCTACCAGGCGATCCGTGAATTATTTCAGCAATATAAAAATTAGAGGAAGCGTCGATAAGTGCCAGTGCCTTATTTATGTGGCTGGGTTCTGGTATTATTAGATCGATAACTATGATTACTGTCCGCTACACTCACCGTCACTAAAGAATTTTCATTCTCCAATCCGGGATTCAAAAAGCGTCCGCTCGGCTATGTGGCATCGAGTCAATGAACGCGAGTCAATGAACGCGATATAGTCTACTTCCGCGTTTCATCTCGAGGACGTTGTAGTTGCTAGGCAACCAAGCGTGAGTGCGGGATGACATCATGGCATCTACCGTTGCCAAGCAATCCGGCGATCAGACGTACGGATCTTCCGTGACTGTTTGTAAATGATAAGATACTTTGTAACACCCCCATCCTAATGAGACCAACCAAAAGCAGTCTCTCTAGGATGGGGGGGACCAACCAATAGCGGAGGTCATCACACATCTAACATTAGTGTAGCACCATCGCACCGAACGTCTGATACGGGAGCAATGATATCTATAGCCACATGGGTTGAACAGATGAACCCCACATTACCAGCTGAAGCCACTTTGGATCCAAACCACCCTGAATTGATAACAGTGATTCAGAATCAACATACCAATGTTTTAATGCCAAGTCTGGATCCTGTGATCAATCTATCTGACTATATCCTAACAGATGTAGAAAGAAATATTTTATCTAGGGGACTATCATTTGTGCCGACAGCTATTCCTGACTCGTTTCAAGTAAGGTTAGAATTACAGAGATTTTTCAGGAAAATCAGACTGAAATACTTCTTTACAAAAAACGACTCCACACCGACAAGATAGGCGACTATGTTCAAACCAATTTCCACGTTCACACCAGCCTCATTCATGATGAGTGAAAGAAAAAGTAGTGCTAGAAGAAGTCATGCAAACAATGGGAGAACGGAGGTATATAAAATACAACACGAGTAAGGAAGAGAAAGATGCACTATATGAACTGTCACGCAATGAAGCCATAGTGATAAAAGCAGTGGATAAAGGGGGAGCAATTGTGGTACAAAATACACAAGACTATGTCTGCGAAATTAACCAACAACTTCAAGTGCTAGACAGCTATAGAAAGATAAGAGGAGACCCGACCCCTGAAATAAAAGCACTAATGGAAACCGTAACCAGGAATGGAATAGATAAGGGCTTTCTAAGCCAACATGAACATGATTTTCCTAATCAACGGGAACCTAGAATTCCAACAATATATGCACTACCCAAGGTGCACAAGAGACTTGAGAAACCACCCGGTAGGCCCATAGTATCGGGCTGTGGCTCGATTCTGGAGCCTCTGAATAAATTTATAGACCATTTTTTACAACCATGGGTCTCACACACCAAATCCTATGTGCGTGACAGCATGCACATTATTCAACTTCTAGAAGGCCAACCCTTTGATGACAAGAAACAGATGTTGGTGACACTTGATGTGTCATCCTTGTACACGTCAATTCCACAAACAACTGCGATTGAAGTCATCAAAACCACACTTGACAGAAGAGAAAGACCTCATTGGATACCAACTGACTTCCTGATAGACATCCTCGTAATAGCGATGAAGAAAAATTTCTTTTTATTCAAAAATCAATTCTACTACCAGTGCAAAGGGGTCGCTATGGGTGCTACGTATGCCCCAAGTCTGGCTAATATCTTTATGGACCACTACGAGGAAGAACACCTGTATGGTGGAGAAGTGTGGCTCAGGGGTTGGAGGCGGCAGACCTGGAGCTTGAGTTCGGCCCGGGACCAGGGTTCAATTCCCCGCCTCGGTGGGTCTTGGGCTCAAAATTCCACGGACTCGTTAATTCTCGCTCCGGTGCCTTCTCAACTCACGGGTTCACACTCTGCGACTCTGGGCAATAGCTTGCTTAATCTCCACAACGGCCCCTCGCGGTGGGATGCCTGGCTTTCACCTTGTGGATACCCTGCCAGGGTTATCTCACAGGGGAATACCAGGACGGGTTCCCTAAGCAAGCGCTGAGATGCCCCAGGGTAAGTCGTGCGCTATATAAGTTTCATTCATTCATTCATTCATTCATATGACTTAGGCAATCCCTACCTGCACAACATCGATGTATGGAAAAGGTACATCGATGATGTGCTTATGATCTGGTCAGGGACTGAAACTGAATTGAAAGACTTCTATTCTTGGTTAAATACCAGGGATAATGACATCCAATTTACAATGGCTCACAACTCAGAATCCATTGACTTCCTGGATCTTACATTCAAGGTGGAAAATGGTCAATTGTATACTGATCTATTCCGGAAACCAATAGAAAGAAATACACTTCTGATGTACGGATCCCATTATCCCAGGAACCTAAGGGACAATTTGCCCTATGGGCAATATTTGAGAATAAGAAGGAATTGCTACAGGAGAAATGATTTTTTCCAGGCAGCTGATGATTTGACATTACGACTGAGGAAACGGGGATATCCATCGAGTTTGCTCAAAAAAGCAAAAAAACGTGCATGGTATCAACCACGGGAGCAACTGCTGGAACTGAAGGAAAAGACGGATGACCCAAGGAATTTAGTGTGTGTAACCACATACAATACCCGGAGTGCAGATATTAAAAAAAATATAAAAAAGTACTGAAACCTTGTAGCAACCGATCTACAGATGGAGGAGCAACCGTTGTTTGCATTTAAACGAGGAAGGAATATCAAGGATGTAGTGATTAGGGCATTCCTAGACCCACCAAAGCAGCAGGACCTAAGAAGTATGATGAATCTACCACCATTGACTGGTCACCACAAGTGTGGGAGTTGCAAGGTCTGTGATCTCTGTCAGGAAGGATCAAGTTTCACTCATAACTCTAAAACATATAGATTGGCACATTTCACCAACTGTAACAGCACCCATGTGATATACACCATCAGTTGTCCATGTGGATTGCTATACGTAGGTCAAACGACACAAAGAGTCAAAACAAGAATTTTACAACATATGAGCAGACTCAGATGCAACACCATTGGGGCCCCACTAGTCGAGCATTACAACACCCACAAACATAAGCCAGAGGAAATTGAGTGGAGATCTCTAGAAAAGGTAACTATAGGCACAAGGGGTGGATCTTTAGCAAAGATAATGAACTACAAGGAATGCAGGTGGATACATTCTTTGAATAGTGTCCAACAGGGTCTAAATGAGAGAGAGGAAACAGCGAGGCAAATGGGACAGCTTTAATTGAACTTAGGGGGAATGTATAAACATTGCTGGCGTCTCTGACTTATATTTGTATAATTATTGTGACCGCAATATTCTCCCAAATATCGCTTTTCCACTGTCAGAATTTTTAACTTTAACTAACTAACACACCATATCTGTAAATGTGATGATCAATGGTGTTTTGTGTAACAATCGTGGATTATCAGAATTGACCTGTTACTTTATAATGAATAATTGTTTATAAGATGATGGGTAACTACATGTAATTGTCTTTTCCCAGAGAAATGTCGTTTTTCTGTTCCCTTTCCTTTCTTTTCCGTTTCCCAAAATAATTTTCTTTTTAAAAACTTTTCTTTCTTTTTTAAAAACATTTCTTCGTTTGGCCCTAAAAATATAACAGGCATAAAAGGATTAAACTACAGTATATGCTGACACGCTGGTACATAATTTGGGTGTGTTACAAAGTATCTTATCGTTTACAAACAGTCACGGAAGATCCGTACGTCTGATCGCCGGATTGCTTGGCAACGGTAGATGCCATGCTGTCATCCTGCACTCACGCTTGGTTGCCTAGAAACTACAACGTTCTCGAGACGAAACGCGGAAGTAGACTATATCGCGTACATTGACTCGCGTTCATTGACTCGATGCCACATAGCTGAGCGGACGCTTTTTGAATCCCGGATTGGAGAATGAAAATTCTTTAGTGACGGTGAGTGTAGCGGACAGTAATCATAGTTATCGATCTAATAATACCAGAACCCAGCCACATAAATAAGGCACTGGCACTTATCGACCCTTCCTCTAATTTTTAGATTGCTGAAATAATTCACGGATCGCCTGGTAGAGGGACCATGGCATCTGTTCGTGCCTCACATTAACGGAGGCTCCACAAAAAACCTCTAACTGATGGTGAGTTTAATGGTGAGAGTTTATGGCTACAATACTCACTCTAAGCCCAATATAACATATTATTAATGACCCACACGTACCATTAACTTGCAGATTGTTGGAAGTAATTTACAAACGATCTTGATAAATTGAAAGAAAGTCGCCATTGGATATGATTAAACCTGGATAAATACAAAAGGCCAATTCTGAATAGGTGAGTGTACAACACCCGTGGGGCTTAATTAAAACTCCTCGAGAATGTATAATTAGCATAATCCTGACAACTATGTTTGGCCATATAGATTCGTCAACATAGAAGAGGACACCCTGACCAAGTAGAACACCGGGATGTCTGACCCATGAAGATCTGGTAAATTTTCTACCCCCAAAAACAGTTCTCTTTAACGCAAATTCTGTGCAAAATCCAAACCTGATGGTTTTATTGTATTTTTAATTGAACCAACAGGCGCAATAATCCTTTCCCTGCCCCCGTCCTGAAGAAGACCCGCTAGAGACCCACAAATAAGGTGTCCATAGGGTCGAAACGTCGACAGAATCTCATAAAGGACCAGTTAACCGTGCCCAACACACCACAGCTAATTAACATAGCGTGTTGGATTGGAGTACCAGTAAAACAGGAATCGGCTTTTCTAACTTTTTCTTCCCCTCCAATATCCCTTTATTCACATGTAAATAGATCACTATTTGTTATGTCACTGTGTCACAATTCTTTCACACTATATCACTTTGTTCACTGACTTGAATTGTTGCGCCGTATTTTGTAATTTTTATGCATATATCAAGGTGTCAGTCAAAAAGAACAAACACAATCATGAATGAAAAAGTAACTCAATAATTAAAAATCATACTGACCCTTTTCTGTGTTTGGATTTGCACTTTAATGATCTAATTGAGGTAGCATAATACATAATAAAGTTATGTTTTGATTACAGTTGAAGATATATACAAAATTTAAAGCAATTGTTTTCATACCCGACAGAACCACTGTCGAAACTATTCCTCGTTTGGTCATGGCACGTCCCGATCTCTGACCTAAGTTCCAAAAGGCTTTCTTTTGTGTAATTTGTTCTCAGGATCGGACCAGGGGGTCTGGCACCAGGCGCCATCTGGGCGCTGACGGGCGCAGACGGGCTTGCCTTTGGCGCGCCTTTGGGTGCCGCCGGCACGCTCGCTGCGCGGTCGATGCATCACTGTTTGTAGGCAGGCTGGGGGAGGAGCTGCCAGGCAAAACCGGAACTGGAACGCTACTCTTCAGGCGGGTCGGTGAAAGAAGCTGAGCCCCGCGGTAGCGATTCCAGTCCGGTTCCAGTCAGGGAAAGTGAGTACCAGAGAAGGTTTATGATTTTAAAATTGTAGCATTCTCTAACTAACAGGCGCAAAGAAACTAGAAATGTAAACAAGCTTTTTAAAATCGCGAAGGCAATAAGCACAGCAACAGCCCCGTTACCTTACGGTTGCGCTGAGACAAGCTGTCTGCTTATATGCAGGCTGGGGGAGGAGCTGCCAGGCAAAACCGGAACTGGAACGCTACTCTTCAGTCGGGTCGGTGAAAGAAGCCGAGCCCCGCGGTAGCGATTCCAGTCCGGTTCCAGTCAGGGAAAGTGAGTACCAGAGAAGGTTTCCGATTTTAAAATTGCAGCATTCTCAAACTAACAGGCGCAAATAAACTAGAAATGTAAACAAGCTTTTTAAAATCACGAAGGCGATAAGCACAGCAACAGCCCCGTTACCTTACGGCCACGCTGAGACAAGCTGTCTGCTTATATGCAGGCTGGGGGAGGAGCTGCCAGGCAAAACCGGAACTGGAACGCTACTCTTCAGGCGGGTCGGTGAAAGAAGCCGAGCCCCGCGGTAGCGATTCCAGTCCGGTTCTAGTCAGGGAAAGTGAGTACCAGAGAAGGTTTCTGATTTTAAAATTGCAGCCTTCTCAAACTAACAGGCGCAAAGAAACTGGAAATGTAAACAAACTTTTTAAAATCACGAAGGCGATAAGCACAGCAACAGCCCCGTTACCTTACGGCCGCGCTGAGACAAGCTGTCTGCTTATATGCAGGCTGGGGGAGGAGCTGCCAGGCAAAACCGGAACTGGAACGCCAGTAAGACAAACAGAATGCTCTGCAAAAGTGGTAAGGAGGTGTGTGTCCAGGATAGCGGTCGAAGCCATCGGAGCTCTGCAAGATGAGCAGGCCAAGAAGCCTGGGTGCAGCATGGGAAGCACCCAAGAAGCGACTGCCAGGTGGCCTGAGGTGTCTTGCGTGCCCAGGCCCCTGTAGATCTGGGGGCGGCGGCTGCAAGCGCCTGGCATAGTCAACTGAGTGGTTCAGAGTAGCGGGCCATTCCTCAGGAGTGAGGTAGGTCCTCGGCTGGAAGCGGACACCCGGCCTCCTTGAATGGAGGGTCTGGACCGGGGTGCGAGCGGTGGCCACCCCCAAGTGTGGAGTGTGGGAGACGGGAGCTTCAGGACCGTGTGCCTGCTAATCATATAGGAGAAGTAACGTAGGACCTAGCTCCCCAGACCTGTGAGGCTGAGGCGCTGACTGGGACACGGCCCACTCTGCAAAACTGGACTGGGTGCCTTATGTGGGGCTGTTGGGCACAGGGCTAGCATACTTTTCGGTGGCTCGGTGGACTACCCCCTGCGCTGGCTCCCGTGCCATCATGGTGCCATCCCCAGGCCTGGATGGTGGGCCAGTGGGGCCCTAAGCAACTGGAACAGCGGCCTGTGATGTCATAGCGGGGGCCCCTAGAGACAGCTATCAGTGGAAGAGTGGCCTGCAGGGGACAAGAGTGCACAGCAGAGGGCCTTCTGTGGTCTGGAGGAAGTGAACCGGTCCATCCACGGGATTCTGTGTGCTGATCCCTGCCCCCAGTTAGACCGACCTTTGAGGGGTGGCAGGATCCCTGCATGATAGTTGGATGTCTGATGGGGGGCTTTCCCCTGTGCTGATGCCTGCATTGCCACCATACCACTCTCTGGGCCTGGATGGTGTGTTTGTTTGACAACAGTGACAGCGGCCCGGGGGGAGCTTGCTGGCGTTCCTAGATTTGGCCACTGCTGGTAGTGAGACCTGCAGGGGATGAGGGCATGTGACGGCAGCCTTCTACGGTCCGGAGGGAGATTTTTATGCTGATCTCCACCCTAGGTGCGGAGAGCTGGGGTCCATTAACTAAAACTCAAGTATGGAGTAGACAGTAAACCCAGGTGAAGGTGCCGTTCAAGTAAGTGCTGCAAGGAAGTGGAGGGGTAGAGGGACTGTGCTCTTGCTTCATGTGGTGTCCTCCACAATGAGACAATCCATCACAAACTAGCAATGCAGGAAACATGGCCCCAACAGCGACCTGCAGCCCTTAGGGGTATCACTATTGACTGTGATATGTCAACACATCGGACCACGAAGAAGGACATGTTGGTGAAGAATATGTTCCCCAAGTCTTCCACAATAAGATCGGAGGCAGTCCCAGGATTAGGGGACCCGGAGGCAGTGGAGGAGGTGGCCAGGAGCGAGGGGTCGGGGGGATGACGCCCCTATTACTAAATCCTTCCTTCAGAGGCTCTTTGAATCCCTTGGCGGAGACTTTGCTGAACTCAAAAAGGACATAGCCGCTGATATTAAATGGATCCGTCAAGATGTTGAGGTGTTGGATCAGAGGGTGACCTCGCTGGAGCATAATCAAGATGCTAGAGAGGGGGAGCTGGAGGGTCAATCTCAGGAACTGCTGAATCTTCATGATCAGAATTCAGAGCTCTGGTGTCAACTGGGGACCAGATCAAGACACTCCAATATCCGCATTAAGGGACTTCCTCTGAAATCAGTCACAGGCAACCTTGAGGACTTTGTGGTTCACCTCTTCAAGCATGTCGCACCATCTCTGTAGGAGCAAGACAATATCCGTGACTGCACCCATCATGCGGGAAGGCCAGCAACTGGGCCAAGTCAACCACAAGATTCACTTACCTATCGCGGAGCTTCGCAAGCTGCGAAGTACGATAGAAAAAGGCCATTTGCAGTGATTGCACAGTGCCGGGTGCTTGTCCGCACTATGCAAACATTGCGAACGGCTACATGCACAGTGCAAGCAGACCCTGCTTTCCTTTTCTGCCGCTTGAGTAGATTTTTACTCGAGCTGCAGCTTTCTCAACGTGAACTGGCAGTTTCTCAATGTCACCAGCATACACAACCACTCGCAATGAGAAACCTGACCCCCCCGGATGAGAAATCTCACCAGGATGTTGATTTTCCACACTCGCGCTCGCCAACTTAATGTTGGCGATCACGAACGAGGAAAATCCCGACAGGAGGTTGATTTTCCTCGCTCACAAGTCACCAACTTGACGTTGATGAACGTGAGCTAGAAAAAAACTCCACTTCGCTACACAGAACAGAGTATTTCGGACCTCCGCATCTCTGCATAACACGTGGTGCAAAAAGCTCCACAAACTCCGTGAGCAAAGCGGAGATCACCACCCAGGGTTACTCTTTTCACCTGGCTGGCTGATGCAACCCCTGATTGGTTTGAACGTCCACCTCCTACCCCAGGCAATGAGTGAGGTATCTGGCAGAGCTCCAAACTGTTAGTTGTTCACTGGTGACTGCAATTGCTGGTTCTTCGAATGCCACCCCAAGGTGGAAGTTCTATATGTTGTTATTACTGTTTCAACTTTGTATTTCTCTCTCCTTACCCCACTCTCTCTGTACTTGGATGTCTTTCTTTTGCCCTAATCCTTGTAGGGGGAGGACCAATGGTCGCAGGTAGATGCGGAAGGCACAGAGGCTGCCTCGAATAGTTCCTCATGGCAGTGTCCCTGATTATCCTCAATGTCCAAGGCCTTAACTTCCATGCAAAGAGGCTAGCTGTACTGGCTCAGCTTAAGGACTCAACATGCGATATATGTTTGCTCCAGAAAACCCACCTCCTCCAGGAAAACTAGCAGAGACTATGTTCCTGCTGTTTTTATAGGCAGTACTTGTCTTTAGGAACTTAATAAAATGGGGAGGTGGCGCTCTTGCTTGCGGCTCACTTAGCTGGAAAGGTGGAGCGGGTTCTCATGGAGATTAGTAGGATGTTGGCATTGCAAGTCACTATACAGGGCACAAGGCTCATGGTTGCCCCAGCATATATTCCTCGAATGAGCAGCAGGTAGCATTCTTTAGGGAAACACTGGGCCTGCTGCTCACTTCTCCAGACAAGGAAATAGTAGTGGGAGGTGATTTTAACATAGCAATAGACGCCCACCAGGATAGATCAGCTCCGAGGGTTGGACTGGTTGGGGGACTGACAAAGGGCATCCGGCAGTGGTTGTGGGAAGCAGTCTTTACGGATATCTGGAGACACATTCACCCGCTGCAGTGGACCCCACTTTCTTCTCTACATCACACCAGACTTACATCAGCATAGACTTTTTTCTCACTACACCCTGGGTCACCCGGGACACGCTCTTGGTGGAAATTGGGGCTCTCAAATCATTCCCACCCAATTATGTGATTCAACAACAGAGGAAAGATGCCCGCCCCTCTTCACTGGGTGCTAAATGCTAAACTCTTAACATATGACAAAATAAGAGCTGACACGCAAGCAGCACTCCACTCCTTCTTAGAACTTAATGATCTCCCCGAGACATCAAAATGTACCCTTTGGGAAACTTTGAAGGTGGTACTAAGAGGGCACTTCCAGGGTATATCAGCTAGGCCTGGGCAGTAAATTCCGTTCCGCTCGTGGAATTTGGGTAATTTCGCATTCTGCAGAGAACACGGAATTGCCAAAATGTTTGCGATCCGCGGCATCGCAGAATTTTTTGCTTGTTTGCGCTTTTAAAATGCCTGTTTGCAGGATATCTCCCCCCAAGCATGCAAACAGCATCCACGAACATCCGCGAACAGGAAAAAAGCATTGCGAATGGGCGGAACAAGCAATTCCGCATGTTAGTGGAAGATTTTTTACCGCTTTGCGTACCGCGACCACGCAAATTCCGCACACCCCTATTATTAGCAGGTTTCAATAGAGAGTGAAGGGAGAAAAGATGCAAGCTGGAATCCCTGATGAAAGCTATGAAGTCAGCACGGTAAGGGTCGGTGGCAATTCGTCGCCAACTAGTTGCGGCAAGGAAACAACTGTGGGCAAAAGATATGGAACGTGCAGAGTATGCCCTTCTTAGCATACACCAGACATATTATGCAGGAGGAAATAAGGCAGAGCGCATGCTGGCACACCGTCTTTGAGAGCATGCAATGGATTGACGGACGCCTTGAGATAAAGAGTATGGATGGCTCCCTCGGCTCCTCGGGCGTAGATATAGCCAATGCTTTCTGGCCTTTTTATCGGAACCTCTATCAGGCCGAGCTGCTCTGCAATGAGGACATTGAGGCTTACATGAACCTGATGTCTCCGCTGGCAGCAAATAGGTCCACCTTCGAAGTGCTAGAGAAGGACATAAGTGTACGTGAGGTCCTCCTCGCAATCCATAGTCTAAAACCTAACAAAGCTCCGTCATCTGCTTTCCCTATAAGGAGAGGGACCAAACAGGGTTTAAATATTTAAATATCTGTATCAGTGTCTCACTTTGTGTATTAGTGGCTGGATGGGTTGGTGAGTAGATACATGAGTGTGTATATGGGTTGTTTACGAGAGTAAGTATGTGTACGTTTCTGTAGCAGTAAGTGTAGTGGTGTGTATATAGCTGTGTATGCAAGTAAATGGATGTTTGTTTATTTGCATGTGTGAGTAAGTGTGTGAGTAACTCTATGTATGAGTGTAGGTGTGTAACATGAAGTATAGGTGTATGAGTACATATGATGAGTGAGTACATGTATGAGTGACTATATAGAACTCTTGGTGAATGAGTGGATGTGTATGTAGATTTTGGAATTACTTAATAGGTTGTTCTAACTGGTATTGGTATCTCCATTGTTTTGAAAATTTTAGTTTCTATTTTTCAATTTGTGAATCAAAGGTTATATTAGGGAGAGAGTAGGTCTGCCACTCTTTCACTAGGATGATGTCATCAGTGATGTCATCAGTGATGTCATTTGAGATGTAATCAGTGATGTCATGAATGATGTCACTGACCCTGTCATGAGTGATGTAATATGTGACGTCATCAGCAGTGCATTGCGGGCGCGCGAGTTATAGTTAGCTGAACTAACTATAACGGGGGAATTTTTAATGGTTTTGTATGAGTGAAATGTCCAGCTAACTATAACATGTATGAAACCTATGGTTTTTTCAGTGAATTTGCAAGGTTTTTAAATGCTAATTCCTAACTATAACGTGTGTGAAACCTATAGTTTTTTCAGTGAATTTCAAAGGTTTTGTAAATGATAATTTTTAAATGTAATAATTATTATATTTCTTTCTTTTTATACAAATTTCTTACATTTTTATTATAAATATTTATATGTATTATATTTCATATTCCTAATGTAAAATAATAACAAAACTAAATTCATTTTTTATTAATTTTTTTTCTTCAATATATTAAAATTCAATTCTAAATTATTTCTTTTTCATTTATTTATTTTTGGTAATAGCACCGTACACGTACGGTGATTGCACCATACTTTGTCCAGTAAATCGTCCTCTGCGCGTACCTGCGCACACGTTACGGATACGCTTTGACGTTGCGCGTCGCATCTACGCTTCCGCGTGATTTCAGGTACGGCGCCCCGTACGCGCACGCCGCGAAATTGTCTAATTGTTCAAAAACATATATTTATGTTTTTAATGTACATATTAAGGGAAGCCATTATCTGGGATAATCATGAAAGGAGTTTTTGAAAACTTTTAATAAGACTATATTACTTTTAAAAGCAATTACGCAAATCGCTGCGGTACGTCATACGTACTCGCAACGTAAGAGCACTGTAAACGAAGCGTAAGAGCTCAGTAAGCGCACCGTGAGCGTACGCAAAGCCATGTGACTTGAAATGAAGAGATTTGATTGGTTCATACCACTTCCTATTCCAACTGTTGAAAGACCCCTCCCATTTTAATCATTCTACTTTGACTTCCACAAGAGAAGGATCTGTTCTGTAGATCTCTAGCCATTTGGAAGAAGTGACCACCATGGGTGCACGGGATGACTCTTCTTCAAAGTATTCCTCTGAGGAACATTTTGTACCTGAGCAGCCTCAGAAAGAGCGAAAGGAGGCAATAATCTGGAAATGTTTTACATTTCCCCAAGACCAAAAAAAGGTCAATGCTCCCAAGGTGACCTGCAACATTTGTGAGGTTACTCTTTCAAGAGGTGACCCAACCAAGAAATACTCTTTCGGCATTGCATGCATGGTGCGCCATGTGAAGACTTTACATCCAAATAATTATGCTAGAGCTGAAACTAGAAGGTTGCAGGAGGACCAGGGATCTGCTCTTCCCAGTACATCCAGTGCAGCACCACCACCACCAACGAGTGGTATGGTTGCAAATATACAACCTGAATTTGGGGACCTGACTATTCGTCGTAAGATTTGCAACAAACTACTGAGTTATGGAGAACAATCCATTGAACTTATTCTCCGCAAGAAAAGGAACCACCATTGTTCTCGTCAATAATTTTTTTTTTTACTATTTTGTTAACGATCCCCACTTTTTTGGGTTCTAGTTTCAATTTTTTGTTTTAAAAAACAAAACAAAAAAAAGAAAAAATACATTTTTAAAAAATACAAAAAAAATAGAAAAGTACAAAGACAAAAAAAACTGTTCTTTTCAGAACTACCTCCACTGGTCAAAGAAAGAGCTATATTTTTATGATAGTGTGTGTCTGAATGTATGATGAATGTGAAAGTGCAGGACTATAAGGAAGTGCTACAGCATAAATCTATAAGGTGTTTACCTATAGTATACTGTAATATCTACGAAGCTTTTGAATGTAACATATGCATATAAAAATGTTACAAATCTATGCTTCAATTTGCACTGCTGGTGGAACTGCATGTGTGAATTGGTATGTGTTAGGAGCGGATTTACAATCCCCTTGTGCCTCTTTTACACATCTGTTGCGTCACTTTTGTGATGCAGCGGTGGTGCAAAAGTTGTGTCATGGTGTGTGGTATTTACAATGAGATGCATATGGAAGGTGCATCACATTTTAAAGCCCTGCGCCAGTAGGAGGCTTTCCAATGTACTGGGGAGAGTGGAGGTTTTATTAAAAAAATTATATTTATTTTATTTTTTAAGTTATATTTCATATTCTTATTGTAAAATATTAACACAAATACATTTGAATTTTTTTTTTATTAATTAATTTTTTTTAACAATATTTTAAAATTAAATTCGATATAATTCCTTTTCCATTTTTAATTTTTTGAGTAATCGCACCGTAGTGTACTGTGATTGCACCATACTTTGTCCGGTAAATTGTCCTCTGCGCTTACCCGCGCATACGTTACGGATACGCTTTGATGTTGCGCGTTGCATCAACGCTTCCGCGTGATGTTCTGTCCGGCGCCCCATACGCGCACGCCGCGAAAGTTTCTAATTGTTCAAAGACATATTTTTATGTATTTAATGTACATATTAAGGGAAGACATTATCAGGGATAATCATGAAACAAGTTTTTTTTTACTTTTAATAAGCGTATATTACTTTTAAAAGCAATTACGCAAATCGCGGCGATAGGTCGTACGTACTCGCATCGTAAGAGCACCGTAAGAGAACCGTACGTAAAGTCACGTGACTTCAAAACAAGAGATTTGATTGGTTCATAATACTTCCTATTCTAACTGTTGAAAGACCCCACCCATTTTAATCATTCTTCTCTGCTCCTCAGTGAAGAAACATCTTTTTGAGAAGGAGCTGTTTTTTCTAAGATTGTTCATTATGGCTGCACAGCAACCTGAAGACACCTTTGAACATTCTTCAGATGAAGAATTTCTGTTGCAGGATCCAGCCCCCAAGAAAAAAGAGGCATTGATCTGGAAATTTTTCTCTTTTCCAGAAGGAGAGAAGAAAGTCAATGCTGCGAAAGTTACTTGTAAAATTTGTTCAACAGTGCTCTCCAGAGGAAATCCTGCTAAGCACTACTCATTTGGAAAAGCAAGTACGGTGAGGCACGTAAAAAATGTGCATCCTATGAACTATGCTCATGCTGCATGCAGCACATTACATGAGCAGACTCCAACATCTCAAGCAAATACATCATCTGCTGGAGAAACAAGTCCGCACCTAGATATTCGCCATGACTTTGTGGATCTTATTATTTTGTGTAAATTCTGCAAAGAAGCTCTTTGTTATGGTGAGCAATCAATAGTCTTAATTTGCAGACGGAAACAGAATCACCATTGCTCCCAGCATACATTTTTTTTGTTTATTTGTTCCAGTTTTTGACTGCTTTGTTTCTCCTGTTCCCTTTTTTTTGCTGTTGAAAAAAACATTGTTCAAAAAATCGAGAAAAAAAACAAACTTCAAAAAATAAAAATAAAACACTGGTCAAAAAAAGAGCTATATTTCTATGATACTGTTTAAGACTTTGTTTGAATGAATGTGTAGTGCATAAATGAATGAATACATTACTAATGTATGGTGAATGTGAAAGTGCAAAACTATAAGGAAGCGCTACAGCATAAATCTATAAGGTGTTTACCTATAGTATACTGTAGTATCTCCGAAGCACTTGAATGTAACATATGCATATAAATATGTTACAAATCTATGCTTCAATTTTCACTGCTGCTGGAACTGCCTGGGTGAATTGGTATGTGTTAGGAGTGGATTTACGATCCCCTTGTGCCTCTTTTATACATCTGTTGCGTCACTTTTGTGATGCAGCAGTGGTGCAAAAGATGTGCCATGGTGTGTGATATTTACAATGAGATGCATATGGAAGGTGCATCACATTGTAAAGCCATACACCAGAAGGAGGCTTTCCAACGTACAGGGGAGGGTGGAGGTGTTCTGGTGCAGCAACGCCTCCTGAAAGTGACTGTGTGAAATCTGTAAGATTTTATTCAGTCACTTTTAGGCTTATGCTGCATCAATAACCCTGCATCTGCTTGAAACAGGTGTAAGGATTGACACAGCATTCTAAGCATAGGGCCCCAAGTGCTTTGCTGGAGCTGCGTTGTGCTTGCAACGCAAGTCAAACAATGCACCACCTACACACCACAAAGAAATCACATATCTGTGCCGTTTTTGCCCCATAATACACCACATTGTAAATACATTGCATCCTTTGTGGTGATGTCACAGTGCACAATAACTGGCATATCTCTGCAGATGTACCACTTATTGTACATCTGCTGATCCATAAGTCACTACAAAACTATAACAGGAATGACAGAGTGTTTGGTGGAAGTGTAAGAATAAAGACTGGGGAATTGAACGTACAAAAGGTAAATTTGCATAGAACAGTGCATGCATAGTCTGTAGAGGTTTGAAGCAGTCCATGCTCTAAGGCCCACTTTCAGCATGAGTACTTAGGTACTAGCTGAATGATTACAATTCTGCAAGGAGAGTGTGTGGCTGAATGTATAGCAGCTTTACTTTCACAACAGTGTACAGGAAAGCACATACTACTGTATGGTTCACTGCAATAATAAAACAGTAGTGTGAGAGTGCTTAGTGAAAGTGTAATGATGCAGACTAGGCAATTGAAGGTATAAAAGGCAAGTTTGCTGGTGTATAAACCAGTGAATGCATAGTCTATAGCGATTTGAACCAGTCTATGCCCTAAGGCCTACTTTGGTGCATAACTACTTGGAAACCGACTGAATGTTTACACTTCTACAAGGAGATTGTCTAGCTGAATATATACCACCTTCACTTTTAGAACAGTACATACATAAGAACATACTGAGGTATAACTCACTACAATATTAAAATTGTAGTAGTAAAATGTTTGGAGGAAGTGTCAGGATACAGACTATTCAATTCAACGTTTAAAAGTCAAGTTTCCAGATGTTTAGAAAAGTGCATTTATTGTCTATAGCTCTTTGAAGCAGTCCATGCCCTTAGGCCTACTTTGCTGCATGACTACTTCGATAGTGGCAGAATGATTACACTTCTCCAAGGAGAGTGTACAGTTGAATGTATAACAGCTACACTTTTTGTACAGTGTATAGACAAGCATATATTGCTGTATGGTTCAGTACAATACTGAAACAGTAGTGGCAAAGTGTTTGGACAGAGTATAGGGATAGAGACTGGGTAATTAAAAGTTTAAAAGACAAGTTTTCAGGTGCATAGAAGAGTACATGCATAGTAAACCGGAGTTTGAAGCAGTCCATATACAAAGGCCTACTTTACCACATGAATATTTGGGTACTGACTGGATGATAAGACTTCTGGAAGCCGTGTCAAGCTGAATGTGCAACTGCTTCACTTTTAGAACAGTTTATAGATAAGTACAGCAATGTCAGAGTGTTTGCTGTAAGTATAATGATATAGAGTGGGGAATTGAAGCTATAAAAGACAAGTGTGCAGGTGCATAGAAGACTGCATGCACAGTCTATGGGGGCTTAAAGCACTCCATGGCCTAAGGCCTAGTTTGCTCTATAATTACTTGGGCACTGTCTGTATAATTACACTTCTACAAAGAGACTGCATGACTGAATTTATAAGAGCTTCATTTTTAACACAGTGCAAACATAAGGACATTCTGATGAATACCTCAGTACAATACTGAATCAGCAATGACAGAGTGTTTGCTGGAAGTCTAAGGATAGAGACTGGAGAATTGAAGGTATAAAAGACAAGTTTGCTGGTGCATAGAAGAGTAAATACATAATCTATAGGGGTTTGAACCAGTCCATGCCCTAAGGCCCACTTTGCACCATGAGTACTTGGATACTAGCTGAATGACTTAAATTCTGCAAGAAGAGTCTCTCAAACCATTATTATTTTTTAATCATAAATGTATTCTTGTAACATTTAATAATTTAATAGAGCTTCTAAAATAATTTCATCAGGTATTTCATTTTCTTGATTATCAATTTCAAAAGTCATATGATCAAACTCAATGTCCTCTAATGCTTGCACAAAATCAGCATCCAATGTTTCATCTAAAAAATCACAGCTGATATCTGCAGCACTAATACTTTCATCTTCATTCTCGCTGCCTTTGAAAGGTATATTTAGCTCTTCTATGAGAGTGTTACTAATTTCGAAATTGTCTTCTATGTGGTTCTGTTCTCCTTCCATAGTGAATTTTTTTGTGTTGTAGATCCTTGTAGAAAACATAAACACTTCATTTTATCATTTTTTTCTAATACATAATACAAAACTAGCTTTATCAACTATTTTGCCCTTTAAAAAATATTATGCAAATACCATTCTCAACTACTTTATAGGATTATATAAATAAAATTACTTATATGAATTTTTTGTTATAACATTTTCTTACATTTTCAAACCAGTCACTCCTTATCACTATAGGAAAAAACTAAGGCTAATATATTAAAATGCAGTACTAAAAAAATACAATATATCTATTCACCTCACCAGTTCCAAAGGAGTAGATGTGTTGTAGTAAAATGCTAAGAATACAGGTACACTTAGTATATATATTTTTTAATTTCTTCAAATGTGTTTAAAAGATACAAACCATCTTTACACACTTATGTACTCCATCCACGTTCTGTTACTTCAGCTCTGTAGAAGTACACCCCATCGATCATTTTTAACAGTTACTTATACTTACCTTCAAAATAATGAATTAAAAAAAATATTATAAAATTAGCATCTGTAGAAGACAAAAAAATAGTTACAGTATATCTTTTACAACACAAAATAATTTGTAAAGCATTTTATTTGCCTTTTTTGCTGTTCTCAGAATATATTGAATTTCACTAAAAACAGTGAGTTTAATAGTACTCATCACATAACAGCGGGCAAAAAAAAGAAAATTAAGAAGATTATCTTAAAAAGAAACATTCAACATTCTCAATAACAATCTAAAAAATAGAAATAAAACATATGTTAAATGTTTTTTTCTAAGACCAATTTCTTACATAACTATGAGGTATGGCAAACAATCCTAAAATAACAAAACACTATCATTAATTTTCATACACTGTAAATAATGTTACTTACAAATATATGCTGACAAAATATACAACAAAAAGTCCTTAATGGTTTCACAAACTTTTCCCCATGGCCAAACAGTATGTGCGAAATTCTTAGTTTGAAAGTTGTTCAATAGTAACCCTGAGGGTCCGCCTCCCAGCCTTCTGATCCAAAACCACTGACATAATTTGCACCTTCCCCTAGTGCTCATCCCTCAGCCCGACGCTATTGAACATCTCCAAGGCACCCTCACACAAGTGGCCCGCCATCACAACCTCAACATTATCTCCAACGCCGATGACACCCAGCTCATCCTCTTCCTCACCAAGGAGCCCCATACCAAAAAAAACAACCTCCATGATGCAATTAAGGATGTCACCAACTGCATAAGGGGCAGCTCTCTAAACCTGAACTCGCACAACATGGAGGTACTCATCCTCAGACCCACCCCCTCAGCTTCGGATGACGCCTGCTGGCCAACTACACTGTGAACAGTACCAACACCTACTGACCATGTACACAACCTACGATTAATCCTCAACTCCTCTCTCTCCATGTGTAAGCAAGTCTACAGCATCTCCTCATACTGCTATAACACCCTCCACATGCTCCGCAACATTTACAAGTGGATCCTAACCAAAAGAAGAAGAACAGTAACACAGGCCCTCATTAGCAGCATAATACACTGTGGAAACACACTCTACACAGGAATTCCAGCCAAACACTTACAACGACTACAACAAATCCAAAACACCTCCACCTGACTGATCTTCAATGTCCCCTGCTGCAGCGACATCACCCACCACCTGATACACCTACACTGCCTCAACATCAACAAGAGGATCACCTTCAAGCTCCTATCCCTCACTTACAAAATACTTCACAACACCAGACTAATCTACCTTAACAGCAGTAATCCTGAAAGGTCAAATTGTGTCCTTAAAATTTTGGCTTTAAAAATATTAGGTACGAATTTGGTAACTCTTTAGGCAAACGTTGCTTAAAAACTAATTGACTATCATTACAATGTATCCAACCTTTCAGACATTTTAAATAAACACTGTAATGTCCAGATGTTGAAGAAGGTCCATCATGAAAAATAATTGCAACAGCGACAAAAGTTATCCTGATATTGATAGTTGAGTAGCTACAACATTTTTAATAAAATTTCCAAGTTTCTTCCATCAGCTCTACAACGTTGCAGCATTAAAATTACATACTGTTCATATCTTTGTATAAATAATGTTGATGACATTTCTGGCTTACATTGGCTACACTCCATGTTTTGACTTGCTTCTCTAACTAGGTTGTTAAAGGACACTGATTCACAGTCTGGTAAAGTCAAATATATGAATCTTTCAGTGTCTATGTTAGTGCTACATGTAAACAAACAATTTTCATAGGCTTGTTGTCATTTATAAGAAAGGCCAAAAAGGTTTTCATTATCTATACCTTCATCTTCCTATACACCAAGCATAAACATTAAAATTCCTGACAATCTTGCTGAATATTCTGCGTAAATTGAGTAGAACCAGAACATATGTCCAAAACTTTTTGAATATCAGAAACACTTTATATTTACGTTTATCAGTACTACATTTCTCATAAACAGAATACAACAATGAACACAATCTTTCGTCCCGATTTTCAACAATTTGCTGTTGCAAACTTTCAAGAAAAAAACAACATTAACCACTACATTAGCATAGCAGTTGACACCACAACTATTTTCAAACCGATAACCAACATTCTCTTCAATAATGTCCTTTTTCTTTTTGCTTGCAGGCGCAACTTCATCTTGTATTTTTTCTTTCTCTACAGTTTCACTACAGATATTCTCAAATCTTCTTTTTCTACCTACCACACGCTTTTCAAATACTGGATATTGACCTAAATCGGGTGCATATTCTCTTCTTAACCTATTATACTCTTTCACACAATTTGCATCTGTACGAAACTTTGTCTCATCAAAATCAATCAAGAACAATCCAGATAAAGTTCTCACTTGAGACAAAGCTACATATATGCCATACCCTCTTTAAACACTTTACTTCCAATATTCACTAAAGCACTATCTACACTTCAACCTTGAGATTTATGAATGGTCATCGCATATGCCAAAGAAATAGGAAACTGTTTCCTGCGTACATACAAATCTTTTACAAGTAAAAACCGAGATGAACAACGACTCAATTGTTGTACTTCAGCAATTTCATCAAATTTGATTTTCAAAAATTCAATCCCTTCTCTAGTTACATAATTAACAAAATCAACAATTTTACCCATTGCTCCATTTACTAAACCTTTTTCCACATTCAAATTACGACGTAAAATTACCCTACAGTTTACACATGCATACAAATTCTTTTCTAAACCAGCAGTTTTACTTATCAATTTCTCTAAAGAATCCAATTTCCTCTTCAACTTTTCAGTCAAAATAATAGCGATTCCTTCATGTTCTATTTTATCAATAGCTTCCAATTTTATAATTTCTTCATTTTCCAACTTTAACATTTCTTCATTGAATATAGAACATTCATGCAGTGTTGGCATTAAGCAGATTACAGATTCATTTTCTGCAATTCTCATATATATTTTCCCAGGAACAATATTTTCATTTGGAAACACATTGGGAAGTAATCATCTCTGTAAAGCGTGTTTGCCATGTTCTGTCACTTTTCCAATTCTTATATCTCGAAGAATATTTTCATAATCTGCATCATTTGCCTGACGCATATTTGTAATAAGTTCCTTATATTGAAAAAATGACCAAATGTTAACATTTCCAATACTCCCCAAAGACTTTCTGGTATCTTTATGTGCCAGTGTTTTAAACACTGGTTGTCCTTTTACAGGAGTAAGTTGTAGTAGATCTCCAAAAACAATGACGTGTTTTCCTCCAAATAATACGTCATACTCTGTTTTAAGAATTTGCTGCATTCTTAAATGCACAAAGGCAAGCATTAAGTTTGATACCATGCTTACCTCATCAATAATGAGAAGTTTCATTTCTTCAAGACTCTTGAAACTTCACAACAAGCTTCTCCAGATAGCTTGTGGTATTCCAATTTGTTTTCATGCTCTACTGGTAGCATTAATAAACAATGTAAAGTAATTCCTTTAATATTGTGTGCCGCCAACCCAGTTGGAGCAGTGACAATACAAGACAAATGTGAGTCAGTTGTTTTGTGTAGATAAGTTGAAATTACTTTAATTAAAAAACCTTTTCCTGTTCCAGCTTGTCCACTCACGTACATTTGGATAGGTTGAAATGATGAGCAAGAGCACTCTTTCTTTTTATGAAGTAATCCATGGTCAATCTGTTCTCTCACTTGCTCATATATTTCTTTCTGCTCAAAATTTAGTTGTTCTTCCATGTTTCCTAAGTTTGTTACATCTTCTTGAACTTGATACATTGCTGTTTCCACCTCTTCCATGGCAGTTGCTGCTTCATTATGAATAATTGGTACTCCTAATGGATCCTGACTTAACGTAGCAGAAGTTTGACTGTCTTGAGAACTGTCTCTAGCAATCTCAGCTGCAATTGTAGCTTCTTGCTCCATTTCATCATTCACCATTTTCACATAATTAGCAAAAACAGGACATTCTATAATATCTTTACTTGCGTTGAAGGAATCTTCATAGCTCTCGAAATCTCCAAGTACTTCCAATTCTGAATGCCATGGCTTGAAAGTTGCAAAAGAGCTAAATAGTAAAATTCCCTTTTGTCAGGTGTTTCGCAACTCAGTGTACGGTGATTAATCAAATGTCAGTCAGTCAGTCAAAAACTTTATTCGGTTAATTAAAACCATAAAAGCAGTGCATGATACATAGAATCAGTTTTAAAAATACAATTAAACAGATGAAGAGAATTGATTGCTAAGTACACAATAAACACATTATTTAAAAGGGGTTGATAGATAAGGGGAACACCTATGTCAGCATGTTGGAAACATTCTCGCCAAAGTTTATACAGAAAGTCAGATTTGATTATTAAGTGGTGCGGCAGCTCTTAATTTATTCTGTCTGGCGGCTGCTACTAAAAAACAAGCTACACCATATGCAACCGGCACCGAGTTCAACATCTGGAGGTATAATAGTGCTGGCCGTACCTGGACAAAATTCAAAGGTTTCAAGATGGGAACGAGAATTTTTTTCCGCTGCGCCATATAATGCTCACAGAACATGACCAGGTGCAGAGTGTCCTGTGTTGAAAAACAGTCACATGTACAGGGGGGAAAGTTTTCTGGAGTACCCCATTCTGTATGCGAGCCAAGGATGAGGTGGATCAAATTAAATCTGAACCTTATGAGCAGAAAGCGATGGTAAGGCTTTGTGACATATTTTAAATAGGGTTCCATAGCTGTAGTTGTGGAAAGTGGAAAAAGTAATCTCACTGTGGGTTTACTGAGTTCAACCGATTCTCTTTCGCATTCCAACAAAGTCCGAAAGTGCTGCTTCACCCATTTTACATCCTCTTTTTTAAGATTTTGCGGTAGCGAGTACATTTCCGGTCGCCCTAGCCTCGCACATGCCGCTCTAACATATGCCAGCCATGGAATAGTGTGAGCTTTGTCCAGAGATATACAATCTTTAAGGATGCAATGATTTAAGCTGATTTCCTCATTTGTCCAGGTTTTAATCCAGCAAAGTACTGGGGACATTTTTAGAAGATCAGAGACATATCCCATGCCTATTTCATTATGGGTTGAATGTGTGGGAGAAGATTTCGGGAGTGTCAGCAAGGCCCGTATAAAATTGTTTTCCGCGATTTGTATGCCTGGAGTTGGGACATAGCCCCAAATGTCTGCCCCATAGGATGCGATTGCCACACATTTGGCTCTATAGATCCTGGTCATGGCTTCCATAGGTTTCGAGCCCAATTTTTTGGCGAAGCTCAGAAGTGCTGTGATGGATCTAATGACTCCGTTTTCCTTAAGTTTCATTTGTGGTTTCCAAGTTCCTCTCTCGTCAAAAGTGACGCCAAGGTAGCAGAAAGAGGGCACCCTCAGAATTGGTGAGTTGTTTGAACTAAAGGATCTAATCTTCATATTTTTCTTTCGAGAGCCTACGACCATAACATGGGATTTGGCAGTGTTAATTTTTAGGTCGAGGGCTTCCATGAAGAGGCAAAAATGGTCCAAAAGTCTCTGCAGACCTATACCAGTCCGTGCTATAAGAACAGCGTCATCCGCGTATAGGAGGACCGGGATAGGTAGCCCCCCCATACGCGGAATGTCCAGGGTGGCTGGGTTCAAAAATTTCCCCAAGGCATTGATGTACAGTGTGAAGAGGAGAGGGGCCAGGATGCACCCTTGTCTGACCCCTCTCCCTGATCTAAACTTTGCTGTACACCTTCCATCCCTCGTTGCCCTAACAGACGCAAACAAATTTAAATGAAGGTCGTGCAAAAAACTAACCAAGGTAGTGTCCAAACCCATATTTCGTAAGATGGACCATAGTTTTGAACGATTGCCCAAATCAAAAGCGGAAGATAAATCCATAAACCCCAAATAAAGAAGCCCCCCCTTCACCACAGTGTATTTGCTAATAATTAGATGAAGGTTCAAGCATTGGTCAATTGTCCCTCTGTGTGCCCTGAAGCCGTACTGCAAATCTGAAAGGATCCCGCTCTCCTCCAGCCAATCCCCCATTCTGTGCAAGATGACTCTGCCTAAGATCTTGACGGCAGAGTCCAACAAGGAGATTGGTCTATAGCAGGCCGGGTCCGCCCTATTCCCTTTCTTAAATATAGGCACAAATATAGAGGTGGACCAAGAGGGTGGGAAGCCAGCTGTTGGAATCGCGTTAAAAACATTGGTCAAAATCTTTGACCAGAATTGTGGGTACTGTATGTAGAGATCAGCGGGTACCCCGTCGGGTCCTGGGGCCTTGTGTTTACTGGTATCTCTAATCGCCCTTTCAACTTCCATAGTGTTGAAATCCATATCCAAGTTGGCGTGGTCATGGGTATTGATAGGTGAGGCAGGGACTGTAGATTCATAGATTTTGCCAAAATGGGCTAGCCATCTGTTATCCTCTATGACACAGTCTAAGTCCGATGACCCATTATCTGAAAAAAAGGGCTGATTTAAAATGGCCCAAAACTTCTTGCTATCTCTTAGCACATCCACAGATAAAAGGCTATTCCAAGCTTCCTCCTTGATTTGGGTTTTACGCTTATCGACTGCATTTTTGTATTCCTTCCTTAACTTGGCCACTATTGACCTGTCTCTCGGTTTTTGTTTAATGGCTTTCAAAAGTGCACTATGTATCCTCGAACATTCCTTGTTGAACCATTTATGAGTCTTTATTTACGCTTGCCCAACTGACCTTCTTTCCAAGTTTTTACTGATCCTTGAACAAATCTCCTCGTATGCGATCAAAACCTTGGGGCCCTCGGCAGATGGGTCCAAGCACACTGCCATATTGGCCTCGGACTCTTGGGCGAGTGAATGAAAGAATTCTTCTGAGACAATCATCTCCCATTTTAAGCGCCTTCCCTGATCTTTAGAGTTCAAATCCTTTGGAGCTGCCACGTTCAGCGGACTGCCGGTAAGGAAGCAGTCTAGGTCCAAGGTCAGGAGGACAGGATAATGATCACTTGAGATAAGATCAATCACACTATACTCACGTGCCTTTGCCAGGGCCCCATTTGAGACAAAAATATAGTCTATGACAGTGTTGGCATCTCTCCCAACAAAAGTTGGGGCTCTAGGCTCGCTACTGCCTTGGTCCAATTCGTAAAGGTTTAGATTAGCTAGAAGGAACTCTAGGAACTCGCCTTCGGATGTATGCTCGAAATGAGGAATGGCTTCAGCTGATATACCCCCATATCTATCGTTAAAACAACTTCCCTCACAGGGGTGAATGTTAAAATCCCCCAGAATAACCAGTTCTGGGAGGGTAGTGCAATCACATCTATAGGCTGACAAAAAATTTAACAAAGAAATCAGATGTTCATTTGCAGTAACTGACTCCTTTGAGTTATAAAAATTAATCAAGAGAAAAGTCTTTGAATTAGGGAGGGTCCACTCCACCGCAAGCATATTTGTTGATGCGGTATCTAACTTTTTGAAAACCCCTACTAGATCTAGAGAGCACAATATGAGTAAATCACCCTTTGCTCTCCCTCTTACACCTGGAACTGCCGGAGTGGAAAAGCTACAGAAACCGTCCAGGAAGAAACTATGTGTTGTGTCCCACGTTTCTTGAAGTCCTAAAATGTGATGTTGTTTAATAAATCTTTGCCATGTTGGGTCTAAAGCCTTTGCATTTAATCCTGCCGCATTCCAGGTAAGGACTTTACAGAGTACTGAGTCTGTATTAGGGGCAATCGATGTGCCCACGCCCCGAATCTCTCTCGTCCTCGGGCTAGTTCCGAGTGTGGGGGATGAATTAACTATGGTCGGGTCCACTATGGCGTCATCCTTGCGGGGACGGGTTGGATTGGCACAGGCACTCCTTTCCCCTGGCGAACCCTGAGTATGTCAGTCCACCCAATCTGTGGTTGATAGACAATCAAAGCGATTTGCTATAGGGAAATGCAAGGGGTTGGATGGGCCATTTAGTGGCTGCTGGTAGTAAAAGGGGTGGGTGAGATGGGAACCATAAAAGGGGCCACCTTGGCGTGGTCTACCTCCTCTCGTCCCCACCAAGTTCCAACCCCCATCCCATCCCTCCTCACTGGCAGGGGGTTGTATGTCCCAGGGGAAGTTAGGCCTCTGTCTAGGGATGCGATCGTGTGAACCTTTAAGCCAGCTCCAGCGATTATCCGCTTGATTGTGTGGGAGATAAAAATACGAAAG
The DNA here is from genome assembly GCF_964263255.1 of Lissotriton vulgaris. Classification (NCBI taxonomy): domain Eukaryota; kingdom Metazoa; phylum Chordata; class Amphibia; order Caudata; family Salamandridae; genus Lissotriton; species Lissotriton vulgaris. The sequence goes on from NC_141690.1 coordinate 77,460,446, forward strand.
AGGTCTGGCAGTCACCTTGCTCGCCTGGTATCTTGGAGCCCTGCTATTACATATAAAATCTACTACCTCCGGGTTCTCAAAAGTAACCACCACACAGTCCCCTTTCAAATTTTTTCTGTTGCCTCCTACCCAGGGAGCCCTCTCTATCATTAAAATGTTGGTAGGTATGTTTGGTGGGAGGGGGTAATTGTTCGCTAGCCAGTGGCAGACTTTGTTTTTAAGGGCCTGGTATGATTCTTCTTCTGGCGAGCTAATTTCAGTGACTCCAGTAAGGATAACCACATAGGGCGCGGCATCCGGTGGTAGGTGAATATTTCTACGCGCCATATCCTTAGCCTTATCCTGTATGTCTGGTTTAGGGGCCTGAGATAGACCGTCACTGGGTGTGAGCTGGGAGGTTACATTGTTTTTGGAAGAGGTCAGTGTAGTGTCAGTTTTCTTGGTTTGCTCTACAGCAGGGGGTTTAGGTTTGGGGCCTGCCTGATTTAAGGTGTTACTGGATTTCTTAACCGTCGTTTTATTAGTCTCCAACACTTTGTTGAGGGCCACTGGGGTCTTTGCGGGTTTGGGCAAATTAGTGACCTGGGTGGGATTATTATTTAAAGTGAAACTGGGGGCACTTATGTACTTATGTATATATATATATATATATATTTTTTTTTTTTAGTACCGTTTCCAAGCAGCGTAATCTTACCTCTATGGGTTCTAATAATGCTTTTAGCATATTAAGGATTACTGTGTTATTTGTGCTTGAACCGGTCTCCTCCTGTGATGGTGTTATTATTGGGTTATCTGTAGGTCCACTAAGTTGCAAAATTTCTTCCAGACTTTGGTCAATTATAGTATCGTCTGGGAGACTCAGCAGTAAACCTGGGTTGTTAAGAAGTGAGCCCTCTCTGGGGTTAGGTAGACTTACTGAGGGTTTTTCAATGATGGGAAGTTTGGGTAAAGTAATGGCCTTCTTCCCTTTCGCAACGGTTGCGGTATTATTTTAACGTTTTTGCTTAGGGATTGCCCCTTCTGTCCGGGCCCTTTCTTTTATGTTGGCTGTAGGGATACTAGTGTTTGTCTCACTACATTGCGATCCACTCTCAGTCAAAATATTGAGGTTGGGTGAAGCCTCCAGGTCCTGGACAATATTTGAGGCATCCAAATCCCCGTTAGCTCCAGGTTGATGTACTAAGACCTGTACTTCTGGTCAGGAATCAGTTTTTGGTGTCTGAGCCTGGGCAATGAGGCCGAAGAAAGACCACTTGGCCATGGCCAGGTCTTGGGAGACTCTCCTGTCCATAAGTATGATCCCTTCATCAATAAGTGCGTGTGTGCTAGTAATGAAGTCGTCCAGAGTCCCTGTAAGCTTTTTAGCTCCTGCAGCGGCCATACTTCTCGTTTCACGACAGGACATAACCCGTATATTCAAGAAGGATAGGAGAAGGTTTGAGTGCTATATGTGCCCAACCAAGATTTCTGGCCCAGTCCAGTCTCCTCGGGCCTCTGAGGGCCACAGAGGGCCCGCCCTTTGCCCGGGCTTCGCCCCGGGCGCTCCCGTGCAGCGGGGTGCGCCGCTTCTTATAGGCGTCAGTAAAAGGGCGGGGTGGTCAGGGAGAGCGGGCCAGGTGACTTGGCCTCGGGGTAGCCGGGACTCCTGGGAAAGCGAGTCCCGGTCCCAGCGCTCGCAGCCCTGTCACTCACACACTCACCCAGCAGGGGCCAACAATTGGATGGGCAGCCTCGGCGAAGCGGGACCCGCGGAGCGGGTACCGCAAGCTGCTGGTAAATCCTTCCCTTCGACGGTGGCAAATCCTTCCTTTCACAACAGGGCAGAAGTCAGTGTGGCGTCCCGGTTTGCTAAACCGGCAGAATCCTTTTCAGCTGTTCTGCTGGGCGGGGCGGTCAGGGAGAGCGGGCCAGGTGACTTGGCCTCGGGGTAGCCGGGACTCCTGGGAAAGCGAGTCCCGGTCCCAGCGCTCGCAGCCCTGTCACTCACACACTCACCCAGCAGGGGCCAACAATTGGATGGGCAGCCTCGGCGAAGCGGGACCCGCGGAGCGGGTACCGCAAGCTGCTGGTAAATCCTTCCCTTCGACGGTGGCAAATCCTTCCTTTCACAACAGGGCAGAAGTCAGTGTGGCGTCCCGGTTTGCTAAACCGGCAGAATCCTTTTCAGCTGTTCTGCTGGGCGGGGCGGTCAGGGAGAGCAGGCCAGGTGACTTGGCCTCGGGGTAGCCGGGACTCCTGGGAAAGCAAGTCCCGGTCCCAGCGCTCGCAGCCCTGTCACTCACACACTCACCCAGCAGGGGCCAACAATTGGATGGGCAGCCTCGGCGATGCGGGACCCGCGGAGCGGGTACCGCAAGCTGCTGGTAAATCCTTCCCTTCGACGGTGGCAAATCCTTCCTTTCACAACAGGGCAGAAGTCAGTGTGGCGTCCCGGTTTGCTAAACCGGCAGAATCCTTTTCAGCTGTTCTGCTGGGCGGGGCGGTCAGGGAGAGCGGGCCAGGTGACTTGGCCTCGGGGTAGCCGGGACTCCTGGGAAAGCAAGTCCCGGTCCCAGCGCTCGCAGCCCTGTCACTCACACACTCACCCAGCAGGGGCCAACAATTGGATGGGCAGCCTCGGCGATGCGGGACCCGCGGAGCGGGTACCGCAAGCTGCTGGTAAATCCTTCCCTTCGACGGTGGCAAATCCTTCCTTTCACAACAGGGCAGAAGTCAGTGTGGCGTCAAATGTCCTTTTCTTTGTTTCACCAAACATCCTTCAGAACGAATCACGGCATATATACTATTAGTGATGTTTTCTGTAATATTCCGTTTATAAATATAGTTTTGCAGCACTTCATAGAGACAAATGTTCTCAAGATGATGACTTCTATTTGGATACTATGTATCCAACATATTTGTTTTCACAATATCTGTACTTTCTGCCTCTTTTTCAGCTAAATATTCAATTTCTTGTACAGATTTAAGTACTCGGTTTCCAGTTGCAGCAAGACCTAGACTCACCCAAATGATTCTTCTAGATTTGGAGTATAGACTTACTGATGATAAGCGATCCGAGCATTCATATGCTCCGATTTCTCGATGAGATAACATCTTCAAACTGTAAGTATATAATTTCTTGCTTAGACTCTTCTCGTGGGAAATCTCTTCCCACATTTCCTTCAATTCTGCCTTTTCTGATTTTGTTATGTATAATGTTACATATCGAGCAATAGCAATGGAATTGTCTGCAACATATTGAATATCCATATTAGCATTCCACATGGACAAAATGACTGGGTTATAGTCATTTATGTATTTTGACTCTTCATTTCTTCTTAAGTTGTAGGTATTTTTTGGAGACTTTCTTGTGATAGTATGTCGCAAAGATGACATAAAACTGTTCACTCTTCCTTTCGATATTACAGGACGTGGAAATGCAAAACGGCATTAGGTGTAGAATTTGTCCTTAGATTTGTACTTTTGACAACAGTATTTCCCACAACAATGGCGTTGAAATCATAAGACTTGTTGTCTTAAGTCCTTATCCTGTGTACTTTTGGGTATATCACATGTAGCATATTCTTCAATAAAAGACAACACAATATCATCTGAGTCTGTTCCAAATTTGGGATCATCTTTGATCCATATTAGCATATGTATGTGAGGACCACCTCTTGCTTGATACTCCTTTCTCCAAAAAAAGTCCAGAACCTCTCCAAGAGGAGGATTTTTTTTATTGGTGATAAAAGACATCATAGCTTCAAATCTATGATTGAAATACCTGCATACATTAACTGGATCCAAAGAGCACAATTCTCCAGGTGTATTGTATTCAACATTTAGTATATTTGGATTTGCCTCTCGAAGAAATTGAAGTAAATCATCCCAAGCAAATTCAGCACAGCTTAGAGTAAGGAACTATGTAGGAGTTCCTAAGTTCCTTAGTATACATTTAAGTTCTCCATGACGACAGTACCAGTACTCATTAGTACCACGCTGACATACCATGAGATTAATTAGCTGAGATTCCAAAACATTATCTTTCTGGTGTACTTTATCCATAAATTCCTTTGCCGAAACATTTTGCAGATGTACACCTGTTTTCAATATATGATTTACTGCATAAGAAAGTCTAGACAAATCACTCTCAAACAAAAGATGAAACAAATACGGAATACATTGTCGAAATCTTGCATCTTCTGCATACATTCTTAATGTCCGGTATTCAGATGCAGGAATCTGCACATGTCGGTCATCATATCGTCCTCCTTTTCCTGTGGGAAACAAATGAGGGAAACAACGAGCTTCCAAGCTTTTTTCCCATACACTAATGGGATTTTCCTTTGTTTCTTTCATTTGAAATAACTCTATAGTATTCCCCATCACTTCTTTAGAATGAAGTTGATGAACACTGTGATGTTCATAGATTTCTTCAATTCTGGACAAATCCACTTTTTCAATTTGTCCAGATGGCAAGTCACTATCTTCTTCTACAGTTATTTCTTCATCTCTAATAAACACATTTTTATAATATTGATTATTTTGTATCAGATACAACGTTGCCTTTTTCACTTTCCTAACATCCACTAATTCCTGCCAGATTTTCTTGCTCTTAGTAGGAACACCATTAACAAGAATAACTAAAGGTTCATCTTCTACATTTTCTACACCAATTGTTTCAATATTTTTCATTAAATCTAGTGGCAAATATACAACTCTTCCCTTTAATCCCCTCTGTAAATCTGAAGGAGGCAATTTCCCTGTCTTAGTCTCCATACGAACAATAGCCTGAAAAGGATGCACACATTGAATAAGAATTGACTCATAAGTATTTAAATCCATCACTTCAGAAGGAATATTTACCAACTCAAAATGATTATGCACAGCGCTAGCAGGCATGTTATTCTCGTCTAATTTGTTATAACAATATTTACAAATACGCTGATCAGAACCCAAATCAAAACAATGCTCTACCAACAAATAAGTTGGAAATTCCATCCACTCATTATTATTTTGCTTTTCACATTTTAAATACAGATCAGCAGTCCTGGTGTGATTTTTATAATGAGTACGTCAACAACAAATACAAGAATATATTGGTGTTTCACCTGAACTCACCTTGAACTTTGTAACTTCTTGCTCATATTTTTCTGTACTACAATGTTGTACAATCTCTTTTACATTCCCTTCTACTAACGTATTCATTTCTGCACTGTCTTCTTCAGGACCAAAGTAACTAACCTGAATTTCATCACAAACGTTCACTACATCTGATACAGATCCACGCAAAAGAGCACTGTTCAACTTTTTTAACATTAGTGCTGGACTTTTTGCATAATACAACCTTCTAACTAATTTCCTCATTTCAGTATGATGTACTGCTAACATCCTGAAATGGTGAAAAATACTTCGACATACTTTTTTAGAAAGACAAGCCAGAGACTGATCTTGCAAACCAGTATTTTCTATCACTCTGCAAGGGTCTAATCCTTGCAACATCTTAGGCCTAGATGTATCATCGTTCCTATTTGCAATTTCTTAATAGCGATTTTTAGCGAATCGGTATTTAGAAATCGCAAAATGGAATGTATGTTTAAAATCGCAATTTTTTGTGATTTCTTAATATTCTTTATTTGCGAATTTGCAAGTTGCGTATTCGCAAATAAGGAATAATTTCCCATTCATTCTAGGCCCATAGGAATTATTGTGAAATGCATCTCATTTTGCGATTCGCAATTTGCTAATCGCAAAATGAGAATGATTTCAAGGGTGCAGGGGTATCTCAAGGACACTCTGCTGTACCCCTGAAATCAGCATTTGTGTGCCGGCGCACATACATGCCCTATGAGCATGTATGTGCGTCATATGCCACCTTTAGAAAATGCAACATTTGGGCTTATTTTAAGATTTCGCAAATTACCACCAACTTCAAGTTGGTGGTAATTTGCGATTTCTTAAATCAGGGAGAGCAGGCCAGGTGACTTGGCCTCGGGGTAGCCGGGACTCCTGGGAAAGCAAGTCCCGGTCCCAGCGCTCGCAGCCCTGTCACTCACACACTCACCCAGCAGGGGCCAACAATTGGATGGGCAGCCTCGGCGATGCGGGACCCGCGGAGCGGGTACCGCAAGCTGCTGGTAAATCCTTCCCTTCGACGGTGGCAAATCCTTCCTTTCACAACAGGGCAGAAGTCAGTGTGGCGTCCCGGTTTGCTAAACCGGCAGAATCCTTTTCAGCTGTTCTGCTGGGTGGGGCGGTCAGGGAGAGCGGGCCAGGTGACTTGGCCTCGGGGTAGCCGGGACTCCTGGGAAAGCAAGTCCCGGTCCCAGCGCTCGCAGCCCTGTCACTCACACACTCACCCAGCAGGGGCCAACAATTGGATGGGCAGCCTCGGCGATGCGGGACCCGCGGAGCGGGTACCGCAAGCTGCTGGTAAATCCTTCCCTTCGACGGTGGCAAATCCTTCCTTTCACAACAGGGCAGAAGTCAGTGTGGCGTCAAATGTCCTTTTCTTTGTTTCACCAAACATCCTTCAGAACGAATCACGGCATATATACTATTAGTGATGTTTTCTGTAATATTCCGTTTATAAATATAGTTTTGCAGCACTTCATAGAGACAAATGTTCTCAAGATGATGACTTCTATTTGGATACTATGTATCCAACATATTTGTTTTCACAATATCTGTACTTTCTGCCTCTTTTTCAGCTAAATATTCAATTTCTTGTACAGATTTAAGTACTCGGTTTCCAGTTGCAGCAAGACCTAGACTCACCCAAATGATTCTTCTAGATTTGGAGTATAGACTTACTGATGATAAGCGATCCGAGCATTCATATGCTCCGATTTCTCGATGAGATAACATCTTCAAACTGTAAGTATATAATTTCTTGCTTAGACTCTTCTCGTGGGAAATCTCTTCCCACATTTCCTTCAATTCTGCCTTTTCTGATTTTGTTATGTATAATGTTACATATCGAGCAATAGCAATGGAATTGTCTGCAACATATTGAATATCCATATTAGCATTCCACATGGACAAAATGACTGGGTTATAGTCATTTATGTATTTTGACTCTTCATTTCTTCTTAAGTTGTAGGTATTTTTTGGAGACTTTCTTGTGATAGTATGTCGCAAAGATGACATAAAACTGTTCACTCTTCCTTTCGATATTACAGGACGTGGAAATGCAAAACGGCATTAGGTGTAGAATTTGTCCTTAGATTTGTACTTTTGACAACAGTATTTCCCACAACAATGGCGTTGAAATCATAAGACTTGTTGTCTTAAGTCCTTATCCTGTGTACTTTTGGGTATATCACATGTAGCATATTCTTCAATAAAAGACAACACAATATCATCTGAGTCTGTTCCAAATTTGGGATCATCTTTGATCCATATTAGCATATGTATGTGAGGACCACCTCTTGCTTGATACTCCTTTCTCCAAAAAAAGTCCAGAACCTCTCCAAGAGGAGGATTTTTTTTATTGGTGATAAAAGACATCATAGCTTCAAATCTATGATTGAAATACCTGCATACATTAACTGGATCCAAAGAGCACAATTCTCCAGGTGTATTGTATTCAACATTTAGTATATTTGGATTTGCCTCTCGAAGAAATTGAAGTAAATCATCCCAAGCAAATTCAGCACAGCTTAGAGTAAGGAACTATGTAGGAGTTCCTAAGTTCCTTAGTATACATTTAAGTTCTCCATGACGACAGTACCAGTACTCATTAGTACCACGCTGACATACCATGAGATTAATTAGCTGAGATTCCAAAACATTATCTTTCTGGTGTACTTTATCCATAAATTCCTTTGCCGAAACATTTTGCAGATGTACACCTGTTTTCAATATATGATTTACTGCATAAGAAAGTCTAGACAAATCACTCTCAAACAAAAGATGAAACAAATACGGAATACATTGTCGAAATCTTGCATCTTCTGCATACATTCTTAATGTCCGGTATTCAGATGCAGGAATCTGCACATGTCGGTCATCATATCGTCCTCCTTTTCCTGTGGGAAACAAATGAGGGAAACAACGAGCTTCCAAGCTTTTTTCCCATACACTAATGGGATTTTCCTTTGTTTCTTTCATTTGAAATAACTCTATAGTATTCCCCATCACTTCTTTAGAATGAAGTTGATGAACACTGTGATGTTCATAGATTTCTTCAATTCTGGACAAATCCACTTTTTCAATTTGTCCAGATGGCAAGTCACTATCTTCTTCTACAGTTATTTCTTCATCTCTAATAAACACATTTTTATAATATTGATTATTTTGTATCAGATACAACGTTGCCTTTTTCACTTTCCTAACATCCACTAATTCCTGCCAGATTTTCTTGCTCTTAGTAGGAACACCATTAACAAGAATAACTAAAGGTTCATCTTCTACATTTTCTACACCAATTGTTTCAATATTTTTCATTAAATCTAGTGGCAAATATACAACTCTTCCCTTTAATCCCCTCTGTAAATCTGAAGGAGGCAATTTCCCTGTCTTAGTCTCCATACGAACAATAGCCTGAAAAGGATGCACACATTGAATAAGAATTGACTCATAAGTATTTAAATCCATCACTTCAGAAGGAATATTTACCAACTCAAAATGATTATGCACAGCGCTAGCAGGCATGTTATTCTCGTCTAATTTGTTATAACAATATTTACAAATACGCTGATCAGAACCCAAATCAAAACAATGCTCTACCAACAAATAAGTTGGAAATTCCATCCACTCATTATTATTTTGCTTTTCACATTTTAAATACAGATCAGCAGTCCTGGTGTGATTTTTATAATGAGTACGTCAACAACAAATACAAGAATATATTGGTGTTTCACCTGAACTCACCTTGAACTTTGTAACTTCTTGCTCATATTTTTCTGTACTACAATGTTGTACAATCTCTTTTACATTCCCTTCTACTAACGTATTCATTTCTGCACTGTCTTCTTCAGGACCAAAGTAACTAACCTGAATTTCATCACAAACGTTCACTACATCTGATACAGATCCACGCAAAAGAGCACTGTTCAACTTTTTTAACATTAGTGCTGGACTTTTTGCATAATACAACCTTCTAACTAATTTCCTCATTTCAGTATGATGTACTGCTAACATCCTGAAATGGTGAAAAATACTTCGACATACTTTTTTAGAAAGACAAGCCAGAGACTGATCTTGCAAACCAGTATTTTCTATCACTCTGCAAGGGTCTAATCCTTGCAACATCTTAGGCCTAGATGTATCATCGTTCCTATTTGCAATTTCTTAATAGCGATTTTTAGCGAATCGGTATTTAGAAATCGCAAAATGGAATGTATGTTTAAAATCGCAATTTTTTGTGATTTCTTAATATTCTTTATTTGCGAATTTGCAAGTTGCGTATTCGCAAATAAGGAATAATTTCCCATTCATTCTAGGCCCATAGGAATTATTGTGAAATGCATCTCATTTTGCGATTCGCAATTTGCTAATCGCAAAATGAGAATGATTTCAAGGGTGCAGGGGTATCTCAAGGACACTCTGCTGTACCCCTGAAATCAGCATTTGTGTGCCGGCGCACATACATGCCCTATGAGCATGTATGTGCGTCATATGCCACCTTTAGAAAATGCAACATTTGGGCTTATTTTAAGATTTCGCAAATTACCACCAACTTCAAGTTGGTGGTAATTTGCGATTTCTTAAACCAAAATCACAAAATTTAAAAGTTTCATACATAGCATTTAAGGAATCGCAAAATTGCGATTCCTTAAATGCTATAGCAAAATGAGGAATCGCACATTTTAGCGATTCTTTATTTTGCGATTTTTTAATGCATCCCAAAACATGCAAAAAGACCGTTTATGATTCGCAAAGGCCGAAATTCAGCGACTTTCTGCCTTTGTGAATCGCAAAAGGCTTGATACATCTAGGCCCTAATCTTTTGTTTAACACTCTTCTTAGTATAGTTATGTAAGAAATTGCGTAAAAAATCTATAGATTTCTGCCGTATACTACTGCAATTCCAAGTGTACACTGGAGCTTTAGGACGTCTCCCTAAAACTTCATCAGCTAACACCTCTTCTACATTTCTAGGAACAATTTTCTCTTTCTCAATAGGACAACCATTTTTAACCTCATAAGCACGACCAGTAGTGTCAACTGCTTGCAACAAATCATTACTCTGAAGATAACTCTCTACATTAAAAAAAGGCTCAGAACTTGAACTATGTTTCCATTCACCCAAAAAAACTTCAGAAAAATTACTTCTGGTAATTTCTCTTCTCCACTTACTTTTGGCCTTCATTAAATGGATTGGCTTATCTAGTGATCAAATTCTATTGATTACTAAAAGAAACAGGTTTTTTTTCAATTCAAAAGCTTTTTCAACTACATTTTCAATACATTTCCTCTTCCTATAAAATTCTGTTTTGTTTTTACAATTCTTTACTAACTTAGTCAAATTCAACACAACTCTATTATAGAACATCTTCTTCCTAATTTTACTTAAATTGGTTTTTCCTCCTATTACTATACACGTTTTTTCAGAAGATGATTTTCCATGGTTCTTCTCTTTTCTCTTAGTTGCAGATACACTAATACTTTTTTTTACTCTGTTCACACTACTCTTAGTGCTTAACAATCTTCGCAGAAAAGTCTTAGTTTTCTTACCAGGACTTTTTTTCTTTTTGTTAACACATTGTTCTTCAGGTAAATCTTGTAGATGACTTCTCTTTAAATGAACTGCTTTCTTCCGTTCTTTCCTCTTTTCAGTTTTTGAAGGCATGATGATTTTTTTTCAGTGTTGATCAAAGGAATCTATTATAAAAAATATATATCACTTTAGAAAAATAAATATATGAAATACACTATTATATTACTTATAAGAAGAGAGGGGAGATTATGACAACACACGTGGGAGTATGAAAATAGAAGGAGTTACTACAAGAGAAAGAGGACTTTGAGATAAAGAGAAATATAAATAGAAAAGAGAATATAAGCAGACACTGCAGTATAAGGGGATAAATAGAGGATGAAAAGACTGGAAAGTATGAAGAGATAAGCAGGAGTATGAGGAGAAAGGTGGCAGTATGAGGAGAGAAGGGAGAGTATAAGAAGAAAGAGACAGAGTATGAGGAGACGGGGGCAGTATAAGAAGAGTACTAGTAAAGAGCAGGGATAATGTGAGGAAAAGTGGTGCATAAGAAGAAAAGGGGTGTACAAGAACAGAGGATACACTATAAGGAAAAAAGGAGTATAAACAGATGGGGAGTATAAGAAAAGAGAGGAGAAGTGTGAACAGAAAGAGGAGAGTATGAGAAGAGAAAGAAAAATAAGAGAAAAGAATGGGAAGTATGTGCAAAGAAGAGCAATAATAATAAGAAAGGGAGAATATAAGGAGACAAAAGAATGTATGAGAAAAGAAGAAGGAATATAAAGAGAGAGAGAGACAACAATGTGGAGAAAACAGAAGTATAAGAGAAGACTGAGTGTGTAAGAAGGGAGAGTACCATGAGGAGACAGTAAAAACTATGACAACAGGGGTGAATATAATGACAGGAGAGATTATGAAGAGTAGGGGAACTATGTAAAAAGAAAGGCAAGTATGAAGAGAAAAAAGAAAAAAGTAAGTATAAGGAGAGAGGAGAATATAAGAAAAAGGAGGTAGTATAATCAGAGAGAAAGGAGTAAGAGGATAGAAGAGGGATTATGACAAAAGAATGTAGAAAATATGAAAAAGGGGCAAATATAATTCCTTAATCTGCACAGAGACACAGTGTGATATTAGACAAAAAATATGACACCATACATTTTACCAAACCACATTTACAACTGTAAAAAGTTTAAGTGACTATACAAATTCCATGTGTATAGCTACTACATTTCAGTGGACAACCCTGAATAATTTTGCAAATACATTTCCAATTTGCTGCATTATTTTTTGCCAACATTACATCCAAAAATGTCACACAATAGAACAAGAAAGAGGCCCAAAGGCCTTGTAAATCTGCCCAAGAGTGAATGCAGCAGTCTATGTATGCTGGCTAGGGAATTGTTACGAGGGAGGTATGAGGAGAGAGGGAGGATTAAGAGGACAGAATAGGGAGTATAAAAGAAGGGGGATTATTAGGAGACAATGAGGACAGAGCGGGACTAAGAGGACAGGAGGGACTATGAGAACAAGCAGCACTATGAGGAAAGACAAGTGAGAATAAGGAAAGAGGGGAAATATCAGAAGAGAGGGGACACTATAAGCAGAGACAGGTAGACTGTAAGGAGAGACAGGAGAGATTATTGAAAAAGGGGCAAGCATAATTCCTTAATGTACACAGACCCTCAGTGTGATTCTAGACAAAAAATGTAAAACCATACATTTAACCAAAACACATTTACTATAGTAAAACGTTTAATTGACTGAACACATTCCACGTATATAACTACTACATTTCAGTGGACAGCCGTGACTCATTTTGCAAATATATTTCCAATTTTCTACATTATTTTTTGCCAACATTCAATCCAAAAATGTGACACAATAGAACAAGAAAGAGGCCCAACGGGCTTCTAAATCTGCCCAAGAGTATATGCAGCAGTCTATGTATACTGACTGGGGAATTGTTAAGAGGGAGGTATGAGGAGAGAGGAAGGATTAAGAGGACAGAGGAGGGAGTATAAAAAGAAGGGGGAGCATTAGGAGACAGAGGAGACAATGAGGACAGAGGGGGACTAAGAGGACAGGAGGGACTATGAGAACAAGCAGCACTATGAGGAAAGACAAGTGAGAATAAGGAAAGAGGGGAAATATCAGAATAGAGGGGACAGTATAAGCAGAGAGAGGTAGACTGTGAGGAGAGACATGAGAGATTATTGAAAAAGGGGCAAGTATAATTCCTTAATGTACACAGGCGCTCAGTGTGATTCTAGACAAAACATTTAAAACCATACATTTTACCAAAACTCATTTACTACACTAATACGTTTAAGTGACTGAACACATTTCTTGTATATAGCTACTACATTTCAGAGGACAACCCTGACTCATTTTACAAATACATTTCCAATTTGCTGCATTATTTTTTGCCAACATTACATCCAAAAATAAGACACAATAGAACAAGAAAGAGGCCCAAGGGGCTTGTAAATCTGCCCAAGAGTGTATGCAGCAGTCTATGTATACTGACTGGGGAATTGTTAAGAGGGAGGTATGAGGAGAGAGGGATGATTAAGAGGACAGAGGAGGGAGTATAAAAAGAAGGGGGAGCATTAGGAGACAGAGGAGACAATGAGGACAGAGGGGAACTAAGAGGACAGGAGGGACTATGAGAACAAGCAGCACTATAAGGAAAGACAAGTCAGAGTAAGGAAAGAGAGAAAATATCAGAAGAGAGGGGACACTATAAGCAAAGAGAGGTAGACTGTGAGGAGAGACATGAGAGATTATTGAAAAAGGGGCAAGTATAATTCCTTAATGTACACAGACACTCAGTGTGATTCTAGACAAAAAAATGTAAAACCATAAATTTTACCAAAACACATTTACTACACTAAAACGTTTAAGTGACTGAACACATTCCACGTATATAACTACTACATTTCAGTGGACAGCCCTGACTCATTTTTCAAATACATTTCCAATTTGCTGCATTATTTTTTGCCAACATTCCATCCAAAAATGTGACACAATTGAACAAGCAAGAGGCCCAAGGGGCTTGTAAATCTGCCCAAGAGTGTATGCAGCAGTCTATGTATACTGACTATAAAATTGTAGATTTAGAACACAAGCCTAATTCTAAACAAACACTATTAACTACTCTACAACTAAAAAAGTGACTGCACACTTTCTAAATTTTTTAGTAGTGCACTTTATTGCACAAAGGTGACTCACTAAACACATTAGCTTACCAAATGATTTTATCACAAAAGTTATCCAAATGCAGACAAACTCAGAATATGACTCTAGAAACTTTACAAGGATAAACACATTACTCTTACTAAAAATAAAATGCACCACATACATTCCTTTAAAAGTTATCAACTCACCTCTCAAACTGATTGGCAGATTAAGAAGAAAGCCAATCACACAGCAGATAGTCTTATACAGAATCTCTCAGCTTCAGTGCTTGCAGCAGAACCAAGAAATGGCACATTTTCGCTCTCAATTTACAAATATATACACGTTAATAACAAATGAAATTCCTTCACACAATAATTCAAAACCAAACACACATTTCTATTGGTTCAACAGTTCAAACCTTTCCAACTGACATATCTTTCCACCTTACCCCCAACAGATCATGCAAAATTGAACTGTCAACCAAGGTCAAAAGTTCAGCACTCTATAAAACACTGCTCCTCAACAAGTTTAAACTATGCATAAGTACTTACTTATAAGTACCCGTAAAGATAAAAGGTCTCATTAGAACCAACCAACACATAAACACATAAACTTGATGGATATCTGTAAAATAAATTTTTTAATTGATTTTTTTCTTGCTTAGGTACGCTTACGGGACGACTTACAGACTTTGCACCGTACATCGTAAGTTCGAGCATGGTACGCGCACGGTAAATCTATCATAAAAAAAAATAGCCTCTATTACGGGGCTGAAAAACAACATTGGGGACTGTGGGGGAGCCCCAATGCCCCCACGGTCCCAGCCGGCTCCCCGCGTCCTTCGGGAACCGGCATTGCTTTTCGTCAGAGAGAGCAGCTTACATGCTGCTCTCTCTGACAAAAAGCAATTTGCTTTCCTACTTGAAAGAGAGAGCAGTTCCTGCTCTCTCTTTCAAATAGAAAAGCAGTTTGCTATGGTATGGCGGGAGCCTCGAGGCTCCCACCCTACCATAGCAAACAGCAGTGTCCCGGGGTGAGCAACCCGGGACACTGCAGGAGCTGGCCCTGGGAGGTGGCGGTCCCCAGGGACATCAAAGGCTCCAGGAGGGGGCCCCCCTCCCAACATTGAAAATCCCCGGGTTGGTGGTCCCCTGGGCTGGGGGGTCCATCACGAACCCCCTTATGTTCCATATTAGAGCCCCGGGGAGGTAGTGGTCCCAGGGGCGAGTGGGGGGGCTTGAGCCCCCCACACAGGTTTTGTTTTTTTATAATTAATAACGAAGCCCCGGGGGGTGGCGGTCCCCGGCGCTGCGGGGGTGCCATGAGCCCCCCACAAACATATAGTTAAAGCCACGGGGGATGGGGTCCCCGGGGATTATAAAAAATTAGTAATAGAGGCTATTTATTTTTTACGATAGATTTACCATGCACGCACCATGCTCGAACATACGACGTACGGTGCAAAGTCTGTAAGTCATCTCGTGAGCGTACCTAACCGAGAAAAAAAAGATTTTGACATTGGGGATCATTGTAAAACCCCCTAAGCAACCCTAGGGGGTCAGGAAGTCCTATAGCAAACAGCAAACATTTCCTGTCAATCTACACTCTCAATCTACACACATATACAAATAAATAACAAATCACATTTATTCCCACATTAAATCAAAATGAAACACACTGTTCTATTGCTTGAACTTTTGAACCCTTTCCAACTGACAAAACTTTCAACCCTTCCCCCATTCCACATTCTGCCAGTTACCATAGAAACACTTCAGGGAACACCTAACTGACAACACAGGTGAAAAGTTCATCATACATTGTTGCAAATCAAAACAGCAAGTGTGCTTGACTTGTCAATATACCAGCATATCTTAAGTAATGTTCTTTTCTATCACTTTTTCTTAACCAATAAATAACAGGCTTTTAAAAAACAGAAAATTGCACCCTAGTTTCGTAGCTAATAACGTTTCAAACAACCAATCACTTCTTTGCTTTTTTCAAAAGTCCACTTATCCACCATTTTAGAAAAAAAATCTTCAAGCTGCTCTTTCATTTAAAGAAACCATCTGAGTGCATCCAGACCTCTCTTCAAGATGCTTTGAGTTTGGATTGTGGGACACACCTATATTTTCTGGAGTGAAAGGTACACACAACAGAAAGGTATTCACAAAGACCTAGGTTTACCAAATGTAGACATTAAATGGATTGGACAGAGATGGATAAAGTGGCACCAATTGATGGGTGACATCCTTTATGCATCTCCAATACCCTGACCTCATAATTGTGCACTGTGGTGGCAATGACCTAGGCACTTTGACAGGGGTAGGTCTGAAATGGTTATGAAGGACACCTTTACAGAACTGATGTCACTTTTCCACCAAACTATCTTTGTCTATTCTAATATATGTCAAAGGCAAAATTTGAATTGGTCCAATCAATTTTGTCCAAAGATTGAGAAAGCTAGGAAACATGTGAATAAATCTGTTTCTGCTTTTCTCTGAGACTATAACATGGGGTCCATTTACCATAACAATCTGCGCTTCAATATGCATGGCATCTATAGGAAAGATGGTGTACATTTTACAGATGAGGGGAACAGAGTCTTCCTCTTGAACTTTAGACTCTGCATCAGTAGTTACTTGTAGGTACTTAAATCTCCCAATAAACACAAGGGCTCTTTTTAGGGCCACCCAACATGTAAACACATATACTTCATAAATATCTAAAAATATCTTTATTTTTCTTGCTAAGGTACGCTTACGGGACGACTTACAGACTTTGCACCATACGTCGTCCGTACGTGCATGGTATGCGTACGGTAAATCTACCGTTAAAAAACAATTGCCACTATCACTAATTTTTTATAATCCCCGGGTACCCCATCCCCGGGCTGAAAAACAATGTTGGGGGTCGTGGGGGAAGCCCCAATGCCCCCACGGTCCCAGCCAGCTCCCTGCATACTTCGGGAGCCGGGATTGCTTTTCGTCACAGAGAGCAGCTTATATGCTGCTCTCTATGACGAATAGCGATCTGCTTTCCTACTTGCAAGAGAGAGCAGGTTTCCTGCTCTCTCTTTCAAATAGGAAAGCAGTTTTCTATGGTAGGGCGGGAGCCGCGAGGCTCCCAACCTACCATAGCAAACAGCAGTGTCACAGGAGTGGGCTCCGCGGGACACTGCAGGAGCTGGACCTGGGAGGTGGCGGTCCCCAGGGCCATCAAAGGTTCCAGGAGGGAGGCGCGCGGCTCCCCTCCCAACATTGAAAAGCCCCAGGGGGTGGTAGTCCCCAGGGCTGGGGGGGTCTGTCATCACCCCCCTATGTTCAATATTAGAGCCCCGGGGAGGTGGGGGTCCCTGGGGCGAGTGGGGGGTGCTTGAGCCCCCCACACATGTTTAAAAACAAATATTTAAATTGAAGCCCCAGGGGTGGTGGTTCGTGGGGCTGCGGGGGGCCATGAGCCCCCCTGCATACTTTTCAAAAAAGTCCAGGGGGGTGGCAGTCCCCGGGGCCTTTGCGTGTTTTTCACATTTCTTTTACTGCTTTCTTGTGCCTCGGTTCTACCGAGGCACAAGATGGCTGCCAACACTTCCTGGTTTGGAGTGTTGACAGACAGTTGACAGCCAATGAGCATGCAGCTCGTGTTTGTAATGGTACGCTTGACCGTACTCTTACCCTACGTGTGCAGTATGTCGTTGATAGACATATCCATGATTTTACTTATGATTTTCTCAGGAATTACTGAACGGATTTACACCATTTAACAAAAAGCTTAAACTGCGAACCAAACTCTACCTTTTTGCCAAATTTGGTTTAATTCCGTTCAGCCGTTCGAGCTGTAGCCCTGGCTAAATGTCCTATGGAAAATTGCTTGGGGAAAACACGTTTTGGGACACCCCTTTTTTTTCAGCCCCCGCTTCACGAATCACCCCCAAACTTTCAGGGAAGGAGCGGAGTGGAGCAGGCCATTTTCTTGGTGAATTTCACGAAGATTCATCTACCAGCGCCAAAGTTATTCCAAGTAGAATGTTGCACATTACCTATGGAAACTAGGTCCTAACTATAACTACCTACTGGCGACCGCCACTAGGTTATATATATATATATATATATATCTCAAGCTCCAAGTTGCCCACGCAATGAGTCGCACACAGAATCAGCGATAACCAGAGTCTTTACTCAGGTAAAAACATCGCCTGCAGCATGATCCGGTTTAACAGCCTTTCCATCCTGAATGCCTGACGAGTTTCAAAGGGTAAACCTTCTTCCTCAGAGGCTGGATGGATCCGGTTTGTGCATGCCACACCTCCTTTCTTTAAAGCCAATGTCCACGCCCTCAGATGGGCTGTTCCTATGACTCAGTGGGGCTTTATGGGAGATGTGGTACTCGCATTGCATTCTGTTCCTAAAAGTTTAAAGCCCACAGATGGGCCTCATGCGGCAGTGTCCGTTCTGAATCCTTTGCCGAAACGCCACCAATTGGCTCCGTGTATGCGGAACCCGTGGCCCTCCAATTTTCTCGGGGTGGTGCGTCCTCGGCGGCTGGGTCCGCCGCCAGTATATCAAGCTCCAAGTTGCCCACGCAATGAGTCGCACACAGAATCAGCGATAACCAGAGTCTTTATTCAGGTAAAAACATCGCCTGCAGCATGATCCGGTATAACAGCCTTTCCATCCTGAATGCCTGACGCGTTTCAAAGGGTAAACCTTCTTCCTCAGAGGCTGGATGGATCCGGTTTGTGCATGCCACACCTCCTTTCTTTAAAGCCAATGTCCACGCCCTCAGATGGGCTGTTCCTATGACTCAGTGGGGCTTTATGGGAGATGTGGTACTCGCATTGCATTCTGTTCCTAAAAGTTTAAAGCCCACAGATGGGCCTCATGCGGCAGTGTCCGTTTTGAATCCTTCGCCGAAACGCCACCAATTGGCTCCGTGTATATATATATATATATATATATATATATATATATATATATATATATATATATATATATATTAATTTTTTTTTCTCACCAAGGATGCGGCACTCAGCGTTTGTAAGTTTTAAACAGCTTTTACTTTATTTCTCCAGCTCGGACCAACGCGTTTCAGCCATCACAGGCTTTGTTCACGGTAAGTGAGCTTATTTTCTATGTCCACTATTTATCCCAATTTAGACAGTTAGGGTGCATTATGGAACTAGTAGTCAATTACATTTCAATTGAAAATTGCAACGTATAATCACGATATTTACAGTTCTTAATATACACGCTCTGCTTTACGCGCACATCATGCTTACGGTCTCATATTATTATCATCATATGTAGACATTATCTCGCGTGTCGGGTATAGTACCCATTTCCAACACAGCATTATTTTTGTCATGAATATATTCTTATTCTCCATTAGTTTCCTCCTGACATATATCATTTCTCACGCTACTTCTAGCATAAATTACAGTTCTTATGGAGATTTATATCAGTATATCAAACATAAGTCTTTTATCAGGGTATAGTACCCTAAATTGCAATGTTCGATTACAGTCTGCATATCGATTAAGTCATTATTTTCTTAATTATTCCAGATGTACATAAAGTTCTTCATCGAAATTCATCCCTCTGGGCATCTTAGTTTTTAGTCTGATAATGAATTTGGATTCGATTTGTCGTAATTTACATAGCCTGTTGCCTCCTCGTTCTCCTAGGTTGACCATATGTATACCAAAATACGACATTGCTTTCCAGTCTCCTTTCTGACATGATATCATATGTTTCGCTGTCGCATAGGCCAAGTCTTTGTTCTTCACTGCTCTAATGTGCTCTAATATTCGTTTTTTTAAAGCACAGGTTGTGCTTCCAATGTAGCAAGATCCACATTTGCACTGTATCACATAGACCACATATGTGGATGAGCAGGTTATTTGTCCTTCAATGGGCGTTTTTTTACCATCTGGTTCATCGTAGGTATTTTTGTTCAGGCCAATTTTGCATGCTTTACATGCATTACATTTTCGGAATCCATTTCGTTGATCAGTTAGCCAATTATTGGTTTTTGCAGGTTTCTTGGATTTAAAATGGCTATTTACCAATTGATCTTTCAGTGATGAAGGTTTTTTGTAACTCATCTTTGGTCCATCCCCTACAATTTTTCTCAGATCCGGATCTCCAGAGATTAGATGCCAATATTTTTTAATCTTGCTCTTAATGATGCCACTTTCTTTACTGAAAGTTGTCACAAATCTTGGTGATTCATCAGACTTCTCTTTTACTCTCTTTGTAGACATTATCATCGATCTTGTTTTGAGTTCAACTTTTTTCTTGCTTTTCTCAAGTATTCTTTTACTGTATCCTCTCGATCTCAGTCTTTCTGTGGTTTCCATGATTTTATTTTCAGCATCCTGTCTGTTTTTCAATTGAAATGTAATTGACTACTAGTCCCATAATGCACCCTAACTGTCTAAATTGGGATAAATAGTGGACATAGAAAATAAGCTCACTTACCGTGAACAAAGCCTGTGATGGCTTAAACGCGTTGTTCCGAGCTGGAGAAATAAAGTAAAAGCTGTTTAAAACTTACAAACGCTGAGTGCCGCATCCTTGGTGAGAAAATTGTTGATTGGGCCCTGATCCGGCCCCATTGCAGAGCACCCACAGTTGAGCGCATAGAGTCTGAGGATCGCTTTGGTGGAGAATATATATATATATATACACATATATATTACCTACTGGCGGTCGCCAGTAGGTATATATAGTTAGGATTTTTTCTCTATGGGATTTTTGAAAATTCTATGTCTAATAACTTTGGCGTTTGTGGACGGAATTGGCTGACATTTTCAGGAAAATGGAACATTTTGTTTCTGAGTAGCCCCTGACAATTTGGGGGGGTTTCATCAAGGGGGGGCCGAGAAAAAAGGGGGGTCCCAAAACGTGTTTTTCCCATGTTAATTTCCATAGGGCGGTTGGCCTCACTTTTAGCTCGAACGGCTAAATGGATTTGCACGAAACTTGGCAAAATTGTAGGGACTGTTAGCCCGATGTGCCTTTGCTAGGTCTCAATATATGTGCTCCAGTGGATTTTGAGTAATTTAGGTTCAAAACAAGATATATATCTGGGCGGAGCCTAACCACACATCTGATCTGATTGGCTGTCAGCACTTCATCCAAGAAGTGTTGGCAGCCATCTTGGGACCAATATACATGATAGCACCTCATTAAAAAGCATTGTAGTTAATAGAGGGTTTTAGGACTTTAGTTACATTATAAATCATTTGTTGATGGTACCATACTCGTTTTAGGAATTGTGGTGGGTTCTAAGGTGATTTTACCATGTGAAAAAACCTTCTGCTGTGATATCATGAATATTGTTTGAAAGAAAACTAATATCTCATGATTTTCCCACAGTGGTTTGGAAGGGGATCTATAAGCTAAACTGAAAGCATATTTTCTGTAAATTCACATTATCTTTCTCAGTCATGTGAAAATGAAGTCTGACATTCTCAGTAAAACATGTACATCCAACAAGGACAGAGACTGTCAGTTGATTCCTTTGTGTTCTACTGCAGCCTCCTAGAGTGTTCTAAAGAACAACTAGAGCGCTAACAGTCCTACTTATTACAAAGGTATGGCACACCTGAAGCCATCTTGATTGGAATAAAGTGGTAACTCTTAAAACATTTAATTTAAAAAGAAACAACATGAGGGGGTATATTTTGCCATAGAAAGTATGATTAGTGCTGCAGAATGAAAAATTAGGGCACATTTTGAGTGACTTCTCAAATCCTTTTCTATTTCATTAAAACATTCTGACATGCAGTCTCCCAAAATGGCCACCAGAGACAAAAGAGCCCAAATGTAGCCCAAATATCACCCAGATGTAGCCCAAGTATAGCCCAATGACAGAATGTCCCAGAGTGTTCTAAAGAACAACTAGAGCGCTAACAGTCCTACTTATTACAAAGGTATGGCACACCTGAAGCCATCTTGATTGGAATAAAGTGGTAACTCTTAAAACATTTAATTTAAAAAGAAACAACATGAGGGGGTATATTTTGCCATAGAAAGTATGATTAGTGCTGCAGAATGAAAAATTAGGGCACATTTTGAGTGACTTCTCAAATCCTTTTCTATTTCATTAAAACATTCTGACATGCAGTCTCCCAAAATGGCCACCAGAGACAAAAGAGCCCAAATGTAGCCCAAATATCACCCAGATGTAGCCCAAGTATAGCCCAATGACAGAATGTCCCAGAGTGTTCTAAAGAACAACTAGAGCGCTAACAGTCCTACCTATTACAAAGGTATGGCACACCTGAAGCCATCTTGATTGGAATAAAGTGGTAACTCTTAAAACATTTAATTTAAAAAGGAACAAAATGAGGGGGTATATTTTGCCATATGAATTATGATTAGTGCTGCAGAAAGAAAAATTAGGGCACATTTTGAGTGACTTCTCAAACCCTCTTCAATTTCATTAAAAAATTCTGACATAGTCTCCCAAGATGGCCACCAGAGACAAAAGAGCCTAAATGTAGCCCAAATATCACCCAGATGTACCCCAAGTATAGCCCAATGACAGAATGTCCCAGAGTGTTCTAAAGAACAACTAGAGCGCTAACAGTCTTACTTATGACAAAAGTATGGCACACCAGAAGCCATCTTGATTGGAATGAAGTGGTAAGTCTGAAAACACTCAATTTAAAAAGGAACAACATGAGGGGGTTAATTTTGCCATAGAAAGTATGATTAGTGCTTTAGAAAGAAAAATTAGGGATCATTTTGAGTGACTTCTCAAATCCTCTTCTATTTCATTAAAAAAATTCTGACATGCAGACTGAAACATGCACTTTGAATACCAGCAGCAGACGTCCCTGGTGAGCAGTAGCTTTACTACAGTGATCTAATGTGCAACTAGAGTGCTAACATTCAGAATTTATGGCAAATGTGTGACACATCTGAATGCCTTCTTGATGGAACCAAAGTAAACAAGCATTGAAAATGCAATAGATCTCGCCCTCGTTTAAGTTAAAGCCATTCTGTTTGTAATGAGGTGGCTTTTTAGCTTTGCTTTTATTAGTCTTTTTTCAACTTTCATGTAAATAACGCACCGTTTTCACCAAATCGACTTTGCCCAAGCACACCCTTCCCTTCGGCCAACAAATCCCAAAAATTCGGCACACCTGCCGATCCACTCTCCCTACAGCTCACCCAAGCCCCGTCCCTCTAGCACAACTGGAACACCCCAAATTCACCTTCTCCATGCGCACCAAAAACTCCCTTTGAATAACATGGCAATTCGCTACTCCGCACAAAAATTGCTCTTTAAAGCACTTCCACTGCTCCGATCCGCTTCAAACTTGGCTGGACACTAGTTCCAGCGATTCCCTAACGTCTCACCAAATATCAGCCCAATCCATCCACTGGAACGGGGACGAATTTCAACCCGAATACGCGCCCCCCGCAAACACAAAGAAAAGCCATAAAACGGCCAAATCTCGACCAAAAACCGCCAAAATCCCTCAAAACCTTGCCAACACCAATACGCACGAAACTGAACTGGCCCCTCAGCCCTAGGCTCCGGGAACCCTACTTAATTGACCCAAAAGCCCTAAAAAAGCAACATAATACACACGAAAACGCCCTAACAACCCTAAAATGCATATAAGTATATGTATGCATGCATTTATGTTTGTATTTATATAGATATACAGATGATATATGTTTATATATGTATGTATATATATATATTCACTGAAAAAACCATAGGCTATAGACCATATATAGTTAGGAATTAGCATTTACAAAACCTTGAAAATTCACTGAAAAAACCATAGGTTATAGACCATATATAGTTAGGAATTAGCATTTACAAAACCTTGAAAATTCACTGAAAAAACCATAGGTTATAGACCGTTATATAGTTAGGAATTCGCATTTACAAAACCTTATTTTACTCACACAAAACCATTGAAATTCCATATATAGTTAGTTGCACTAACTATATATCGCGCACCCGCAATCCACTGCTGATGATGTCACATATTACATCATTCATGACATGGTCAGTGACATCACTGATGACATCACTGATGACATCTCAAATGACATCACTGATGACATCACTGATGACAACATCCAGTGACTGTATGTTTCTGTAAAGTTAAAATATGTCTTACATATTGAAGAATGAGTGGATGTATAAGTGTCTGGATGAAGGATTTAGTAGGTGCATGACTGACTGTATGAGTGAGTGATTAAATGTGTCTCACTGAGTGCATGGGTTAGTGACTAAACTGTCTTAATTTGTGCATCATTATGTCTGTTGTTCTGTAAACTGTTGCATGTGTTGATAAGTAGCTATATGAGTAACTATATGGGTTATTGTTTGGTTGCCCAAGTATTTGTATGGGAGACTGAGTGTGTGTGTGGGTGGCTGGGAGGTGTATGACTCTGTGCATAGATGTGTGAGCAGTTGATTCACTAGATGTATGGTTTCAAAAGTGCATGTGGAAACAGCTGTATGGGCGGTTGACTGTGTGCATGAGTGTATTGGTGAGTGAATGGATATCTCAGTGCTACATGTCAAAGTAAGTACATATGTAAAACACAGTACATGTGAGAGTTGACATATATAAATAACTGTGCATAAGAGCCAGTGAATGTGTGAGTGGCTGTATGGATCATTGTGAACTTGTATCAGGGATTGTATAAGAGAGTAAATATGTGTTAGTATATGTTTGAATAAGTAAAGTTTGTATAACTGTATAGTTGAGGAAATGGAGGTGTGATTGATTCTTTGCATGACTGACTAGGTGTTTGAGTAACTCCATGGATGAGTGACAGTCTGTGAGTGTCTGTTTACACTGATTGTATCTAAGGTTATATTAGAGTCTGAAGAGGTTCATCGTATTATCACATGAATGATATCATCAGTGATGTGATCAGTAATGTCAAATGAGATGTCATCAGTGATGTCATCAGTGATGTCATTTGAGATGTCATCAGTGATGTCATTTGAGATGTCATCAGTGATGTCATCAGTGATGTCATCAGTGATGTCACTGACCATGTCATGAATGATGTAATATGTGACATCATCAGCAGTGGATTGCGGGTGCGCGATATATAGTTAGTGCAACTAATATATATATACATATATATATATATATATATAGATATATATATTCACTGAAAAAACCATAGGTTATAGACCATATATAGTTAGGAATTAGCATTTACAAAACCTTGAAAATTCACTGAAAAAACCATAGGTTATAGACCATATATAGTTAGGGATTAGCATTTACAAAACCTTATTTTACTCACACAAAACCATTGAAATTCGCATATATAGTTAGTTGCACTAACTATATATCGCGCACCCGCAATCCACTGCTGATGATGTCACATATTACATCATTCATGACATGGTCAATGACATCACTCATGACATCACTGATGACATCTCAAATGACATCACTGATGACATCACTGATGACATCTCAAATGACATCACTGATGACAACATCCAGTGACTGTATGTTTCTGTAAAGTTAAAATATGTCTTACATATTGAAGAATGAGTGGATGTATAAGTGTCTGGATGAAGTATTTAGTAGGTTCATGACTGACTGTATGAGTGAGTGATTAAATGTGTCTCACTGAGTGCATGGGTTAGTGACTAAACTGCCTTAATTTGTGCATCATTATGTCTGTTGTTCTGTAAACTGCTGCATGTGTTGATCAGTAGCTATATGAGTAACTATATGGGTTATTGATTGGTTGCCCAAGTATTTGTATGGGAGACTGAGTGTGTGTGTGGGTGGCTGGGAGGTGTATGACTCTGTGCATAGATGTGTGAGCAGTTGATTCACTAGATGTATGGGTTCAAAAGTGCATGTGGAAACAGCTGTATGGGCGGTTGACTCTGTGCATGAGTGTATTGGTGAGTGAATGGATATCTCAGTGCTACATGTCAAAGTAAGTACATATGTAAAACACAGTACATGTGAGAGTTGACTTATATAAATAACTGTGCATAAGAGCCAGTGAATGTGTGAGTGGCTGTATGGATCATTGTGAACTTGTATCAGGGATTGTATAAGACAGTAAATATGTGTTAGTATATGTTTGAATAAGTAAGGTGTGTATAACTGTATAGTTGAGGAAATGGAGGTGTGATTGATTCTTTGCATGACTGACTAGGTGTGTGAGTAACTCCATGGATGAGTGACAGTCTGTGAGTGTCTGTTTACACTGATTGTATCTAAGGTTATATTAGAGTCTGAAGAGGTTCATTGTATTATCACATAAATGATATCATCAGTGATGTGATCAGTAATGTCAAATGAGATGTCATCAGTGATGTCATCGGTGATGTCATTTGAGATGTCATCAGTGATGTCATTTGAGATGTCATCAGTGATGTCATCAGTGATGTCATTTGAGATGTCATCAGTGATGTCATCAGTGATGTCACTGACCATGTCATGAATGATGTAATATGTGACATCATCAGCAGTGGATTGCGGGTGCGCGATATATAGTTAGTGCAACTAACTATATATGCGAATTTCAATGGTTTTGTGTGAGTAAAATAAGGTTTTGTAAATGCTAATCCCTAACTATATATGGTCTATAACCTATGGTTTTTTCAGTGAATATATATATATATGTAAGCTCCAGGAAGTGTCCATCAGTTTGGTTTCGCACTCGACCAACAGCAGCAGAGAGTAGGACTCTCTTAACGGTACAGGCGGTTGCCGCTTGAATCACTCCGTGCAGGTGTGCCTGACGCGTTTCGAAAGCTCCTCAGCTTTCTCTTCAGAGGCTTTCACAATGCTCAGCCAACATCATCATCCTATCTGAGGGCGTGCATTGTTGAAATTGGGAGCGTGAATCTCCGTGAAAGCCTCTGAAGAGAAAGCTGAGGAGCTTTCGAAACGCGTCAGGCACACCTGCACGGAGTGATTCAAGCGGCAACCGCCTGTACCGTTAAGAGAGTCCTACTCTCTGCTGCTGTTGGTCGAGTGCGAAACCAAACTGATGGACACTTCCTGGAGCTTACATATATATATATATATATACATATATATATTCACTGAAAAAACCATAGGTTATAGACCATATATAGTTAGGGATTAGCATTTACAAAACCTTATTTTACTCACACAAAACCATTGAAATTCGCATATATAGTTAGTTGCACTAACTATATATCGCGCACCCGCAATCCACTGCTGATGATGTCACATATTACATCATTCATGACATGGTCAGTGACATCACTGATGACATCACTGATGACATCTCAAATGACATCACTGATGACATCACTGATGACATCTCAAATGACATCACTGATGACATCTCAAATGACATCACCGATGACATCACTGATGACATCTCATTTGACATTACTGATCACATCACTGATGATATCATTTATGTGATAATACAATGAACCTCTTCAGACTCTAATATAACCTTAGATACAATCAGTGTAAACAGACACTCACAGACTGTCACTCATCCATGGAGTTACTCACACACCTAGTCAGTCATGCAAAGAATCAATCACACCTCCATTTCCTCAACTATACAGTTATACACACCTTACTTATTCAAACATATACTAACACATATTTACTGTCTTATACAATCCCTGATACAAGTTCACAATGATCCATACAGCCACTCACACATTCACTGGCTCCTATGCACAGTTATTTATATAAGTCAACTCTCACATGTACTGTGTTTTACATATGTACTTACTTTGACATGTAGCACTGAGATATCCATTTACTCACCAATACACTCATGCACAGAGTCAACCGCCCATACAGCTGTTTCCACATGCACTTTTGAACCCATACATCTAGTGAATCAACTGCTCACACATCTATGCACAGAGTCATACACCTCCCAGCCACCCACACACATACTCAGTCTCCCATACAAATACTTGGGCAACCAATCAATAACCCATATAGTTACTCATATAGCTACTGATCAACACATGCAGCAGTTTACAGAACAACAGACATAATGATGCACAAATTAAGGCAGTTTAGTCACTAACCCATGCACTCAGTGAGACACATTTAATCACTCACTCATACAGTCAGTCATGAACCTACTAAATACTTCATCCAGACACTTATACATCCACTCATTCTTCAATATGTAAGACATATTTTAACTTTACAGAAACATACAGTCACTGGATGTTGTCATCAGTGATGTCATTTGAGATGTCATCAGTGATGTCATCAGTGATGTCATTTGAGATGTCATCAGTGATGTCATGAGTGATGTCATTGACCATGTCATGAATGATGTAATATGTGACATCATCAGCAGTGGATTGCGGGTGCGCGATATATAGTTAGTGCAACTAACTATATATGCGAATTTCAATGGTTTTGTGTGAGTAAAATAAGGTTTTGTAAATGCTAATCCCTAACTATATATGGTCTATAACCTATGGTTTTTTCAGTGAATATATATATACATATATATATACCAAGGTGCATTGAAGAATAAGTGGGTGTATAAGTGTCTGAATGATGATTTAGTAGGTGCATGACTGACTGTATGAGTGAGGGATTAAACATGTCTTACTGAATGCATGGATTAGTGACTAAACTGTGTGAATGTCTGTATCAGTCTGTTGGTATGTAAACGGCTGCATGGGTTGGTGAGTAGCTACATGAGGGTCAATACGGGGTAGTGATTGGTTGTATGAATATCTGTATGGGTGCCTGAGTGTCTGGGTAGGTGGGTAGGGGTGTGTGACTTTGTGCATAGATGTGTGAATGGGTGATTCACTGGGTGTATGGGTTCAAGAGTGCATCTGGGAAGGGATGTCATGGTGGGTGAGTGTGTATGGCTGTTTTGGTGAGTGTATGAATGTCTCAGTTGTACATGTGTGAGTAACTGGGTACATAAAAGGCAGTATATGTGAGCGTTGGAGTATATAAATGACTATATGTGAGAGTGAGTGATTGTGAGAGTGGATGTATGGATGAGTGTGTGCTTGTATCAGGGATTGTATAAGAGAGTACGTATGTGTTAGAATCTGTATGAATAAGTGAGGTGGTATGTGTATGTTATGTATTGTGGAGATTAAGCAAGCTATTGCCCAGAGTTGCAGCGTGGGACCCATGGTTAGGGAGCACCGAGGCGAGATTTATCGAGCCCGTTGACATTAGTTCTGTACCCTGCCGCGTCGGGAATTGAACCCTGGTCCCGGGCCGACCTCTGCTTCTGGGTCTGCCGCCTCTAACCAGTGAGCCACACTTCTCCTGTATAACTGTAGAGGTAAGTAATTGGAAGTGTGATTAAATATTTGCATGACTTACTAGGTGTGTGAGTAATGCTATGGATGAGTGGTGGTGTGTGAGAGTCTGTATAGGTGTAGGAGTACATATGATAGTGCTGTATCGATAAGTGACTGCATGTATGAGTGACTGTATGGGTGAATGAGTGGATGTGTGTGTAGACCTAGGAATAAGTGAGTGGGCATGTAGTAACTTGTATTGGTGGGTCTATGGTTTCAAAAATGGCAGTCCGTATTTTAGAGTGGGTGTATCAAAGGATATATTAGGGTGTGAGGAGGTGCATCAGACTATAATGTGGATGATGTCACCAGTGATGTCATTTGAGATGCCATCAGTAATATCATCAGTAATGTCACTGACCATGTCATGAATGATGTAATATGTGTACGTCATCAGCAGTGCATTGCGAGGGCGCAAGTTATATTTAGCTCAACTAACTATAACGGCCAAATTTCTATGGTTATGTATGAGTGAAATGTCCAACTAACTATAACGTCCCTGAGATTTAACCTGTTTTTTTTCAGAGAATTTCTAAGGTTTTTTAAAGCTAATTTCTAACTATAACATCCCTAAAACCTGTGTTTTTTTCAGTGAATTTCTAAGGTTTTTTAAATGCTAATTTCTAACTATAACGTCCCTTTAACCAATGCTTTTTTCAGTGAATTTCAAAGGTCTTTGAATGCTAATTTCTAACAATGCCTAGATATGTAGGAAATGTGCAGAAAGAGGCAACAGAAGTCCAGAAAGACGAAGAAAGGTGAAGAAAGAAGCAAGAGATATGTAGAAAGAACCAACAGAGGGGCAGAAAGAGGCCTTGTTGCAAAGTCATCCTGTGCCCCCAACTTTTTGCTGACTGGTACTGACTCTGACTAACCAGGACCGAAGCCAGTACTATGCTGAAAGACACTTAGAATACAGTAAAACACCTAAATACAGTAGGGTACACTATGGGTTGGGGTAACCCTATTATTGGCATGACCTCCCCTATAAGACCCTAGTACATAATAGGGCAGGGGGATTCAAATTACCTCTAAGTCACAGGTACAGAAAGAGGCAAGAGAAGTGCAGAAAGAAGCAACCAAGTTCTCGAAAGAGGCAAGACAGGTGCAGAAACAGGCAAGAAAGGTACAGAAAGAGGGAACAGGGGTGCAGAAAGAGGTAAGAGGGATACAGAAATTTACAAGAGAAGGTACAGAAAGAAGCAAGAGCAGTGCAGAAAGAAGCAAGAGAAGTGCAGAAAGACACAAGAGAGGTGGAGAAATAAGGAAGAGGGTACAGAAAGAGATAATAGGGATACAGATATTTACAAAAGAGGTGCAGAAAGAAGCACGAGAAGTACAGAAAGAAGTAACAGAGGTGTAAAAAGAAACAAGAGTGGTGCGGAAAGAGGTAGGGGAGGTGCACAAAGATGCAAGAGAGGTGTAGAAAGAGGTAGGATGGGTGAAAAAAAGGATGAAAAGTGCAGAAAGAAGCAACAGAGGTGCTGAAAGAGGCTCAAAGGGTGCAGAAAGAGGCAAGAAAAGTGCAGAAAGAAGGAACAGGTTTGCAAAAAGAGACGAGAGAGGTGCAGAAAGAGGGAAAAGGGATACAGAAAGAGGCAAGAGGAGTGCAGAAAGAAGAAAGTAAGGTGCAGAAAAAAGCACCAGAGGTGCAGAAAGATGAAAGAGATATGCAGAAACAAGCAAGAGAAGTGGAAAAAGAGGCAAGAGAATTGCTGAAAGAAGCAACAGAGGTGTAGAAAGAAGCAATAGAGGTGCAGAAAGAGCCAAGTGAGGTGGAGAAAGAAGCAAGAGTCGTGCAGAATGAACCAACTGAGATACAAAAAGAGGCAAGAGGGGTGCAGAAAGAGGTTGAAGAGGTACACAAAGAGCCAAGAGAGATACAGAAAGAGGCAGGAGGAGTGCAGAAAGAGGCGAGAGAATTGCTGAAAGAATCAACAGAGGTGTGGAAAGAAGCAAGAAAAGAGTAGAAAGAGACAAGTAACGTGGAGAAAGAAGCAAGGACAGTGCAGAAAGAACCCACAGAGGTGCAAAAAGAAGTAAGAGGGGTACAGAAAAAGAAAGGAGAGGTGGACAAAGAGGCTACAAAGAGGTGGACAAAGAGGTACAGAAAGAGACAGAGGGGTGCAGAAAGAAGGAAGAGAAGTGGTAGAAAGAAGCAACAGCGGTACAGTAACCGGCAAGAGAGGTGCAGAAACAGGCAGGGAAGGTGCAAAAAGAGGAAACAGGGGTGCCGAAAGAGGCAAGAGGGATGTAAAAAGAAACAAGTGAGATACAGAAAGAGGCAACAGAGGTGCAGAAAGAGGCAAGAGGAGTGCAGAAAAGTGTAAGAAAGTAGCAGATAGAAGCAAAAGCAGTGCAGAAAGAACCAACAGAGGTGCTTAAAGAGGCATGGTGGGTGCAGAAAGAGGCAAGAGAAATGCAAAAGGAAGCAACAGAGGTACAGAAAGAGGCACAAGTGGTGTAGAAAGAGGCAAGAGAATAGCACAAAGAAGGAAACTGGGTGAAGAAAGAGTCAAGAAGTTGCAGAAAGAAGCAAGTGAGGTACAGAAAGAGGTAAGAGAAGTATAGAAAGAGGCTAGAGAATTCCAGAAAGAAGCAACAGAGGTATAGAAAGAAGCAACAAAGGTGCAGAAAGAGACAAGAGGAGAGCAGAAAGAGGGAGAGGAGTTTAAAAAGAGGCACAAGTGTTGCAGAAACAAGGGACAGAGGTGCAGAAAAAGGCAGGAGTAGTACAGACAAAAGCAACAGAGATGCAGGAAGGGGGAGGAGGGGTGGAGAAAGAGGCAAGAGGGGGGCAGAAAGAAGCAAAAGGGGTGCAGAAAAAAACAAAAGTGCAGAAAGAAGCAACAGAGGTACAGAAAGAGGCTAGAGGAGTGCAGAAAGAGGGAAGAAGGGTGCAGAAAGAGGCACAAAGCTTTCATGAAAGATGTAATATGTGAGGTCATCAGGAGTGCATTGCGGGGATGCGAGTCATAGTTAGCTGAACTAACTATAACAGCCGAATTTCTCTGATTCTGTACGAGTGAAATGTCCAACTAACTATAATGTCCCTGAAACCTGTGTTTTTTCCAGTAAATGCCTAAGGTTTTTTAAATTATATCTTGTAACTCTAACAACCCTGAAATCTATGTTTTTTTCAGTGAATTTCGAAGGTTTTTTAAATGCTGTTTGCTAACTATAAAGTCCCTGAAACCTATATTTTTTTCAGTGAATTTCAAAGGTTTTTTAAATGCTATTTTCTAACTATGCCTACAAAGGTAGGACAAATGCAAATAGAGGCCACATAAGCCTAGAAAAATGAAGGAACATTTGGAAAGAAGCAAGGGATGTGCAGAAAGCACCAACAAAGGTGCAGAAAGTCCTCCTGTGCCCTTACCTTTTTGCTGACGGGTACTGGTGGTAACTGACTCTGACTAACCAGGCCTAGAGCCACAGCTATGCTGAAAGACGCTAAGAATACAGTGAAAACACCTAAATACTCTAGGGAACAATATGTGTTGGGGTTCCCCAGTGATTAGCATGAGCTCCTCTGTATTTGCCAAGAGTTTGTGCCTGGGTGATTTCATGAGTACATGGGTACTGAATGGATGATTAGAGTACTGCAAGGAGAGTGCATGGTGAATTTATAAGTGCTTGGGTTTTGACAGAGTGATTGGATAAGTACAGGCTGCTGGCTGGGTGATTGTAGGAGTGCATGGGTAGTAAAAAGCAGATGGCTGGACTGCCTCAGTAGTGCTCAGGGGGATGCAGCAGTGTATCTGTTAGTGCCTGGGTCATTGCATGAGTAGATGGGTAGTGACTGGATGATTACAGTACTACAAAGAGAGTGCATGGTGTATTTATAAGTGTTTATGTTTTGCAGCAGTGATTAGATAAGGACATGGACCTGGCTGGGTGATTGGAGAAGTGCATGGGTAGTGACAAAGAGATGGCTGGACTGCATCAGTATTGGTCAGGGGATTGTAGCAGTGCATGTGTTAGTGCCTGGGTCATTGCAAGAGTACATGGGTATTGATTGGATTATTAGAGTACTGCAAGGAGAGTGCATGGTGAATGTATAAGTGCTTGGTTTTGGTGGATTGATTGTATAAGTACAAGGTGCTGGGTGGGTGATTGGAGGAGTGCATGGGTAGTGACAAGGAGATGGCTTGACTGCATTAGTAGTGCTCAGGGGATTATAGCAGTGCATGTGATAGTGCCTGGGCCATTGCATACATACATTTGTACTGGCTGGATGATTACAGTACTGCAAGGAGAGTGCATTGTGAATTGATAAGTGCTTGGGTTTTGGCAGAGTAATTGTATAAGTACATGGTGCTGGCTGAGTGATTGGAGGAGTGCATGAGTAGTGACAAAGAGATGGCTGGACTGCATCAGTGTAGCTCAGGGGATTGTAGCAGCGCATATGTGAGTGCCTGGGTCATTGCATGAGTAAATGGGTTGTGACTTGATGATTACAGTACTGCAAGGAGAGTGCATGGTGAATTTATAAGTGCTTGTGTTTTGGCGCAGTGATTAGATAAGGACATGGTACTGGCTGGGCGATTCGAGGAGCGCATGGGTAGTGACAAGGAGATGCCTGGACTGCATTAGTAGTGCTCAGGGGATTGTAGCAGTGCATGTGTCCGGAGCCTGGCCAGTGCATACGTTCATGGGTATTCACTGGATGATTAGAGTACTGTAAGGAGAGAGCATGGTGAATAAATAGGTTCTTGGGTTTTGGCAGAGTGATTGGATAAGTCCATGGAACTGGCTGGGTGATTGAAAAAGTGCATGGGTAGTGACAATGCGATGGCTGGACTGCATCAGTAGTGCTCAGGGGATTGTAGCAGTGCATGTGTTAGTGCCTTGGCCATTACATAAGTACATGGGTACTGACTGGATGATTAGAATACTACAAGGAGAGTGCATGGTGAATTTATAAGTGCTTAAGTTTTGGCGCAGTGATTGGATTAGTACTTGGAACTGGCTGGGTGATTGGATAAGAGCATGGACAGTGACAAGGAGATGGCTGGACTGCATCAGTAGTGCTCAGGGGA
Organism: Lissotriton vulgaris; assembly: GCF_964263255.1. Classification (NCBI taxonomy): domain Eukaryota; kingdom Metazoa; phylum Chordata; class Amphibia; order Caudata; family Salamandridae; genus Lissotriton; species Lissotriton vulgaris. The sequence goes on from NC_141690.1 coordinate 77,494,625, forward strand.
TTATCGCAGTGCATGTGTTAGAGCCTGGGCCATTGCATAGGAACATGGGTACTGAATGGATAATTAGAGCACTCTGAGCAGAGTGCATGGTGAATTTATAAGTGCTTGGGTTTTGGCTGAGTTATTGTATCAGTACATGGTGCTGGCTGGGTGATTGGAGGAGTGCATGGGTAGTGACAAGGAGATGGCTGGACTGCATTAGTAGTGCTCAGGGTAATTCTAGCAGTGCATGTGTTAGTGCCTGGGCCATTGCATGAGTACATTTGTACTGACTGGATGATTACAGTAATGTAAGGAGAGTGCATGGTTAATTTATAAGTGCTTGAGTTGTGGCAGAGAGATTGTATACGTTTATAGTGCAGGCTGGGTGATTGGAGGAGTGCATGGGTAGTGACAAGGAGATGGCTGGACTGCATCAGCAGTGCTCAGGGGATTGTAGCAGTGCATATGTTAGTGCCTGGGTCTTTGCATGAGTACATGTATTGTGACTGGATGCTTATTACAGTACTACAAGGAGAGTTTATGGTGAATTTATAATTACTTGAGTTTTGGCGCAGTGATAAGATAAGGACATGGGCAACTGGAAGAATGTGTGGGTAGTGACAAGGAGATGGCTGGACTGCATCAGTAGTGCTCAGGGGATTATAGCAGTGCATGTGTTAGTGCCTGGGCTATTGCATAAGTACATGTTTACTGACTGGATGATTAGAGTACTGCAAGGAGAGTACATGGCGAATTTATTTAGTGCTTGGGTTTTGGCGTAGTGATTGGATAAGTACATTGTGCTGGCTGGGTGATTGGAGGAGTGCATGGGTAGTGACAAGGAGATGGCTGGACTACATCAGTAGTGCTCAGGGGACTGTACTAGTGCATGTGTTAGTGCCTGGGTAATTGCATGAGTACAAGGGTTGTGACTTGATGATTACAGTACTGCAAGGAGAGTGCTTGGTGAATTTATAAGTGCTTGTGTTTTGGCACAGTGATTAGATAAGGACATGGTACTGGTTAGGCGATTGGAGGATTGCATGGGTAGTGACAACGAGATGGCTGGACTGAATCAGTAGTGCTCAGGGGATTGTAGCAGTGCATGTGTTCAAAGCCTGGGCCTTTGCATAAGTACATGGGTACTAACTGGATGGTTAGAGTACTGCAAGGAGACCGCATGGTGAATTTGTCGGTGCTTGGATTTTGGCGGAGTGATTGCAAGAAAATTCTTCCTTTTCTGCCTAAGGAGACAGTGGTCACAGCATTGATTATGTCGCAACTGGACTATTGCAACAGCCTCTATTTAAACATCCAAGAGAGCCTGTTGCATAGACTTCAGATGCTGCAGAATACCGCTGCTAGACTGATATATGGCATACCAAAATTCTCTCCGATTTCTAACGAAATCCGCAGATTTTATTGGCTACCAGTAAGGCAACAAGTATATTTTAACCCCTTGGGCGCGGGCGCGATTCTGCGCTTGTGCAGCGTTTTTTGAAGTGGGTGGGTTCATGACGGCCCCCAGCCGTCATCAGCACATGCCCAACGTGATGCATGACCGCTGGGGGACGTCATCAGCATTGAAGGGGTTAAATCCATGTGTCTTGTTTTTAAATCACTTCAGAATCAGGGAGCACGCTATTTGCAGGATCAATTTCAATAGTACCGGCCGTCTAGGCCGCTACGTTCATCAGCACAAAAATTGGGGAGAGTCTCACTTGTAAAAAAGGTCCGTCGTGTTGGGAAAAGCTTTGTGGTAAATGCTGCAAAGATGTGGAACCAGCTTCCCTTTTTCCTGAGGAACTGTACTGATTTGCAGGCATTCAGAAGAATGCTTAAGACTTGGCTATTCAAGTCTCCTTCTAAATCTCTCCCTTTTCCAGGATAGCAGATAGCGCCAGTACACCGAAGGGTTACAAACGCGCTTAATAAAATAATTAACACAACATAAGTATATGGAACTGGCTGGGTGATTGGAGGAGTGCATGGTGAATTTATAAGTGCTTCGGTTTTGGGGGAGTTATTGGATAAGTACATGGTGCTAGCTGGGTGATTGGAGTACATGGCTAGTGGCAAGGAGATGGCTGTACTGCATCAGTAGTGCTCAGGGGATTGTAGTAATGCACGTGTTAGTGCCTCGGTCATTGCATAAGTACATGGGTAGTGACCGGATGATTAGAAAACTGCAGAGAGAGTGCATGGTGAATTTATAAGTGATTGTGTTTTGGTGCAGTGTTTAGATAAGGACATGGAATTGGCTGAGTGATTGGAGGAGTGCATGGGTAGTGACAAGGAAATGGCTGGACTGCATCAGTATAGCTCAGGGGATTGTAGCAGCGCATATGTTAGTGCCTGGGTCATTGCATGAGTACATGGGTAGTGACAGGATGATTCGAGTACTGCAAGGAGAATGCATGGTGAATTTATACATTCTTGGGTTTTGGGAGAGTGATTGGATAAGTACATGGTGCTGACTGCGTGATTAGAGGAGTGCATGGGTAGTGACATGGAGATTGTTGGACTGCACCAGTAGTGCTAAGTAGATTGTAGCAGTGTATGTGTCCAGAGCCTGGGCAAGTGCATAAGTACTTGGGTGCTCACTGGATGATTAGGGTACTGTAAGGAGAGTGCATGGTGAATTTAAAAGTGCTTGGTTTTTGGCAGAGTGATTGGATAAGTACATGGAACTGGCTGGGTGATTGGAGGAGAGCATGTGTAGTGACAAGGAGATGGCTGGACTGCATCAGTAATGCTCAGGGGAATATAGCAGTGCATGTGTTAGAGCCTGGGCCATTGCATAAGAACATGGGTACTGAAAGGATAAATAGAGTACTGCGAGGAGAGTGCATGGTGAATTTATAAGTGCTTGGGTTTTCGCAGAGTTATTGTATAAGTAAATGGTGCTGGCTGGGTGATTGGAGCAGTGCATGGGTAGTAACAAGGAGAAGGCTGGACTGCATTAGTAGCGCTCAGGGGATTCTAGCAGTGCATGTGTTAGTGCCTGGGCCATTGCATGAGTACATTTGTACTGACTGGATGATTACAGTACTGTAAGGAGAGTGCATGGTTAATTTATAAGTGCTTGGCTTTTGGCAGAGAGATTGTATACGTTTATAGTGCTGGCTGGGTCATTGGAGGAGTGCATGGGTAGTGCCAAGGAGATGGCTGGACTGCATCAGTAGTGCTCAGGATATTGTAGCAGTGCATATGTTAGTGCCTGGGTCATTGCATGAGTGCATGTATTGTGACTGGATGACCACAGTACTGCAAGGAGAGTGCATGGTGAACTTATAAGTGCTTGTGTTTTGGGCAGTGATTAGATAAGGACATGGAACTTGCTGGGTGATTGATTGGAAGAGTGTGTGGGTAGTGACAAGGAGATGGCTGGACTGCATCAGTAGTGCTCAAGGGATTATAGCAGTGCATGTGTTGGTGCCTGGGCTATGCATAAGAACATGGTTACTGACTTGATGATTAGAGTACTGCAAGGAGAGTGCATGTTGAATGTATAAGTGCTTGGGTTTTGGCATAGTGATTGGATAAGTACATGGTGCTGGCTGGGTGATTGGAGGAGTGCATGGGTAGTGACAGGGTGATGGCTGGACTGCATAGGTAGTGCTCAGGGTATTGTAGGAGTGCATGAGTTACTGAATGGGACATTGCATGAGTGCATGGTTACTGACTAGATTATTAGAGTACTGCAATGAGAGTGCATGGTGAATTTATAGGTGTTTGGGTTTTGGCGGATTATTTGTATAAGTACATGGTGCTGGCTGGATGATTGGAGGAGTGCATGGGTAATGACAAGGAGATGGCTGGACTGCATTAGTAGTGCTCAGGGGATTATAGCAGTACTATGTGTTAGTGCCTGGGCCATTCCATCATTGCATACTTACATTTGTACTGGCTGGATAATTAGAGTACTGCAAGAAGAGTGCATGGTGGATTGATAAGTGCTTGGGTTTTGACAGAGTGATTGGATAAGTACAGGCTGCTGGCTGGGTGATTGTAGGAGTGCATGGGTAGTAAAAAGCAGATGGCTGGACTGCCTCAGTAGTGCTCAGGGGGATGCAGCAGTGTATCTGTTAGTGCCTGGGTCATTGCATGAGTAGATGGGTAGTGACTGGATGATTACAGTACTACAAAGAGAGTGCATGGTGTATTTATAAGTGTTTATGTTTTGCAGCAGTGATTAGATAAGGACATGGACCTGGCTGGGTGATTGGAGAAGTGCATGGGTAGTGACAAAGAGATGGCTGGACTGCATCAGTATTGGTCAGGGGATTGTAGCAGTGCATGTGTTAGTGCCTGGGTCATTGCAAGAGTACATGGGTATTGATTGGATTATTAGAGTACTGCAAGGAGAGTGCATGGTGAATGTATAAGTGCTTGGTTTTGGTGGATTGATTGTATAAGTACAAGGTGCTGGGTGGGTGATTGGAGGAGTGCATGGGTAGTGACAAGGAGATGGCTTGACTGCATTAGTAGTGCTCAGGGGATTATAGCAGTGCATGTGATAGTGCCTGGGCCATTGCATACATACATTTGTACTGGCTGGATGAATACAGTACTGCAAGGAGAGTGCATTGTGAATTGATAAGTGCTTGGGTTTTGGCAGAGTAATTGTATAAGCACATGGTGCTGGCTGAGTGATTGGAGGAGTGCATGGGTATTGACAAAGAGATGGCTGGACTGCATCAGTGTAGCTCAGGGGATTGTAGCAGCGCATATGTGAGTGCCTGGGTCATTGCATGAGTAAATGGGTTGTGACTTGATGATTACAGTACTGCAAGGAGAGTGCATGGTGAATTTATAAGTGCTTAAGTTTTGGCGCAGTGATTAGATAAGGACATGGTACTGGCTGGGCGATTCGAGGAGCGCATGGGTAGTGACAAGGAGATGCCTGGACTGCATTAGTAGTGCTCAGGGGATTGTAGCAGTGCATGTGTCCGGAGCCTGGCCAGTGCATACGTTCATGGGTATTCACTGGATGATTAGAGTACTGTAAGGAGAGAGCATGGTGAATAAATAGGTTCTTGGGTTTTGGCAGAGTGATTGGATAAGTCCATGGAACTGGCTGGGTGATTGAAAAAGTGCATGGGTAGTGACAATGCGATGGCTGGACTGCATCAGTAGTGCTCAGGGGATTGTAGCAGTGCATGTGTTAGTGCCTTGGCCATTACATAAGTACATGGGTACTGACTGGATGATTAGAATACTACAAGGAGAGTGCATGGTGAATTTATAAGTGCTTAAGTTTTGGCGCAGTGATTGGATTAGTACTTGGAACTGGCTGGGTGATTGGATAAGAGCATGGACAGTGACAAGGAGATGGCTGGACTGCATCAGTAGTGCTCAGGGGATTATCGCAGTGCATGTGTTAGAGCCTGGGCCATTGCATAGGAACATGGGTACTGAATGGATAATTAGAGCACTCTGAGCAGAGTGCATGGTGAATTTATAAGTGCTTGGGTTTTGGCTGAGTTATTGTATTAGTACATGGTGCTGGCTGGGTGATTGGAGGAGTGCATGGGTAGTGACAAGGAGATGGCCGGACTGCATTAGTAGTGCTCAGGGCAATTCTAGCAGTGCATGTGTTAGTGCCTGGGCCATTGCATGAGTACATTTGTACTGACTGAATGATTACAGTAATGTAAGGAGAGTGCATGGTTAATTTATAAGTGCTTGAGTTGTGGCAGAGAGATTGTATACGTTTATAGTGCAGGCTGGGTGATTGGAGGAGTGCATGGGTAGTGACAAGGAGATGGCTGGACTGCATCAGCAGTGCTCAGGGGATTGTAGCAGTGCATATGTTAGTGCCTGGGTCTTTGCATGAGTACATGTATTGTGACTGGATGCTTATTACAGTACTACAAGGAGAGTTTATGGTGAATTTATAATTACTTGAGTTTTGGCGCAGTGATAAAATAAGGACATGGGCAACTGGAAGAATGTGTGGGTAGTGACAAGGAGATGGCTGGACTGCATCAGTAGTGCTCAGGGGATTATAGCAGTGCATGTGTTAGTGCCTGGGCTATTGCATAAGTACATGTTTACTGACTGGATGATTAGAGTACTGCAAGGAGAGTACATGGCGAATTTATAAGTGCTTGGGTTTTGGCGTAGTGATTGGATAAGTACATTGTGCTGGCTGGGTGATTGGAGGAGTGCATGGGTAGTGACAAGGAGATGGCTGGACTACATCAGTAGTGCTCAGGGGACTGTACTAGTGCATGTGTTAGTGCCTGGGTAATTGCATGAGTACAAGGGTTGTGACTTGATGATTACAGTACTGCAAGGAGAGTGCTTGGTGAATTTATAAGTGCTTGTGTTTTGGCACAGTGATTAGATAAGGACATGGTACTGGTTAGGCGATTGGAGGATTGCATGGGTAGTGACAACGAGATGGCTGGACTGCATCAGTAGTGCTCAGGGGATTATAGCAGTGCATGTTTTAGTGCCTGGGCTATTGCATAAGTACATGTTTACTGACTGGATGATTAGAGTACTGCAAGGAGAGTACATGGCGAATTTATAAGTGCTTGGGTTTTGGCGTAGTGATTGGATAAGCACATTGTGCTGGCTGGGTGATTGGAGGAGTGCATGGGTAGTGACAAGGAGATGGCCGGACTACATCAGTAGTGCTCAGGGGACTGTACTAGTGCATGTGTTAGTGCCTGGGTAATTGCATGAGTACAAGGGTTGTGACTTGATGATTACAGTACTGCAAGGAGAGTGCTTGGTGAATTTATAAGTGCTTGTGTTTTGGCACAGTGATTAGATAAGGACATGGTACTGGTTAGGCGATTGGAGGATTGCATGGGTAGTGACAACGAGATGGCTGGACTGCATCAGTAGTGCTCAGGGGATTGTAGCAGTGCATGTGTTCAAAGCCTGGGCCTTTGCATATGTACATGGGTACTAACTGGATGGTTAGAGTACTGCAAGGAGACCGCATGGTGAATTTGTCGGTGCTTGGATTTTGGCGGAGTGATTGCAAGAAAATTCTTCCTTTTCTGCCTAAGGAGACAGTGGTCACAGCATTGATTATGTCGCAACTGGACTATTGCAACAGCCTCTATTTAAACATCCAAGAGAGCCTGTTGCATAGACTTCAGATGCTGCAGAATACCGCTGCTAGACTGATATATGGCATACCAAAATTCTCTCCGATTTCTAACGAAATCCGCAGATTTTATTGGCTACCAGTAAGGCAACAAGTATATTTTAACCCCTTGGGCGCGGGCGCGATTCTGCGCTTGTGCAGCGTTTTTTGAAGTGGGTGGGTTCATGACGGCCCCCAGCCGTCATCAGCACACGCCCAAACGTGATGCATGACCGCTGGGGGACGTCATCAGCATTGAAGGGGTTAAATCCATGTGTCTTGTTTTTAAATCACTTCAGAATCAGGGAGCACGCTATTTGCAGGATCAATTTCAATAGTACCGGCCGTCTAGGCCGCTACGTTCATCAGCACAAAAATTGGGGAGAGTCTCACTTGTAAAAAAGGTCCGTCGTGTTGGGAAAAGCTTTGTGGTAAATGCTGCAAAGATGTGGAACCAGCTTCCCTTTTTCCTGAGGAACTGTACTGATTTGCAGGCATTCAGAAGAATGCTTAAGACTTGGCTATTCAAGTCTCCTTCTAAATCTCTCCCTTTTCCAGGATAGCAGATAGCGCCAGTACACCCAAGGGTTACAAACGCGCTTAATAAAATAATTAACACAACATAAGTATATGGAACTGGCTGGGTGATTGGAGGAGTGCATGGTGAATTTATAAGTGCTTCGGTTTTGGGGGAGTTATTGGATAAGTACATGGTGCTAGCTGGGTGATTGGAGTACATGGCTAGTGGCAAGGAGATGGCTGTACTGCATCAGTAGTGCTCAGGGGATTGTAGTAATGCACGTGTTAGTGCCTCGGTCATTGCATAAGTACATGGGTAGTGACCGGATGATTAGAAAACTGCAGAGAGAGTGCATGGTGAATTTATAAGTGATTGTGTTTTGGTGCAGTGTTTAGATAAGGACATGGAATTGGCTGAGTGATTGGAGGAGTGCATGGGTAGTGACAAGGAAATGGCTGGACTGCATCAGTATAGCTCAGGGGATTGTAGCAGCGCATATGTTAGTGCCTGGGTCATTGCATGAGTACATGGGTAGTGACAGGATGATTCGAGTACTGCAAGGAGAATGCATGGTGAATTTATACATTCTTGGGTTTTGGGAGAGTGATTGGATAAGTACATGGTGCTGACTGCGTGATTAGAGGAGTGCATGGGTAGTGACATGGAGATTGTTGGACTGCACCAGTAGTGCTAAGTAGATTGTAGCAGTGTATGTGTCCAGAGCCTGGGCAAGTGCATAAGTACTTGGGTGCTCACTGGATGATTAGAGTACTGTAAGGAGAGTGCATGGTGAATTTAAAAGTGCTTGGTTTTTGGCAGAGTGATTGGATAAGTACATGGAACTGGCTGGGTGATTGGAGGAGAGCATGTGTAGTGACAAGGAGATGGCTGGACTGCATCAGTAATGCTCAGGGGAATATAGCAGTGCATGTGTTAGAGCCTGGGCCATTGCATAAGAACATGGGTACTGAAAGGATAAATAGAGTACTGCGAGGAGAGTGCATGGTGAATTTATAAGTGCTTGGGTTTTCGCAGAGTTATTGTATAAGTAAATGGTGCTGGCTGGGTGATTGGAGCAGTGCATGGGTAGTAACAAGGAGAAGGCTGGACTGCATTAGTAACGCTCAGGGGATTCTAGCAGTGCATGTGTTAGTGCCTGGGCCATTGCATGAGTACATTTGTACTGACTGGATGATTACAGTACTGTAAGGAGAGTGCATGGTTAATTTATAAGTGCTTGGCTTTTGGCAGAGAGATTGTATACATTTATAGTGCTGGCTGGGTCATTGGAGGAGTGCATGGGTAGTGCCAAGGAGATGGCTGGACTGCATCAGTAGTGCTCAGGATATTGTAGCAGTGCATATGTTAGTGCCTGGGTCATTGCATGAGTACATGTATTGTGACTGGATGATCACAGTACTGCAAGGAGAGTGCATGGTGAACTTATAAGTGCTTGTGTTTTGGGCAGTGATTAGATAAGGACATGGAACTTGCTGGGTGATTGATTGGAAGAGTGTGTGGGTAGTGACAAGGAGATGGCTGGACTGCATCAGTAGTGCTCAAGGGATTATAGCAGTGCATGTGTTGGTGCCTGGGCTATGCATAAGAACATGGTTACTGACTTGATGATTAGAGTACTGCAAGGAGAGTGCATGTTGAATGCATAAGTGCTTGGGTTTTGGCATAGTGATTGGATAAGTACATGGTGCTGGCTGGGTGATTGGAGGAGTGCATGGGTAGTGACAGGGTGATGGCTGGACTGCATAGGTAGTGCTCAGGGTATTGTAGGAGTGCATGAGTTACTGAATGGGTCATTGCATGAGTGCATGGGTACTGACTGGATTATTAGAGTACTGCAATGAGAGTGCATGGTGAATTTATAGGTGTTTGGGTTTTGGCGGATTATTTGTATAAGTACATGGTGCTGGCTGGATGATTGGAGGAGTGCATGGGTAATGACAAGGAGATGGCTGGACTGCATTAGTAGTGCTCAGGGGATTATAGCAGTACTATGTGTTAGTGCCTGGGCCATTCCATCATTGCATACTTACATTTGTACTGGCTGGATAATTAGAGTACTGCAAGAAGAGTGCATGGTGGATTGATAAGTGCTTGGGTTTTGGCAGAGTGATTGTATAAGTACATGGTGCTGGCTGGGTGATTGGAGGAGTGCATGGGTAGTGACAATGAGATGGGTGGACTACATCAGTAGTGCTCAGGGGATCGTAGTAGTGCATGTGTTAGTGCCTGGGTCATTGCATGAGTACATGGGTTGTGACTTGATGATTACAGTACTGCAAGGAGAGTGCATGGTGAATTTATAAATGCTTGTGTTTTGGTGCAGTGATTAGATATGGACATGGTGCTGGTTGGGCGATTGGAGGATTGAATGGGTAGTGACAAGGAGATGGCTGGACTGCATCAGTAGTGCTCAGGGGATTGTAGCGGTGCATGTGTTCAGAGCCTGGGCCTTTGCATAAGTACATGGGTACTAACTGGATGATTAGAGTACTGCAAGGAGACTGCATGGTGAATGTATAGGTGCTTGGGTTTTGGCGGAGTGATTGCAAGAAAATTTACTTTTCTGCCTAAGGAGAGTCGGTAGATGGTGGTCACGGCATTGATTATGTCGTGACTGGACTATTGCAACAGCCTCTATTTAAACATCCTAGATAGCCTGTTACATAGACTCCAGATGCTGCAGAATACCGCTGCTAGTCTGATATCTGGCATACCAAAATTCTCTCCGATTTCTAACGAAATCCACAGATTTCATTGGCTACCAGTAAGGCAACGAGTATATTGTAAATCCATCTGTCTTGTTTTAAATCACTTTAGAATCAGGGACCATGCTATTTGCAGGATCATTTTCAATGGTACCGGCAGTCTAGGCCGCTACGTTCATCAGCTCAAAAATTGGTGAGAGTACCACCTGTAAAAAAAGTCCGATGGGGTGGGAAAAGCTTTGTGGTAAATGCTGCAAAGATGTGGAACCAGCTTCCCTTTTTCCTGAGGAACTGTAGTGATTTGCTGCCATTCAGGAGAATGCTTAAGACTTGGTTATTCAAGTCTCCTTCTTAATCTCTCCCTTTTACAGGATAGCTGATAGCACCAGGACACCCAAGGGTAACAGACGTGCTTAATAAAATAATTAACATAACATAAGTACATGGAACTGGCTGGGTGATTGGAGGAGTGCATGGGTAGTGACAAGGAGCTGACTGGACTGCATCAGTATTGCTCAGGGGATTGTAGCAGTGCATGTGTTTGTTCCTGGTTCATTGCATGAGTGCATGGGTGGAGACTGGATAATTAGAGTACTGCAGGGAGAGTGCATGGTGAATTTATATGTGCTTCGGTTTTGGGGGAGTTATTGGATAAGTACATGGTGCTAGCTGGGTGATTGGAGTACATGGGTAGTGTCAAGGAGATGGCTGGACTGCATCAGTAGTGTTCAGGGGATTGTAGTAGCGCATGTGTTAGTGCCTGGGTCATTGCATGAGTACATGGGTAGTGACCGGATGATTGGAAAACTGCAAGGAGAGTGCATAGTGAATTTATAAATGATTGTGTTTTGGCGCAGTGTTTAGATAAGGACTTGGAATTGGCTGAGTGATTGGAGGAGTGCATGGGTAGTGACAAGGAGATGGCTGGACTGCATCAGTATAGCTCTGGGGATTGTAGCAGCGCATGTGTTAGTGCCTGGGTCATTGCATGAGTACATGGGTAGTGACTGGTTGATTCGAGTACTGCAAGGAGAGTGCATGGTGAATTCATACGTGCTTTGGTTTTGGCAGAGTGATTGGATAAGTACATGGTGCTGACTGCGTGATTGGAGGAGTGCATGGGTAGTGGCATGGAGATTGCTGGACTGCACCAGTAGTGCTCAGTAGATTGTAGCAGTGTATGTGTCCAGAGCCTGGGCCAGTGCATAAGTACATGGGTACTCACTGGATGATTAGAGTACTGTAAGGAGAGTGCATGGTGAATTTATAAGTGCTTGGTTTTTGGCAGAGTGATTGGATAAGTACATGGAACTGGCTGGGTGATTGGAGGAGTGCATGGGTAGTGACATGTAGATGGCTGGACTGCATCAGTAGTGCTCAGGGGATTGTAGCAGGGCATGTGTTAGTGCCTGGGCCATTACATAAGTGCCTGGGTACTGACTGGATGATTAGAATACTGCAAGGAGAGTGCATGGTGAACTTATAAGTGCTTGTGTTTTGGGCAGTGATTAGATAAGGACATGGAACTTGCTGGGTGATTGGAAGAGTGTGTGGGTAGTGACAAGGAGATGGCTGGACTGCATCAGTAGTGCACAGGGGATTATAGCAGTGCATGTGTTGGTGCCTGTGCTATGCATAAGAACATGGTTAATGACTGGATGATTAGAGTACTGCAAGGAGAGTGCATGCTGAATTTATAAGTACTTGGGTGTTGGCATAGTGATTGGATAAGTACATGTTGCTGGATGGGGGATTGGAGGAGTGCATGGGTAGTGACAGGTTGATGGCTGGACTGCATAGGTAGTGCTCAGGGTATTGTAGGAGTGCATGAGATAATGCATGGGTCATTGCATGAGTGCATGGGTACTGACTGGATGATTAGTGTACTGCAATGAGAGTGCATGGTGAATTTATATGTGCTTGGGTTTTGACGAAGTGATTGGATAAGTTCACACATGTCACATCAGGCCCGCCCCCTCCCTTCACTACTGTGCAAACACTCCCCCTGGCGGGTTTTAAGTTGGGGGATTAATTCCCCTTGAATCCTGATGGTCCCTGGGGGCCAACTAGCCACCCGGTACCTCCAGTAAGCACCACTGAGTTGCCTTGCAGAGAGGTGGTCAAGGCCACGCTACTTTTAAAATCTCTCTGCAACGTAGCTCTTTGGCGCTTACTGGAGGTACCTGGTGGGCTAGTTGAACTCAAGGGACCTTCAGGATTCAAAGGAACTTAATCCTCCAACTTACAACATGCCAGAGGGCCTGTTTGCACGGTGGTGAAAGCTGTGGACAAGTATGCAAACGCACTTCGTGGCATGTTTTAAGTTGGGCGATAAAGTCCCCTTGAATCCTTAGGGTTCCTAGGGCCCAACTAGCCCACCAGGTACCTCCAGTAAGCAACAGGGAGCTGCATTACAGAGAGGTGGGCCAAGGCCACGCCCCCTTTTTATACTACACTGCAATGCCTCTCTGTGGTGCCTACTGGAGGTAGCTGGGGGGCTAATTGGCCCCTAGGGACCCTCAGGGTTGAAGGGGACTTAATCCTTCAATTTACAATGAACCAGAGGGTGCGTTTGCACAGTGGTAAAGGGAGTGGGCGTGTCTTGATGTGACAAGTGTCATTGAATCCTGAGGGTCCCTGGGGGCCAACTAACTAACTAGGTACCTCCAGTAAGCACCACATAGCTGCTTTGCAGAGTGGTGTAAAAAGGGGGCATGGCCTTGGACCACCTCTCTGCAATGCATCCCTGTGTTGCTTACTGGAGGTACCTGGTGGGCTTGTCGGCCCGCAGGGACCCTCAAGATTGAAGGGGACTTAATCCCCCAACTTCCTGCGGTGGCCTGCCAGCATTTTCTGTCCTTGAAGAGGTGCACCAGATTGGCACAGCAACCGCGTTACCTGGATGCTGCTGCCCCTCCTTGCGGTCACCGGCATCCGCCGAGTGTGGCTCCAGTCACTGTGAGTCGGGAATTGTCCATTTTGAGTCATTGAGGAGGTGGGGAAGCAATGTGATGGTTTCCCTCCCTAGTCGACGCCCGAGACCAGAAGAGGTCTCCCGTGTAGGGAGGCTGCTTGGGTCCACTGTGGTTCCACACCGTCATTGGGCTGCCCCATTTGTTGCCAGCAGCCACACCACATGCTTATGGGGCTGCCAGTGGCCATTTTGAGGTGGCGGGGGACGATGTGAGGTCTCTCCACCTTCACCTTTATTATCAGAGTCAGTGTACATGGAGCGCAAGAGCGCGGACCTAGGTTGTCACTGCTCATCACCCTTCCTGATACTGAGATATATATGTCATTTGGCCTACCAGTATCCGGATACAAGTTATAATTTCAGGAAGTTGCCTGATGTGATGTTGTGACTCATAACTTGCCATTGCTAAGGTGAATATGATGTGATTATGATGTGTGCCCTGATACAAGTGTTTACTATGGTGCACTGCTGAGTATGTTTATGCATAATATGTTATGCTAAGTACAGTAGCTACTGGGTTGTGCTAACTAATGTGTTTATGAGAGTGGGCCGTTTGGCCTAGTGATTCATGTAATCCTTGTGAAGTCATGACGAGTGCCTAGGTGCACAGTGTATACATATGATTGTGAGCGAATGTGTTTTTATGAATAATACCAGGGCTTTTTTTATATAACCTTGTTTGGAGTTTCTTTTTTGGTATGTCTATTGTGTCACTGCTGTGTGAGTGTGTTGCGCAAACGCTTTGCACATGGCCTCTGGGATAAGCCTGACTGCTTTGCCAAGATACCAAGGTGGTGAGCAGTGGTTATCATTGGTGTTGCCCTGACAATAGTGGTGGGTTCTGCCTGGCTTAGGTGCATACCCTCGTCAACCAGAAAACCCATTTTGAACATATACATATATATGTGACCAAGGACACAGTCCGTGTCCGAAACGCGTCTTGTGACTTGCACCTTTCACCTTATGGTTTAAATAAAAAAGCTTTTTAAATCGGCAACCAGCTCATGTTTTGTCCGCGATCCCGTCGTGTGCCCGACTGCACTTGGATATTGCCAGTTTATATATATATATACTATGAACACAAAGTTTTCAGCTGTTTCCCAAGCCTCTTTGTCGGCGGGCACACGGCAGGGGTAGCCACCCCCTTAACATCAAACACAGTCCCACCAACGTAATCTCTCCATCCATTCACGGAAAGACAAAACCCTGGAGCCGTGGCCTCGGTATTTGGTGCAGTTTAATCAGTACACAACGTCCTACGCGTTTCAGAGTATAGCTTACTCCTTGTGATGTCATTTGAGATGTCATCAGTAATGTCACTGACCATGTCATGAATGATGTAATATGTGACATCATCAGCAGTGGATTGCGGGTGCGAGAAATATAGTTAGTACAACTAACTATATAGGAGCAATTTCAATGGTTTTGTATGAGTGAAATGTCCAGCAAAATATAACACCCCTAAAATGTATAGTTTTTTGAGCGAATTTCAAAGGTTTTTAAATGCTAATTCCTAACTATATAAGGTCTGAAACCTATGTTTTTTCAGTGAATTTCAAAGGTTTTTTAAATGCTAATTCCTAACTATATAAGGCCTGAAACCTATGTTTTTTTCAGTAAATTTCAATGGTTTTTTAAATGTTAATTCCTAACTATATCAGGCCTGAAACCTATAGTTTTTTCATTGAATTTTGAAGGTTTTTTAAATGACAATTTTTAAATATATTAATTGTTATTTTTTTTTATACTGATTTACTACATTTTTGCAGGTAGGTGTTCAGAGGGCACGCCCCCTTTTTACAACACTCTGCAGCTCAGCTCCATGGCGCTTACTGGAGATAACTGTTGGACGAGTTCCCTCTAGGGGACCTCTGGATTGAACAGGAATAAATTCCCCAACTTAAACTGTGCAAACGCGCCCTGTAGAGTGTTCTAAATTGGGGGATTAAGTCCCCTTGCATACTGGGGTTCCCGGGGGGCCAACTAGCCCACCATGAGCCTCCATTATGCGCTAGGGGGCTGCGTTGCTTTTCCCCGGGGGTCGCGGTCCCCGGGGCAGTGTAGGGGGGATTGGGCCCGCCCACACTTCTTTATCACTATACCCCCGCGATTTAGTTCCCCCAGGGGTAATTAAAAAAAAAACACGGGTTTAAAAAATAAATAAATAAATTGGGCCTTGGGGGTCCCTGTGGGACCTCCTGAGCAGGCCTAGGGGGTCAGGGTGCTTCTACCCTGCCCCCTTTTTGAGTTCTACACGTTTGTTTTTCTGCTTTCTTGTGCCTCAGTCTACCGAGCACAAGATGGCTGCCATCAATTTCCGTTTTGGAGTGTTCACAGACAGTTGCAGCCAATCAGCATGCAGCTCGTGCACGGGAGCGCACGCGTATGGTGCGCGCACTGTGCACGTACGGTTTGTGCTTATAGATTTATATTTTTTCTCTTTCTCCTTTGATTTTCTCAGGAACTACTGGAGGGATTTACACCATTTAAGCAAAAGGATGATCTGCGAATCATACTCTACCATTTTGTCAATTTTGGTGTAATTCCGTTCAGCGGTTTGGGCTGTAGCCGTGTCTAAACTTCCTATGGAAATTAACATGGGGAAAACACGTTTTGGGACCCCCTTTTTTCTCGGCCCCCGCTTAACGAATCTACCCGAGACTTCCAGGGAAGAAGCGGAATGGGCCATCTTCTATGAGAAATTTGCGAAGATTCAACAACCGGCGCCAAAGTTATTACCAAAATATTGTTGCGGATTTCCTATGGAAACTAGGCCCTAACTATGTATACCTACAGGCGACCGCCAGTAGGTAATATATGTGTAATGTATATATATATATATATTACCTACTGACGGTTGCCAGTACGTAGTTATAGTTAGAAGTGGACCGATTTTCCATGGGAAATCCACAACATTCTATTTGGAATAACTTTGGCGCCGATTGACGAATCTTCACAAAAAGTTTCAAAACTCATGGCCCGCTGCGGTCCGCTCCTATCCTCAAAGTGTTGGGGTGATTCGTCAAGCGGGGGCTGAGAAAAAAGGGGGGTCCCAAAACGTGTTTTCTCCATGCAATTTCTCATAAGAAACTTTAGTCGCAGCTACAGCCCAAACTGCTGAACGGAATTACACCAAATTTGGCAAAGAGGTAGCCCTTGGTTCACACTCATGCCTTTTGGTTACATGGTGTAAATTCGTTTGGTAGTTCCTGAGAAAATCAAAATCAAAATCACATAAATATCTATGGCCGCCGCGGATCCCTGCATTCTGAGCGCACCCTTACGATTATGAGCTGTATGCTAATTGGCTGTCAAATGTCTGTCAACACTCCAAACCAGGAAGTGTTGGCAGCCATTTTGTACCTCAGTAGAAGCGAGGCTGTAGAAATCAGTGGAACAAGTGTACAAAACGTATAAAGGGGCAGGGTAGAAATACCCTGACCTTCTAGACCTGCTTAGGGGGTTCCACAAGGACCCCCAAGGCACCAAAGAATATACATATATATATATTCTTTTTATATGGGTGCGCGGATCCTGCAGTAAAAAGAATAAAAACGAAGTGGGGGCTCCCGCGCTTCTTTAATAATTAGCCCCCGGGGGAAAAAAATATTTAATTTAACGGGGGGCCCAGAGGGGGCCCCCAGGCCCCGGGGACTGCCTCCCCGGGGCTGTAAAATTAATGGTTGGGGGCTCAATTGCCACCCCCCAGAAAAGTACATGGGTGGGGGCTCAAAGTCCCTCCCCAAGCCCCTGGGATACTACCCCCAGGCTTTGATTGTTGTGGACCGGGGCCACGTGGCCTCCCTCCTGGAGCTATCAAGGGCACTGGGGACCGCCACACCATAGGGCTGACTCCTGAAGTGTCTCGGGGTGCCCACTTCTGTTTGCTATGGCAGGGCGGGAGCCGAAGCTCCCGCCCTGTCATTGAAGATTGTTGTTGTAAGTGAACCACATCCTATAATCTGGGAGAAAAGCAGAAACAGCTTTATTGACATGTTTCCTAGCTTTCTCAAAATTGATTGGACCAGTTCCATTTCTGCCTTTGGCATATAAAGGCCCATAGAAATGCATTGGGAGTCATTCCTTATTTGCGATTAGCAATTAGCTAATCGCAAATGAGATTGCGATTTCAAGGGTGCAGGGGTGTCCAAAGGACGCCCTGTAACACCCCTGAAATGTTAAATTACACAGATGTTACACACACACATGTCCAAAGGACATGTGTGTGTGTAACATGCAACTTAGAAAAATGCTTTTAAAAGCATTTTTCTAAGTCTTCGCTATTTACCACAAGGTTTGACCTCGCGGAAAATACCGGCCCAAAATTGCGATATCGCAATTTTTAAATGTTTTTAAGAATAGCATTTAAGGAATCTCTATTAGAGATTCCTTAAATGCTATTCCTCGCAAATTTGCGAGTTGTTAAATAGAGACTTTTGCATTTGGGATGATTTTATTTATTTATTTATTTTGAAAGTTTTATATAGCGCGGACAAGATCCTTGCGGATATCAGAGCGCTTTACAAGAGAAGTACATGGGGGAGCATAGTCAGACAGGTAGATCAATAGGTCACATAGTATAACTGGTACAAATAAGTGGCTACAAAGCCAACCTGTGTATGAAATAGCGCAGGTAAAAGGCTACAAAGTCCAACATGTGAATAATCAGGCAATTAATAACAGTAATGAAAGGTTGAGTGAGAGAGTTCGGGCGGGGAGGTGTAGTTGAGTGAGGTGTTGCAAGGGCGACAAGGGGGGCATATGCTGCGTCTAAGAGTGGGGATTGGCGCTAGGCTTGTGACGTGTTA
Organism: Lissotriton vulgaris; assembly: GCF_964263255.1. NCBI lineage: Eukaryota > Metazoa > Chordata > Amphibia > Caudata > Salamandridae > Lissotriton > Lissotriton vulgaris. The sequence goes on from NC_141690.1 coordinate 77,512,743, forward strand.
AGTGAGCGAGTCAACCAGATGGGTAGGGGATAGGTTTGGAGGGGAGGTGGGTGAGGGGTGAATGGTGTGTGCGGCGAGTAGTTCCTTGGTGTTGCGTATGTCATCTTTGATCAGATGATGAATCCCAAATGCAAAAATTGCACTTGCAAAGGGCCAGATTCTCAGAATCTGGCCCTTTGTGAGCGCAATTATGCTTGATGAATCAGGCTGATTGTGTTTTGAACTTTGCACATGTGTACTCAGTTGAGTGTTCCATGAACTGTCACTATGGAAACAGGCAGTAAGCAGATTGGGGGTAGAGTTTAAACTCAAGTCAATTGGAAAGGATTGAAATGTGTAACCAATAGAAGTGTGTTTTAGTTTTTTAATTAATGTGGGAAGCAATGTGATTTGGTATTCACATGTATATGTGTGCAGAATGAGAGGGAAACTTTGCCATTTTTTGGTTTTGATAAGAGCAGTGCTGTACAGAGATTCTGAATAAGAAAATCTGGCGTGTGTCTGACATACTTCTTAATCTACAAATCAATTTGAAAGGTGAGTTACTAATTTGTGAAGTGTTGTATGTGGTGTCTTTGTTTTTAATAAGATTGATGTGTTTTTCCTGGTAAAAGTCCAGGGATTACTCTTGTTTGTCTAGAATCACACTGTGAGTCCACTGCGTAAAGGGAGCCTCTCGCAATAGAGATAGGGAAGGGATACCACTTCCCCTGGGATCACAGCTTACTGGACTTTGGACGTTGCCTTGACTCGTCTACCGGTTTGTGTCGCCATCACCCTTTCCCTGCTCTCCCCATGCTGTGTCTCTCACCCTCCCCTCCTCTTTCCTGCCTTCATTATCTGTCTACTTCCCCTACTCCAACCCCCCTCCCCTGAATCTCTCACCTTGCCTTCTTTTCCCCTTACATATTTGTGCTTAATGTTTATCTCGGCCTTACAAGTAACTATGTTGCCATGCTCTAAGAATTGTGTAACCTTTGTAACGATGTAGCCTGTAACTATGATCTGATGCTCATGTAAAGCGCTCTGATACCTCCGGGTCTAGCCAGCACTATATAAAACGTTTAAAATAAAATAAAATAAAATAAAAATGTATGTGCTTGCAGATACATAACTACTTAAAAACCTATGCTGTTTTCAAGCTTTGGTAGAATTAGAAAGCAGTCATTGCTTATGTATTTGCAAAATGAGTCAGGCTTCCACACTAAACTGCAGTTCTAAAATATGTGGACTGTGTGCAGTCATTTTACCTCTTCCAGATTAGTAAATGATTTTTGGTAAAGTCCAAGGGATACTGTTTGTTGTCTAGAACTACACTGTAAGTCTGTGTGCATTTGGGATCCATTCTAAGAGAAGCATTTGGGTAGTTCATGTTTTTGAAGACATATAACTGCTTAAAAACAAATACTGTTCTCAAGTAATGGTAGAATTAGAAATCAATCATTGCTTATGTATTTGCAAAATGAGTCAGGCTTCCACACTGAACTGCAGTTCTAGAATAAGTGGAATGTGTGCAGTTATCTTATCTCTTCAAAACTAGTGAATAGTGTTGCTTGTCTAGAATCACACTGTGAGTCTGTGCGCATTTGGAAAACATTGTGAGGGAAGCATTTGGTAATTTCATGTGTCTTTGTACTGCTCTAATCATTCACTCTGTATCCAAGTACTCAAAGTCTTATGAAAAATGCATGTACATCTTTAACCACATACACACTTGTGTTCGAGCCTAAAATTCCCTAGTCAAAATCCATTTACTCCAGCAAACACCCTCTCACTGCTCTTGCAGCTCTTTAGTGACTCTTTTAGCTTTATATACTAATTTATTCACTGAACTAAAATTCAAGCAACTATGAATTCACCTAGGGCCAGATGTAGGAGCCTTAATACCGGTCAGAAACGGCCGATTTCGGCCGTTTCCGAACGGTATTTGGCTTTTGAGATGTAGGGGGCATTTTATTTACAGAATCGGTATATTTACCGATTCGGTAAATATACAGAATCCGTAAAATACCGAATCGGTAAATTTACCGATTCTGTAAATCAAGATGTAGGTGGCACTGTAATCAGTGCCACAGGCCCTTACCGAATCGTTATTCACCATGGAATACTATTCCATGGTAAATAACGAATTCCAGTGTACATGCACTTCTATGCATGTACACCTGTGCCATGTGGCACACAGACATGCCCTAAGGGCATGCCTGTGTGTCAAATGGCACACAAGCCAGAAACAGGGGTGCAACAGGGTGTCAAAGTGACACCCTGTCACCCTGGCAAAATCGGTAATTTTACCGATTCAGTAATTACAGAATCGGTATTTGCCATTGATTCCTATGGGCTTCAAGGCCCATAGGAATCAATGGCAAATACCGATTCTGTAATTACAGAATCGGTAATTACCGAATCATACAGATTCGGTATTTTTACCGATTATTTTACCTACATAGCAATTACCGAATAGTGAATACCGAATCTGTAAAATTCGGTATTTACCATTCGGTAAATTGCTATTACCTACATCTAGGCCCTAGTGTCTCTCCTTATAGTACTATGATCATATAGTCAGTTTACATGTACTCATGCAGTGAGCCAGGCTTTACGACATGGACTGCTGAAAACTCCTATGCACTAACCACCTTGAGACCTATGTTTCAGGCCTACAATGCTCCAGCCCGTATCAATACACTTCACCAAACACTTTGTCAATGCTGTTGCAATCCAATAGTGATCCTTTCAGCAACATCTACTAATCCATTCACTGAAGTAATACTGAACCAATTATGAATTGTTATGTTATGTTATGTTATTTATACTTATACCGCGCACAGCTGCCCCAGCGAAGGGGCGTCCTGGCGCTTTGACAAGGTACACACAACACAACACCAATAAAAGACCAGAAAGGCCACAGAACACAGTTTGAGAGCTAAACAAATAAAATGGTCTTGATGGCGCGTCTAAACTGAAGAAGGTCATCAAGAGCCTGGATATGAAAAGGAAGAGAATTCCACCACTTCGGCGCTAGCACTCGAAAAGAACGGCCACCAGCTCTACTCAACCTGAAGCGCAGAACCACTGCCAGATTCTGACCCAGAGATCTGAGGGTTCGCGGGGGTACATACGGTATCAGCAGGTTCTCCAGAATTTGGGGAGACGTGCCCTTGAGGATTTTAAACGCAAGGCATAGTACCTTAAATTTAATCCTTTGGTTTACGGGGAGCCAATGGAGAGAATGCAACGATTTGGAAACCGAGCACCGCCTTGGCAGACCTATCACCACTCTGGCTGCAGCATTTTGAACTCGCTGCAGCCGGGTGAGTTCTGACTGATTAATCCCAGCCAAAAGCGAGCTGGCATAATCCAGCCGGGACAGCACTGATGCTTGAACCCCCAGTTGCCTGGTGGGTGCATCAAAGAATTTAAGGATAGATCTTAGACCTCTGATGATGCCATAGCAAGTAGCCGCCACCTTCTTGGTGTGACAAATGAAGCTGAGGGTCGGGTCAAGCTAAACCCCTAGATTTTTTATCTCCGATGCTGGGGAGGGGGTCACACCCAGTTCAGAGGGCCACCACTTGTCGCCCCACAACTCCGCCTGTTTGCCGACCACCATAACCTCGGTCTTCTTGGTATTTAACTGGAGACAGTTGGAATTCATCCAGTTGGCCACTGCCCGTAAACCGTCACGGAACCTGGGAGCCTCCTTGTCTGAGTTCCCACTCAACGTGACCGCCAGCTGCGTATCATCTGCATATGATACCATCGTCAAGCCCCATTGCTTGACGACCGCAGCCAGGGGCCTCACGTAAAGATTAAATAGAGTGGGACTTAACGATGAACCCTGTGGGACCCCCAGGTCCAACGGATAGGATTTAGACTTGCCAGGCGGGATCACAACCTGAAATGACCTTTCAGCAAGAAAAGAGCGAAACCAACATAAGGCGGAACCCGTGAACCCTACTTCTTCTAGTCGCTGGAGCAGGATCCTGTGCGAGACCGTGTCGAACGCGGCACTGAGATCTAATAGCAGTAGTTTCTCCGTCCGACCCGTATCAAGCACAGAACTCAGATGTTCGACCATAGAAAGTAGGGCCGTCTCCGTGCTGTGGCCCGCACGGAACCCATTCTGGGTCGGGTCAAGAATGTTGGCCCTGGTGAGATGGTCTGTAAGAATTCCGTTCACATGGGCCTCAGCGCCTTTCGTGGCCCAAGGAAGCAAGGAAATAGGGCAGTAGTTCTCGGGTTTGAGGGGGTCAAGGGTAGCCTTCTTCAAAATAGGTGTAACTACAGCCTGCTTCCACCTAATGGGAACTACACCTGAGGAAAGTGAGAGATTAATCAAAGATAGCACCGGAGTGCGACATAACGGCGACATATTCTTAAGCTGAGCCGGTTTCAACAGATCTGCAGGAGATCCTGACTTAATTTTAAGGCTCAGGGAGTCGAAGGCCTCCATAGATAGGGAGGGCAGGGTAGTAAGAAACTCACTTCCTCCCAAGATGCAGCTGGCCCGTCCTGAAATTGGAGAGCCCATCGAGAAGGTTCGATAGATGGCTTGTACTTTCTCGAGGAAGAAGGAGGCCAGACCCTCACAATGGGAGTCCGAACATATTTCCGCTGCCATTGTCCTCTTGGCCATCAGATCCTTTAGCACCTTAAAAATGAGTTTCGAAGGATTCGAACTGTTCTGAAACTCTTGGGCATAAAAGGCTGCTCGTGTTCTACACACCGCCCTATGGTAAATTTTGATTTTAGCAAGGTAGCAGGCCTTCAGTTCAGGATCAAACGATTTCCTCCATAGCCTCTCAGCCTGTCTGCAGGCTTTTTTAAGAGACGCTAAGGCACTGTCATACCAAGGGCTAGGCTCTTTTGAACGAAACTTGGACCATACCAAGGGGATCAAAGAATCAAGGGCATGGGTGATCCACTCGCAGAAAAAATCATATCAGCGGTCAACATCAGTGAAAGGGCCCAGTGGTGCCTCCTCCAACAGATGGTAAAAGTCCTCCAGTCTCAGTTTGTTCCAGTGTCGTCTAAGAACTAATCTGTCCTGAGGTACAAAAGGAGGTTCAGATATGGGGCATATCATTTTTACAAGCATATGGTCTGTCCAGGCAATCTGGGTGGGACAAAGAGCCCTGACTCCCTCTAAGTTAGTAAAGAAAGGGTCAAGGATGTGCCCATCCCTATGAGTGAGAGATATGACCAGCTGGGAAAGTTGCAAGGCCTCTAAATCAGCCAAAATGCTCCTAATGGAAGGCGAGGTCGGGCAATCAAAATGGAGATTGAGGTCTCCAAGAACATTAAAATTAGCACATCCTAGTGCCTCCGTGCTAATTAGATCCGGGAGAGCAGCCCTGAAAGCAGAATCGCATCCCGGAGGGTGATATATTAGCAGGCCAGAAAAGGTGAAGTGATGGCTGATCGAGATTTTAAAGAGAGCACTTTCACATCCTGGGAGTTTTAAGACCTTCCACTCACACGGATAGCACGACTTAATGGCCATTGCAATTCCTCCCCCCTGGTAGCACGATTAAGTGTAAAGATGGAATATTCTGGGGGGAAGGCCAAGTTAAGTATGGAAGAATCCGTATCCTGCAGCCAAGTTTCGGTCAAGAAAAACAAGTCAGGAGATTCATCTTTAAGGAGATCATATATCTCCTGATGGTGCTTTACCAGTGATCTAACATTTAAATTCCAGATGGTAAGATCACGCAGTCCTACGGTTCTTTTATGTAGAGATGGCAACTCCAACGATCGAATAAGGGAAGGAGTATCTAATGTCCATCCGCCACAAATGCAACGGTAAGGACCACATACCGGGTCCACAGGCGGGAGATCGCAATTTATAATCTGATCCCGAATGGCCAGCAGATCCTCCCTTTGAAACATAATAATAGGCGAAGTCATGGTGTTAAAGCTACTACTTAGAGTCCTGCCGCGACCCGCGCTTCCTTAGCGCTGACAGGCGCAGGCGGGCAGGACTCTGGCACGACTCAGGCGCAGTGAAGGCGTCCCTCTGAGCATCCGGAGCTTTAAATAAGCGTCCCTCTGAGCATCCGGAGCGCTAGACCGCTCGCAAATGGCGCCCGCTGAATGTCCAAGCCACTCTAAGATGGCGCTGAAAGTTCCCCACTCCAGGAACCGGACCCGCTAAACAGCGGGCACAGCCGATTAGGGTGCGAGTGAGGGGGAAAAATGAATCCCGATTAAAAACAGGGGAGAAACAACTAATACAAACTCAAATTCAAATTCTAACACAAATTCACCCAGTGTCTCTCCTTTTAATACTGTAATCATTCAATCAGTATCCATGTACTCATGCAGTGAGTCACTGCTGTTGCAATCCTATACTAATCCTTTCAGCTCCATGTACTAATCCATTCACTGAAGTAAAACTGATCCAATTATAAATTCACTCAGTTTCTCTCCGTATACCACTGTAACCATTCAGTCAGTATCCATGTACTCATGCAGCGAGTCAGGCTTTAGGACATGAACTGCTTCAAACTCCTATGGACTATGCATGTAGTACTCTAACCACCTTTACACTTGAGTTTTAGGCCTACAATTCCCCAGTCAGTATCAATACAGCCCAGCAAACACCCTGTCACTGCTCTTGCACTTATATAGTGAACCTTTCAGTTCCATGTACTAATCCATTCACTGAAGTAAAACTCAACCAATTATGAACTCACCCAGTGTCTCTCCTTATACAACTGTAATCATTCAGTCAGTATCTATGTACTCATGCAGTGAGTCAGGCTTTAGGACATGGACTGCTTCAAACTCCTATGCACTATGCATGTAGTGCTGTAACCACTTTTACACTTGTGTTTCAGGCCATCAATTCCCCAGACAGTATCCATACAGTCCAGCAAACACCCTTTTACTGCTCTTCCACTAATCCATTCAGTGAAGTAAATCTCAATTAATTATGAATTCACCCAGGGTCTCTCCTTATACTACTGTACTCATTCCGTCACTATCCATGTATTCATGCAGTGAGCCAGGCTTTAGGACATGAACTGCTTCAAACTCCTATGGACTATGCATGTAGTGCTCTAACCACCTTTACACTTGTGTTTCAGTCCTACAATTCCCCAGTCAGTATCCATACAGTCCAGCAAACACCCTGTCATTGCTCTTGCAGTTCTATAGGAGCCTTTCAGCTCCATGTACTAATCCATTCACTGAAGTAAAACTCAGCCAATTATGAATTCACCCAGTGTCTCTCCTTATACTACTGTAATCATTCATTCATTATCAATGTACTCATGTATTGTATTTTGTATTTTATTTGCATTTATATAGCGCTTACTACCCCTGATGAGGCGTCAAAGCGCGTTTTCGGCGGGTAGCACGCTACTCCGGGACCCATAGAGGATTAGTGTTGAATTATTATAGTGAAACATGCAAGTACATTTTAAGTGGTGGATAGGTTGGTCAGTTATTTGGATATGAAATGATAGCATAAGGATAGAGGAGGACAAAGGTTTATATTTATTTATCGTTTCTTGACACACGCTATTCCGGAAGCCTATAAAGGATTAGTGGTGAATTAATATAGTGAAATTTGAGGTAATTCCAGTGGTGGATATTAGTCTGTTACTAGGAGTGAGAAGGATAGCGGAGGGATAAAAGGGGAGGAAAGATTAGCATTCATATAGCACTTGTTACCCCTGATGGGTGTTGAAGCGCTTTTTTTTTTAGGTCTTAGCAGTAGGAAGAGAAATGAGAAAAAGGGCAGCATTTCTGGCCCTAGTCCCGAACAGGCTCAAACAGGCAACTGCCCTTGTCATCTCCGCCCTTAGCCTCGATGCCCGGGCTGAGATGCACTAACCCTGGCCGCGTGTAACCCTAGTAATCAGGTGATCCCTTCAGCCAATGGGAACCCAAGGCCTAACACTATCCAATCACAACACTAGCCCTACAATCTAGAACCAATAGGATACCAGGACCTTACTGCCAATCTTAGCCCTAGTCCAAGCACCCAATCAGTTCAAAAACCCTGATCTCTACGTCCAATAAAGGCCTTAGCCCTTCCAGTAGTTCCAACCCAAGTCCAAGCGGCCAATGGTACAGGTAGCCCTAGTCCCTACTTCCAATAGAATTCCTAACCCTAGCCCTATTCCCAACCCTACAATGATTGAGTCACAGACCCAGAAACCAATCAGAACCCTCAAATACCCAACCAATGAGGACATTAACCCTAACCCAATAGAAACACCAGATACAACCACCAATCAGTGTACACATGTGCCAACCACTAGCAGACCATATGAGGTCCCAGCGACCTCAGACAAGGTTTGCTGGCCAGGGAGTTGGAAGTTGCTTGCTTCTCCTGTTCAGAGTCTCCTAGGATTCAGACAGGCTCAATTCACACTTTGGACTTCTGCAGGAAAAGGCTTCACTAACTTGAAATCTAACAATACTGTTTGAATTAAACTTTACTCCCCTTACTGGCCAAAAAAGGAAGTGCACAGGCCCCAGTAAATACAGTTTAAACAGCTCACAGAAGCACCCTCTGATGTGGAATATCCCTGTTGCTGGGGGGGGGGGGGCAGGAGGGATGGCCTCGCTGGCTTGTGAACACAAATTGGTGGCTGGGGGTGCACTGTTATAACACACAGGTCTTAGCACAGAGAAAAGGAGAAATTTGGAGGGAAACAGATTTGTCACCAAGAAATGAGAGGGACAAACTACAGAGGTTGGACTGCAAATCCCACAATTCAACACGTTAAATGCAAGCAATCATGGGCAGGGAAAACCACAAGTTTAAAACACAAAACAGGTGATGAAATATGCAATCATAGGCAGGTCAAAATTGCAATTTTAAACTGTAACAACCACATGCAAAGACAGTAATCAGAGAAAGGGAAAATCGTTTTTTAAATAACTTTGTTTTGGGAAGAGACAGCAATAGTCTGTCTCCTTACCACTTCCTGGACTCTGCTCACTGCAATCTGGGGCACAGGTAGGCCCCTTGTTTCTGTTGGCACCCACTATCCACTCCATGCACTATGCATATTGTCCTCTAACTACCTACAGACTTGTGTTTCAGGCCTACAATTCCTAAGTCAGTATTTATACACTATAGCAAACACCCTGTTATTCGCAGTGCATTCCTATACAGTTATGTATACACCTTGAATTATAATTTCAATTAGTGATGAGAAAAGAAAGTGGTTAAATTATGTTTATATACAATGTGTTTGTATAGTGTTAGAAAAGTAGAATTTATTTATTTAATGAAATACATTTATTTATGTTTATTTTTTATAGATATTGTTAATCATCATTAAAATAAAGTTATCATGCCTGAAAAATCAAGAAAGAGAAAAAGACAGCAAAACAACATTTATTTTTAGAAAATTCAACAAGTATTGGATGACCACATCATGTAGGAAAAAAGAAAAATCCTCCGGTAAGATAACTAAGGAATTCATTAAAAAACTTTCTAAGCCCAGAAACAGTGTGCAGAATGTGAAAACGATTGAGAATGATTCAACCAGAAAAAATAATAAAAATAACAGGAAAGGAAAAAAAAAATTTTTACAGTCAAAAGATAAAACGTATGGTAAAAAAGGCAAAATCAGTATAAAGAAATACGTTAAAAAAGGTTTATATTAGAGTGGTACATAACTTGCTCAAAGAGGTGAAAAAATATAAAGAAAGAGCAGTATTTCATGAAAAGAAGAAGCATATTGAATCCATTGTTCAAAAGGCATTTGAAGTAAAAAGAAAACTATTCATTTTAGTTTTAAACATAATTCGATCACTAGATAAACCAATCCATTTAATGAATGCCAAAAGTAAGAGGAAAAGATTAATTAACAGAACTAATTTTTGTGATGTTTTTTGGGGTGAATGGAAACACAGTTCACGTTCAGAGCCTTTCTTTAATGAAGAGAGTTTTTTTCAGACCAATGATTTATTGCATACAGTTGATACCAGTGGTCGAGCTTATGAGGTTAGAAATGGTTGTCCAATTGAGAAAGAGAAAATTGGTCCCAGGAATGCGGAAGAAGTGTTAGCTGATGAAGTTCTAGGCAGACGTCCAAAAGTGTACACTTGAGATGGAAGTAGTATTTGTAGTGTACAACAAGAATCTATTGAAAATGTACGCAATTTCTTACGACAATACAGTAAAAAAAATGTTAAACAAAAGATTGAGATGTTGCAAGGACTAGACCCTTGCAGAGTGCGAAAAAATACTTGTTTGCAAGGTTATTCTCTAGCTTGTCTTTCCAAAAAAGTATGTCAAAGTGTTTTTCATCATTTCAGGATGTTAGCAGTACATCATTCTCAAATGGGGAAGTTAGTCAGAAGATTGTATTATGCAAAAAGTCCAGCACTAAAATTAAATGAGTTAAACAGTGCTCTTTTGTGTGGGTCAGTATCAGATGTGAAGAAGATTTGTGATGAAATTAAGGTTTGTTACGTTGGTCCTGAACAAGAGAGTGCAGAAACTGAGACATTAATAGAAGAAAATGATGAAGAGAATGTGCAACATACTACTACAAAAAAATTCTGAAGAACAAATGACAAAGTTTAAGGTGATTTCAGGTGAAAGGCCAAATTAATTTTTTATTTGTTGTCGGCGAACTCACTATAAAAATTAGACTAGGACTGTTGATCTGTATTTAAAAAATAAAAGAGAAAATGATGATAAGTGGAAGGAATTTGCAACGTATTTGTTGGTAGAGAATTGTTTTGATTTGAGTTCTGATCAGCGTATTTGTAAATATTGTTATAATAAATTAGATAAGAATAAAATCTGGCAGGAATTAGTAGATGTTAGGAAAGTGCAAAAGGCAACTTTGCATCTGATAAAAAATAATGAGTACTATAACAATGTGCATAAGGGAGAAGAAGGAATTCTTTTAGGAGATAAAACAGAAACGTCAAGTGGACAAATTGAAAAAGTGCACATGTCCAGAAGAGAAGAAGAAATCTATGAACATTACAGTGTACATCCATTTCATTCAAAAGAAGTGATGGGGAATACTTTTGAGTTATTCCAAATGAAAAAAGCGAAGGGAAATCCAATTAGTGTATGGAAAAAAGCTTCGGAAGCGCGTTGTTTTCCGCAGTTGTTTCCAATAGGAAAAGGAGAACGATATGATGAACGACCTGTGCAGATTCCTGCATCTGAATATTGGACAACAAGATTGTATGCAGAAGATCCAAGATTTCGACACAGTATCCCATATACATTTCATCTTTTATTTGAGAGTGACTTGTCTGGACTTTCATATGTAGTCAATCATATGTTGAAAACAGGAGTACATCTGCACAATATTTCTGCAAAGGAATTTATGGATAAAGAGAGATGATCATTTAGAATCTCAGCTGATTAATCTGATGGCATGTCAGCATGACTCTAATGAGCAGTGGTACCGTCGTCATGGAGAACTTTAATGTATGCTAAGGAACTTAGGAACTCCTACATGGTTCCTTACCCTAAGCTGTGCTGAATACGCTTGAGATGATTTACTTGAATTTCTTCGAGAGGCAAATTCGAATATAAAAAATATTGAATACAAGACACCAGGAGAATTGTGCTCTTTGGATCCTGTTAATGTATGCAGGTATTTCAGTCATAGATTTGAAACAATGATGTCTTTTATCTGCAATAAAAAAAATCCTCCTCTTGGAGAAGTTGTGGATTTCTGTTGGAAAATGGAGTATCAAGCAAGAGGTGCTCCTCATATACATATGCTGTTATGAATCAAGGATGCTCCCAAATTCAGACCAGTTTCGGATGATACTGTTTTGTCTTTTATTGAAGAATATGCCACATGTGCTATACCCAAAAGCATAGAAGAAAACAACTTAAGACAACAAGTCTTACGATTCCAAAGCCATCGATGTGGAAAATACTGTCCATGGAAGTACAATTCTAAGGATAGGTTCTATACCAAATGTCGTTTTGTATTTCCACGTCCTGTAATATCCAAAGGAAGAGTGAACAGTTTTATGTCAGCTATGCGACATACCATTACAAGAAAGTCACCAAAAAATGCCTACAATTTGAGAAGAAGCAAAGAATCAAAATACATAAATGATTACAATCCACTTATTCTATCAATGTGGAATGCTAACATGGATATTCAGTACGTTGCATACAATTCCATTGCTGTTGCTTTTTCTGTAACATCTTATGTTACAAAATCAGAAAAGACGGAAGTGAAAGAAATGTGTGAAGAGATTTCTCATGAGAAGAGTCTAAGTAAGAAATTATACAGTTTCAGTTTGAAGATGTTATCCCATCAAGAAATCGGAGCATATGAATGCTCAGATCGGTTATCATCTGCAAGTTTATACTCCAAATCTAGAAGAATTATTCGGCTGAGTCTAGGTCTTGCTGCAATGCGTAATCGAGTACTTAAATCAGAATAAGAAATCGAATATTTAGCTGAAAAAGATCCAGAAAGTCAAGATATTTTGAAAACGGATATGTTGGACACATATTATCCAAACAGAAGTCGTCATCTTAAGAACATGTGTGTCTATGAAGTGCTGCAAAACTACACTTTTAAACGGATTACTACAGAGAACATCAATGATGGAAAATATGGAATGATTGGTTCCGAAGGATGTTTGGTGAAACAAACGAAAGGAAATTTGATTAATCACAGGAAACTGAGTTGTGAAACTGTGGATAAATGGGAATTTTACTATTTAGCCCTTTTGAAACTGTTCAAACCATGGCGTGCAGAATTGGAATTACTTGGAGATTTTCAGAGCTATGAAGATTCCTTCAATGCTTGTAAAGATACCATAGAATGCACTGTTTTTGCAAATTATGTGAAAATGTTGAAAAATGAAATTAATCAAGAAGCTACTATTGCAGCTGAGATTGCTAGTGACAGTTCTCAAGACAGTCAAAGTTCTGCTCCACTGAGTTAAGAACCACTAGGACAACCAATTGTTGAAATGAAGCAGCAATCACCATGAATGAGGTGGAAATAGCAATGCTCAAGAAGATATAATGGACCTAGCAAACTTGGAAGAACAACTAAATGTTGAACAGAAAGAAATATATCAGCAAGTGAGACAACAGATTGACCATGGATTTCTTCATCCAGATGTATGTGAGTGGAGAAACTGGAACAGGGACACATTTCTTAATTAAAGTAATCACCAGTTACCTACAGAAAACAACTGAGTCACATTTATCTTGTGTTGTAACTGCTCCAACTGGGTTGGCAGCATTCAACATTAAAGGGATTACATTACATTGTTTACTTATGCTACCTGTGGAGCATAAAAACAAATTGGAATATCACAAGCTATCTGGAGAAGCTTGTTGTGAAGTTTCAAGTGTGCTAAAGAAAATGACACTTCTGATTATTGATGAGGTAAGCATGGTGTCAAACTTAATGCCTGCTTTTGTGCATTTAAGAATGCAGCAAATTCTCAAAACAGAGTACAATGTTTTATTTGGAGGAAAACATGTCATAGTTTTTGGAGATCTACTGCAACTTACTCCCGTAAAAAGACAACCAGTCTTTAAAACACTTGCACATGAAGACACTAGAAAGTCTTTGGGTAGCATTGGAAACTTCAACATTTGGTCATATTTTGAATACAAGGAACTCATTTCAAATATGCGACAGGCAAATTATCTTGATTATGGAACTATTCTTCAAGATATAAGAATTGGAGTACTAACAGAACATGGCAAACAAGCTTTGCAGAGTCAATAACTTTCCAATTTGTTTCCAAATGAAAATATATTTCCTGAAGAAATATATATGAAAATTGCAGAAAACAAATCTATAATCTGCTTAATACCAAGACTGCGCAAGTGTTCTATATTCAATGAACAACTTTTGAAGCTTTAAAATGAAGAAATAATGAAAATGGAAGCCATTGATATAATACAGCATGAAGGAATCACTATTATTTTGACAGAAAATTTGAAAACAAAATTGCATTCTTTAGAAAAATCGATATCTAAAACTACTGGTTTAGAAAAGAATCTATATGCATGTATAAACTGTCTGGTAATTTTAAGGCAACATTTGGATGTAGAAAAAGGTTTAGTTATTGGAGCAATGGGCAAAGTTGTGGATTTTGTTAAACTTTTTTAATATATTTATATTATTTTCTTTATTGCGTACACGCAGCACGCACCCAACACTACTTTCCAAATTGTATTTAAACATAATATAGGTTGATTAAAAATAAAGGTATATTATTTTTATGATTATATGAGATAATGTCTTGCCCTAATATTTATAATAAATACATATATATATACATTTTTAGACAATAAAAAATTTCACTGGAGTTGCGCACCCACCACGTCGAACACATATATGACGTCATGTGGAAGCGAGCAAGGACTGCATGACGTAATACGTATATGTTGCTTATGTGCCAATAATCATGTACAGGTCGCATAGCAATCACGCGGGAAAATACGAACCCATCCCACATCCTACGCGGATCCTACACAACAATGCTAAATTGGTGGCTATGTTCCGCGCAGTGATCGAGAAAGGTACGCTTTGGGTGTGCAATTACCCCAAAAACATTTTAAAAAAACAATAAAGAAAATAATATAAATATATTCAAAAAAAGATAGAATAAAAAAAAAAAATGTCAATATTTTTAAAAACAGTTATTTAAATGTATATTCAAATATGTAATGTAATTTAAAAAATAAGATATCTAAAAATAAATAGATTAAAAATAGTAGTAAATCAGTATGAAAAAAATAAATATAATAATTAATACATTTAAAAATTGTCATTAAAAAAACCTTTGAAATTTACTCAAAAAAACCATAGGTTTCAGGCCTGTTATAGTTAGGAATAAGCATTTAAAAAGCCTTAGAAATTCACAGAAAAAACCATAGGTTTTAGGGGTGTTATAGTTAGCTGGACATTGTACTAGTACTAAACCATTGAAATTCCTCCTTTATAGTTAATTGTACTAACTATAACTCGCGTGCCCGCAATCCACTGCTGATGACGTCACATATTACATCACAAATGACATGGTCAGTGACATCACTCATTACATCACTGATGACATCTCAAATAACATCACACATGATTTCACTGATGACATCATCCTTGTGATAGTGTGGCAGACCTCCAATCACCCTAATATAACCTTTGATACACACATTCAAAAATAGAAACTACAATTTTCAAAACAATGGCAATACCAATACCACTTACAACACACCTATTTAGTAATTCCAACATCTACACACACATTCACCAACAGTCTTATACTGTCACTCATACACGTACTCACTCATCACATTCAATGAACAACTTTTGAAGCTTTAAAATGAAGATGTACACCTATACATCCTGTTACACACCGCCACTCATCCATAGAGTTAATTACACACATAGTCACCCATGCTAATAAAGAATCAAACATCCATTTACTTGCATATACAGTTATACACACACCACCACACTTACTTCTAAAGAAACTTAACATACTTACTCTTTTAAACAATCATTATAGAAACACATACTTATTCATACAGGAACTCTTCAAATTTCTCACTCTCACATATACTCACTTATATACACCAATACTCCTACATACTAGTTTAAAATATATGTAGACAGTCATTCACTTACTAACACACCCATACACACACTCATCCAGCCATACAGTCCTGCACACATACTGTCTTCAACACATACAAACAGTGACTCACTCATTTATGAATCTATTCACTAAGTAATACCACCCACTGCACCATACAGACACTCAGACACTCATACTCATACTCGAAAAACTAAATAATAACCCATATGGACACTCATGTAGCTACTCACCAACCTATGCAGTCACTTATACACAAAATGAGAGACTGATACAGATATTTACACATTTAAACATTACTCACTAACCCATGTATTCACTAAAATGCACGTAATCAGTGCATTATACAATCAATTTTACAAAAGAAATCATCCATTTAGACACTTATATACCCATTTATTCTTCCATCGAGCTTAGGATATACCTATATAAAACATATTTAAACTTTACGGAAACACACATTCACTAGATGATGTCATCAGTGATGTCAATTGAGATGCAATCAGTGATGTCATGAGTGATGTAATATGAGACGTCATCAGCAGTGGATAGAGGGCGCGTGAGTTATAGTTAGTACAACTAACTATAACAGTTTTGTATGAGTAAAGAGTCCAGCTAACTATAACACCCCAAAAACAATGTTTTTTTCAGTGAATATATATATATATATATGTAATATATATATTGCAGCTCACCATCCTTCAAAATGCCAGTGACCAGCAGCCAGGTGCGTGTCAGTGTCTGAGGAAACCGTAGATTACTTCTCCAATTACCACATTGCAGAATCACCTGTAGACGGAGAAATGCGGGGCTATTTTGGTCAAGAATAATTTCACTCTGGAATTATTATTGGAGTTTTCTTTCTTTCTTTCTTTCTGGAAGAAGTGCATGCAGTGCAGTTGATTATGCAATGTGGAAATTGGTGACATATATATATGCCAGTAGGTAGTTATATTTAGATAGTTAGGACCTATTTTCCATAGGAAAACCACAACATTCTATTTGGAATAACTTTGGCGCTGGTGGACGAATCATCGCGCTTTTCTCCAGGAAAATGGCCTGCTCCGCTCCGCTCCTTCCCTGAAAGTTTGGGGGTGATTCATCAAGTGGGGGCTGAGAAAAAAGGGGGTCCCAAAACGTTTTTTCCTATGCAATTTTCCATAGGGACCTTTAGCCAGGGCTACAGCCCAAACGGCTGAACGGAATTACACCAAATTTGGCAGAGAGGTAAATTTTGATTCACAGATTGTGCTTTTTGTTAACTGGTGTAAATCCGTTCAGTAGTTCCTGAGTAAATCAAAAGTAAAATCATAGTGATATCTAGAGACAAAGTAATGTATGCCTACGGAAATCCGTACAATTACGAGCACGAGCTGCATGTTGATTGGATGTCAATCGTCTGTCAACACTTCAAACCAGAAGTGTTGGCAGCCATCTTGTGTCTCTGTAGGACCGAGTCACAAGAAAACAGTAAAACAAAGTTGAAAAATAAGGAAAGGGGGTAGGGTAGAAACATCCTGACCTTCTAGGCCTGCTCAGGGGGTCTCACATGGATCTTTAGGCCCCAAATTTTTAAATAAAAAATCATGGTGTACGCGTATGGTACTCGTACGTGGTGGAAAAGGAAAAAAACTAGAAGTCCATTTTTTTCTTAATTAGCCCCCGGGGGCTAAATCCCGGGGTTTTATTTTGAAGTATGTGGGGGGCTTACGGCCCCCCCTCCCGCAGCTCCGGGGTCTGCCACCTCTCTGGGCTTTTTTTTTTAAGTATGTTTTCATCCGCCCCCCCTACGCGTACAGTAAGTATACCAAAAAAAGTACAATTACGAGCATGAGCTGCATGTTGGTTGGATGTTAACTGTCTGTCTACACTCCAAACCAGGAAGTGTTGGCAGCCATATTGTGCCTCGGTAGAACCGAGTAACAAGAAAACAGTAAAACAAAGTTGAAAAATAAGAAAAGGGGGGCAGGGTAAAAACATCCTGACCCTCTAGGCCTGCTCAAGGGGTCCCACATGGATTGTTAGCGGCCCAATAAATCTGCGTGGTACTCGTATGGTAAGAGTTTTGGGGAAAAAAAGACCGCTTTATTGTTAATTAGCCCCCAGGAGGTCAAATATCGGGGGCAATTGTTTTAAATTAATGGGGGCCTAGAGGGGTCCCCCTGATCCGGTGATCGCCATCCCTTGGGGCTTTAACTATATGTATGCAGGGGGGAACGCCCACCCCTCGTAGCCCCGGGGATCGCCCCCCCTCGGGTCTTTAAAAAAAACAAAAAAATGTAAGTATGTTTTCAGGCCCCCGCCCCCAAACACTCTGGGGACCTCCACCTTCCTGGGGCAGAAATATTTAAAATAGGGGGGTCTGTGATGGCACGGACCCCCCCAGTCCCTGGGACCACCACCTCTCGGGGCTTTTTAATGTTGGGAGGGGGTCGCAGGGCCTCCCTCCTGGAGCCCTTGATGGTCCTGGAGACTACCATCTCCCAGGGCTGGCTCCTGCAGTGTCCCGTTGCCCCATTGCTTGACGACCGCAGCCAGGGGCCTCACGTAAAGATTAAATAGAGTGGGACTTAACGATGAACCCTGTGGGACCCCCAGGTCCAACGGATAGGATTTAGACTTGCCAGGCGGGATCACAACCTGAAATGACCTTTCAGCAAGAAAAGAGCGAAACCAACATAAGGCGGTACCCGTGAACCCTACTTCTTCTAGTCGCTGGAGCAGGATCCTGTGCGAGACCGTGTCGAACGCGGCACTGAGATCTAATAGCAGTAGTTTCTCCGTCCGACCCGTATCAAGCACAGAACTCAGATGTTCGACCATAGAAAGTAGGGCCGTCTCCGTGCTGTGGCCCGCACGGAACCCATTCTGGGTCGGGTCAAGAATGTTGGCCCTGGTGAGATGGTCTGTAAGAATTCCGTTCACATGGGCCTCAGCGCCTTTCGTGGCCCAAGGAAGCAAGGAAATAGGGCAGTAGTTCTCGGGTTTGAGGGGGTCAAGGGTAGCCTTCTTTAAAATAGGTGTAACTACAGCCTGCTTCCACCTAATGGGAACTACACCTGAGGAAAGTGAGAGATTAATCAAAGATAGCACCGGAGTGCGACATAACGGCGACATATTCTTAAGCTGAGCCGGTTTCAACAGATCTGCAGGAGATCCTGACTTAATTTTAAGGCTCAGGGAGTCGAAGGCCTCCATAGATAGGGAGGGCAGGGTAGTAAGAAACTCACTTCCTCCCAAGATGCAGCTGGCCCGTCCTGAAATTGGAGAGCCCATCGAGAAGGTTCGATAGATGGCTTGTACTTTCTCGAGGAAGAAGGAGGCCAGACCCTCACAATGGGAGTCCGAACATATTTCCGCTGCCATTGTCCTCTTGGCCATCAGATCCTTTAGCACCTTAAAAATGAGTTTCGAAGGATTCGAACTGTTCTGAAACTCTTGGGCATAAAAGGCTGCTCGTGTTCTACACACCGCCCTATGGTAAATTTTGATTTTAGCAAGGTAGCAGGCCTTCAGTTCAGGATCAAACGATTTCCTCCATAGCCTCTCAGCCTGTCTGCAGGCTTTTTTAAGAGACGCTAAGGCACTGTCATACCAAGGGCTAGGCTCTTTTGAACGAAACTTGGACCATACCAAGGGGATCAAAGAATCAAGGGCATGGGTGATCCACTCGCAGAAAAAATCATATCAGCGGTCAACATCAGTGAAAGGGCCCAGTGGTGCCTCCTCCAACAGATGGTAAAAGTCCTCCAGTCTCAGTTTGTTCCAGTGTCGTCTAAGAACTAATCTGTCCTGAGGTACAAAAGGAGGTTCAGATATGGGGCATATCATTTTTACAAGCATATGGTCTGTCCAGGCAATCTGGGTGGGACAAAGAGCCCTGACTCCCTCTAAGTTAGTAAAGAAAGGGTCAAGGATGTGCCCATCCCTATGAGTGAGAGATATGACCAGCTGGGAAAGTTGCAAGGCCTCTAAATCAGCCAAAATGCTCCTAATGGAAGGCGAGGTCGGGCAATCAAAATGGAGATTGAGGTCTCCAAGAACATTAAAATTAGCACATCCTAGTGCCTCCGTGCTAATTAGATCCGGGAGAGCAGCCCTGAAAGCAGAATCGCATCCCGGAGGGTGATATATTAGCAGGCCAGAAAAGGTGAAGTGATGGCTGATCGAGATTTTAAAGAGAGCGCTTTCACATCCTGGGAGTTTTAAGGCCTTCCACTCACACGGATAGCACGACTTAATGGCCATTGCAATTCCTCCCCCCTGGTAGCACGATTAAGTGTAAAGATGGAATATTCTGGGGGGAAGGCCAAGTTAAGTATGGAAGAATCCGTATCCTGCAGCCAAGTTTCGGTCAAGAAAAACAAGTCAGGAGATTCATCTTTAAGGAGATCATATATCTCCTGATGGTGCTTTACCAGTGATCTAACATTTAAATTCCAGATGGTAAGATCACGCAGTCCTACCGTTCTTTTATGTAGAGATGGCAACTCCAACGATCGAATAAGGGAAGGAGTATCTAATGTCCATCCGCCACAAATGCAACGGTAAGGACCACATACCGGGTCCACAGGCGGGAGATCGCAATTTATAATCTGATCCCGAATGGCCAGCAGATCCTCCCTTTGAAACATAATAATAGGCGAAGTCATGGTGTTAAAGCTACTACTTAGAGTCCTGCCGCGACCCGCGCTTCCTTAGCGCTGACAGGCGCAGGCGGGCAGGACTCTGGCACGACTCAGGCGCAGTGAAGGCGTCCCTCTGAGCATCCGGAGCTTTAAATAAGCGTCCCTCTGAGCATCCGGAGCGCTAGACCGCTCGCAAATGGCGCCCGCTGAATGTCCAAGCCACTCTAAGATGGCGCTGAAAGTTCCCCACTCCAGGAACCGGACCCGCTAAACAGCGGGCACAGCCGATTAGGGTGCGAGTGAGGGGGAAAAATGAATCCCGATTAAAAACAGGGGAGAAACAACTAATACAAACTCAAATTCAAATTCTAACACAAATTCACCCAGTGTCTCTCCTTTTAATACTGTAATCATTCAATCAGTATCCATGTACTCATGCAGTGAGTCACTGCTGTTGCAATCCTATACTAATCCTTTCAGCTCCATGTACTAATCCATTCACTGAAGTAAAACTGATCCAATTATAAATTCACTCAGTTTCTCTCCGTATACCACTGTAACCATTCAGTCAGTATCCATGTACTCATGCAGCGAGTCAGGCTTTAGGACATGAACTGCTTCAAACTCCTATGGACTATGCATGTAGTACTCTAACCACCTTTACACTTGAGTTTTAGGCCTACAATTCCCCAGTCAGTATCCATACAGTCCAGCAAACACCCTGTCACTGCTCTTGCACTTATATAGTGAACCTTTCAGTTCCATGTACTAATCCATTCACTGAAGTAAAACTCAACCAATTATGAACTCACCCAGTGTCTCTCCTTATACAACTGTAATCATTCAGTCAGTATCTATGTACTCATGCAGTGAGTCAGGCTTTAGGACATGGACTGCTTCAAACTCCTATGCACTATGCATGTAGTGCTGTAACCACTTTTACACTTGTGTTTCAGGCCATCAATTCCCCAGACAGTATCCATACAGTCCAGCAAACACCCTTTTACTGCTCTTCCACTAATCCATTCAGTGAAGTAAATCTCAATTAATTATGAATTCACCCAGGGTCTCTCCTTATACTACTGTACTCATTCCGTCACTATCCATGTATTCATGCAGTGAGCCAGGCTTTAGGACATGAACTGCTTCAAACTCCTATGGACTATGCATGTAGTGCTCTAACCACCTTTACACTTGTGTTTCAGTCCTACAATTCCCCAGTCAGTATCCATACAGTCCATCAAACACCCTGTCATTGCTCTTGCAGTTCTATAGGAGCCTTTCAGCTCCATGTACTAATCCATTCACTGAAGTAAAACTCAGCCAATTATGAATTCACCCAGTGTCTCTCCTTATACTACTGTAATCATTCATTCATTATCAATGTACTCATGTATTGTATTTTGTATTTTATTTGCATTTATATAGCGCTTACTACCCCTGATGAGGCGTCAAAGCGCGTTTTAGTGTTGAATTATTATAGTGAAACATGCAAGTACATTTTAAGTGGTGGATAGGTTGGTCAGTTATTTGGATATGAAATGATAGCATAAGGATAGAGGAGGACAAAGGTTTATATTTATTTATCGTTTCTTGACACACGCTATTCCGGAAGCCTATAAAGGATTAGTGGTGAATTAATATAGTGAAATTTGAGGTAATTCCAGTGGTGGATATTAGTCTGTTACTAGGAGTGAGAAGGATAGCGGAGGGATAAAAGGGGAGGAAAGATTAGCATTCATATAGCACTTGTTACCCCTGATGGGTGTTGAAGCGCTTTTTTTTTTAGGTCTTAGCAGTAGGAAGAGAAATGAGAAAAAGGGCAGCATTTCTGGCCCTAGTCCCGAACAGGCTCAAACAGGCAACTGCCCTTGTCATCTCCGCCCTTAGCCTCGATGCCCGGGCTGAGATGCACTAACCCTGGCCGCGTGTAACCCTAGTAATCAGGTGACCCCTTCAGCCAATGGGAACCCAAGGCCTAACACTATCCAATCACAACACTAGCCCTACAATCTAGAACCAATAGGATACCAGGACCTTACTGCCAATCTTAGCCCTAGTCCAAGCACCCAATCAGTTCAAAAACCCTGATCTCTACGTCCAATAAAGGCCTTAGCCCTTCCAGTAGTTCCAACCCAAGTCCAAGCGGCCAATGGTACAGGTAGCCCTAGTCCCTACTTCCAATAGAATTCCTAACCCTAGCCCTATTCCCAACCCTACAATGATTGAGTCACAGACCCAGAAACCAATCAGAACCCTCAAATACCCAACCAATGAGGACATTAACCCTAACCCAATAGAAACACCAGATACAACCACCAATCAGTGTACACATGTGCCAACCACTAGCAGACCATATGAGGTCCCAGCGACCTCAGACAAGGTTTGCTGGCCAGGGAGTTGGAAGTTGCTTGCTTCTCCTGTTCAGAGTCTCCTAGGATTCAGACAGGCTCAATTCACACTTTGGACTTCTGCAGGAAAAGGCTTCACTAACTTGAAATCTAACAATACTGTTTGAATTAAACTTTACTCCCCTTACTGGCCAAAAAAGGAAGTGCACAGGCCCCAGTAAATACAGTTTAAACAGCTCACAGAAGCACCCTCTGATGTGGAATATCCCTGTTGCTGGGGGAGGGGGGGGCAGGAGGGATGGCCTCGGTGGCCTCGCTGGCTTGTGAACACAAATTGGTGGCTGGGGGTGCACTGTTATAACACACAGGTCTTAGCACAGAGAAAAGGAGAAATTTGGAGGGAAACAGATTTGTCACCAAGAAATGAGAGGGACAAACTACAGAGGTTGGACTGCAAATCCCCCAATTCAACACGTTAAATGCAAGCAATCATGGGCAGGGAAAACCACAAGTTTAAAACACAAAACAGGTGATGAAATATGCAATCATAGGCAGGTCAAAATTGCAATTTTAAACTGTAACAACCACATGCAAAGACAGTAATCAGAGAAAGGGAAAATCGTTTTTTAAATAACTTTGTTTTGGGAAGAGACAGCAATAGTCTGTCTCCTTACCACTTCCTGGACTCTGCTCACTGCAATCTGGGGCACAGGTAGGCCCCTTGTTTCTGTTGGCACCCACTATCCACTCCATGCACTATGCATATTGTCCTCTAACTACCTACAGACTTGTGTTTCAGGCCTACAATTCCTAAGTCAGTATTTATACACTATAGCAAACACCCTGTTATTCGCAGTGCATTCCTATACAGTTATGTATACACCTTGAATTATAATTTCAATTAGTGATGAGAAAAGAAAGTGGTTAAATTATGTTTATATACAATGTGTTTGTATAGTGTTAGAAAAGTAGAATTTATTTATTTAATGAAATACATTTATTTATGTTTATTTTTTATAGATATTGTTAATCATCATTAAAATAAAGTTATCATGCCTGAAAAATCAAGAAAGAGAAAAAGACAGCAAAACAACATTTATTTTTAGAAAATTCAACAAGTATTGGATGACCACATCATGTAGGAAAAAAGAAAAATCCTCCGGTAAGATAACTAAGGAATTCATTAAAAAACTTTCTAAGCCCAGAAACAGTGTGCAGAATGTGAAAACGATTGAGAATGATTCAACCAGAAAAAATAATAAAAATAACAGGAAAGGAAAAAAAAATTTTTTACAGTCAAAAGATAAAACGTATGGTAAAAGAAGGCAAAATCAGTATAAAGAAATACGTTAAAAAAGGTTTATATTAGAGTGGTACATAACTTGCTCAAAGAGGTGAAAAAATATAAAGAAAGAGCAGTATTTCATGAAAAGAAGAAGCATATTGAATCCATTGTTCAAAAGGCATTTGAAGTAAAAAGAAAACTATTCATTTTAGTTTTAAACATAATTCGATCACTAGATAAACCAATCCATTTAATGAATGCCAAAAGTAAGAGGAAAAGATTAATTAACAGAACTAATTTTTGTGATGTTTTTTGGGGTGAATGGAAACACAGTTCACGTTCAGAGCCTTTCTTTAATGAAGAGAGTTTTTTCAGACCAATGATTTATTGCATACAGTTGATACCAGTGGTCGAGCTTATGAGGTTAGAAATGGTTGTCCAATTGAGAAAGAGAAAATTGGTCCCAGGAATGCGGAAGAAGTGTTAGCTGATGAAGTTCTAGGCAGACGTCCAAAAGTGTACACTTGAGATGGCAGTAGTATTTGTAGTGTACAACAAGAATCTATTGAAAATGTACGCAATTTCTTACGACAATACAGTAAAAAAAATGTTAAACAAAAGATTGAGATGTTGCAAGGACTAGACCCTTGCAGAGTGCGAAAAAATACTTGTTTGCAAGGTTATTCTCTAGCTTGTCTTTCCAAAAAAGTATGTCAAAGTGTTTTTCATCATTTCAGGATGTTAGCAGTACATCATTCTCAAATGGGGAAGTTAGTCAGAAGATTGTATTATGCAAAAAGTCCAGCACTAAAATTAAATGAGTTAAACAGTGCTCTTTTGTGTGGGTCAGTATCAGATGTGAAGAAGATTTGTGATGAAATTAAGGTTTGTTACGTTGGTCCTGAACAAGAGAGTGCAGAAACTGAGACATTAATAGAAGAAAATGATGAAGAGAATGTGCAACATACTACTACAAAAAAATTCTGAAGAACAAATGACAAAGTTTAAGGTGATTTCAGGTGAAAGGCCAAATTAATTTTTTATTTGTTGTCGGCGAACTCACTATAAAAATTAGACTAGGACTGTTGATCTGTATTTAAAAAATAAAAGAGAAAATGATGATAAGTGGAAGGAATTTGCAACGTATTTGTTGGTAGAGAATTGTTTTGATTTGAGTTCTGATCAGCGTATTTGTAAATATTGTTATAATAAATTAGATAAGAATAAAATCTGGCAGGAATTAGTAGATGTTAGGAAAGTGCAAAAGGCAACTTTGCATCTGATAAAAAATAATGAGTACTATAACAATGTGCATAAGGGAGAAGAAGGAATTCTTTTAGGAGATAAAACAGAAACGTCAAGTGGACAAATTGAAAAAGTGCACATGTCCAGAAGAGAAGAAGAAATCTATGAACATTACAGTGTACATCCATTTCATTCAAAAGAAGTGATGGGGAATACTTTTGAGTTATTCCAAATGAAAAAAGCGAAGGGAAATCCAATTAGTGTATGGAAAAAAGCTTCGGAAGCGCGTTGTTTTCCGCAGTTGTTTCCAATAGGAAAAGGAGAACGATATGATGAACGACCTGTGCAGATTCCTGCATCTGAATATTGGACAACAAGATTGTATGCAGAAGATCCAAGATTTTGATACAGTATCCCATATACATTTCATCTTTTATTTGAGAGTGACTTGTCTGGACTTTCGTATGTAGTCAATCATATGTTGAAAACAGGAGTACATCTGCACAATATTTCTGCAAAGGAATTTATGGATAAAGAGAGATGATCATTTAGAATCTCAGCTGATTAATCTGATGGCATGTCAGCATGACTCTAATGAGCAGTGGTACCGTCGTCATGGAGAACTTTAATGTATGCTAAGGAACTTAGGAACTCCTACATGGTTCCTTACCCTAAGCTGTGCTGAATACGCTTGAGATGATTTACTTGAATTTCTTCGAGAGGCAAATTCGAATATAAAAAATATTGAATACAAGACACCAGGAGAATTGTGCTCTTTGGATCCTGTTAATGTATGCAGGTATTTCAATCATAGATTTGAAACAATGATGTCTTTTATCTGCAATAAAAAAAATCCTCCTCTTGGAGAAGTTGTGGATTTCTGTTGGAAAATGGAGTATCAAGCAAGAGGTGCTCCTCATATACATATGCTGTTATGAATCAAGGATGCTCCCAAATTCAGACCAGTTTCGGATGATACTGTTTTGTCTTTTATTGAAGAATATGCCACATGTGCTATACCCAAAAGCATAGAAGAAAACAACTTAAGACAACAAGTCTTACGATTCCAAAGCCATCGATGTGGAAAATACTGTCCATGGAAGTACAATTCTAAGGATAGGTTCTATACCAAATGTCGTTTTGTATTTCCACGTCCTGTAATATCCAAAGGAAGAGTGAACAGTTTTATGTCAGCTATGCGACATACCATTACAAGAAAGTCACCAAAAAATGCCTACAATTTGAGAAGAAGCAAAGAATCAAAATACATAAATGATTACAATCCACTTATTCTATCAATGTGGAATGCTAACATGGATATTCAGTACGTTGCATACAATTCCATTGCTGTTGCTTTTTCTGTAACATCTTATGTTACAAAATCAGAAAAGACGGAAGTGAAAGAAATGTGTGAAGAGATTTCTCATGAGAAGAGTCTAAGTAAGAAATTATACAGTTTCAGTTTGAAGATGTTATCCCATCAAGAAATCGGAGCATATGAATGCTCAGATCGGTTATCATCTGCAAGTTTATACTCCAAATCTAGAAGAATTATTCGGCTGAGTCTAGGTCTTGCTGCAATGCGTAATCGAGTACTTAAATCAGAATGAGAAATCGAATATTTAGCTGAAAAAGATCCAGAAAGTCAAGATATTTTGAAAACGGATATGTTGGACACATATTATCCAAACAGAAGTCGTCATCTTAAGAACATGTGTGTCTATGAAGTGCTGCAAAACTACACTTTTAAACGGATTACTACAGAGAACATCAATGATGGAAAATATGGAATGATTGGTTCCGAAGGATGTTTGGTGAAACAAACGAAAGGAAATTTGATTAATCACAGGAAACTGAGTTGTGAAACTGTGGATAAATGGGAATTTTACTATTTAGCCCTTTTGAAACTGTTCAAACCATGGCGTGCAGAATTGGAATTACTTGGAGATTTTCAGAGCTATGAAGATTCCTTCAATGCTTGTAAAGATACCATAGAATGCACTGTTTTTGCAAATTATGTGAAAATGTTGAAAAATGAAATTAATCAAGAAGCTACTATTGCAGCTGAGATTGCTAGTGACAGTTCTCAAGACAGTCAAAGTTCTGCTCCACTGAGTTAAGAACCACTAGGACAACCAATTGTTGAAATGAAGCAGCAATCACCATGAATGAGGTGGAAATAGCAATGCTCAAGAAGATATAATGGACCTAGCAAACTTGGAAGAACAACTAAATGTTGAACAGAAAGAAATATATCAGCAAGTGAGACAACAGATTGACCATGGATTTCTTCATCCAGATGTATGTGAGTGGAGAAACTGGAACAGGGACACATTTCTTAATTAAAGTAATCACCAGTTACCTACAGAAAACAACTGAGTCACATTTATCTTGTGTTGTAACTGCTCCAACTGGGTTGGCAGCATTCAACATTAAAGGGATTACATTACATTGTTTACTTATGCTACCTGTGGAGCATAAAAACAAATTGGAATATCACAAGCTATCTGGAGAAGCTTGTTGTGAAGTTTCAAGTGTGCTAAAGAAAATGACACTTCTGATTATTGATGAGGTAAGCATGGTGTCAAACTTAATGCCTGCTTTTGTGCATTTAAGAATGCAGCAAATTCTCAAAACAGAGTACAATGTTTTATTTGGAGGAAAACATGTCATAGTTTTTGGAGATCTACTGCAACTTACTCCCGTAAAAAGACAACCAGTCTTTAAAACACTTGCACATGAAGACACTAGAAAGTCTTTGGGTAGCATTGGAAACTTCAACATTTGGTCATATTTTGAATACAAGGAACTCATTTCAAATATGCGACAGGCAAATTATCTTGATTATGGAACTATTCTTCAAGATATAAGAATTGGAGTACTAACAGAACATGGCAAACAAGCTTTGCAGAGTCAATAACTTTCCAATTTGTTTCCAAATGAAAATATATTTCCTGAAGAAATATATATGAAAATTGCAGAAAACAAATCTATAATCTGCTTAATACCAAGACTGCGCAAGTGTTCTATATTCAATGAACAACTTTTGAAGCTTTAAAATGAAGAAATAATGAAAATGGAAGCCATTGATATAATACAGCATGAAGGAATCACTATTATTTTGACAGAAAATTTGAAAACAAAATTGCATTCTTTAGAAAAATCGATATCTAAAACTACTGGTTTAGAAAAGAATCTATATGCATGTATAAACTGTCTGGTAATTTTAAGGCAACATTTGGATGTAGAAAAAGGTTTAGTTATTGGAGCAATGGGCAAAGTTGTGGATTTTGTTAAACTTTTTTAATATATTTATATTATTTTCTTTATTGCGTACACGCAGCACGCACCCAACACTACTTTCCAAATTGTATTTAAACATAATATAGGTTGATTAAAAATAAAGGTATATTATTTTTATGATTATATCAGATAATGTCTTGCCCTAATATTTATAATAAATACATATATATATACATTTTTAGACAATAAAAAATTTCACTGGAGTTGCGCACCCACCACGTCGAACACATATATGACGTCATGTGGAAGCGAGCAAGGACTGCATGACGTAATACGTATATGTTGCTTATGTGCCAATAATCATGTACAGGTCGCATAGCAATCACGCGGGAAAATACGAACCCATCCCACATCCTACGCGGATCCTACACAACAATGCTAAATTGGTGGCTATGTTCCGCGCAGTGATCGAGAAAGGTACGCTTTGGGTGTGCAATTACCCCAAAAACATTTTAAAAAAACAATAAAGAAAATAATATAAATATATTCAAAAAAAGATAGAATAAAAAAAAAAAATGTCAATATTTTTAAAAACAGTTATTTAAATGTATATTCAAATATGTAATGTAATTTAAAAAATAAGATATCTAAAAATAAATAGATTAAAAATAGTAGTAAATCAGTATGAAAAAAATAAATATAATAATTAATACATTTAAAAATTGTCATTAAAAAAACCTTTGAAATTTACTCAAAAAAACCATAGGTTTCAGGCCTGTTATAGTTAGGAATAAGCATTTAAAAAGCCTTAGAAATTCACAGAAAAAACCATAGGTTTTAGGGGTGTTATAGTTAGCTGGATATTGTACTAGTACTAAACCATTGAAATTCCTCCTTTATAGTTAATTGTACTAACTATAACTCGCGTGCCCGCAATCCACTGCTGATGACGTCACATATTACATCACAAATGACATGGTCAGTGACATCACTCATTACATCACTGATGACATCTCAAATAACATCACACATGATTTCACTGATGACATCATCCTTGTGATAGTGTGGCAGACCTCCAATCACCCTAATATAACCTTTGATACACACATTCAAAAATAGAAACTACAATTTTCAAAACAATGGCAATACCAATACCACTTACAACACACCTATTTAGTAATTCCAACATCTACACACACATTCACCAACAGTCTTATACTGTCACTCATACACGTACTCACTCATCACATTCAATGAACAACTTTTGAAGCTTTAAAATGAAGATGTACACCTATACATCCTGTTACACACCGCCACTCATCCATAGAGTTAATTACACACATAGTCACCCATGCTAATAAAGAATCAAACATCCATTTACTTGCATATACAGTTATACACACACCACCACACTTACTTCTAAAGAAACTTAACATACTTACTCTTTTAAACAATCATTATAGAAACACATACTTATTCATACAGGAACTCTTCAAATTTCTCACTCTCACATATACTCACTTATATACACCAATACTCCTACATACTAGTTTAAAATATATGTAGACAGTCATTCACTCACTAACACACCCATACACACACTCATCCAGCCATACAGTCCTGCACACATACTGTCTTCAACACATACAAACAGTGACTCACTCATTTATGAATCTATTCACTAAGTAATACTACCCACTGCACCATACAGACACTCAGACACTCATACTCATACTCGAAAAACTAAATAATAACCCATATGGACACTCATGTAGCTACTCACCAACCTATGCAGTCACTTATACACAAAATGAGAGACTGATACAGATATTTACACATTTAAACATTACTCACTAACCCATGTATTCACTAAAATGCACGTAATCAGTGCATTATACAATCAATTTTACAAAAGAAATCATCCATTTAGACACTTATATACCCATTTATTCTTCCATCGAGCTTAGGATATACCTATATAAAACATATTTAAACTTTACGGAAACACACATTCACTAGATGATGTCATCAGTGATGTCAATTGAGATGCAATCAGTGATGTCATGAGTGATGTAATATGAGACGTCATCAGCAGTGGATAGAGGGCGCGTGAGTTATAGTTAGTACAACTAACTATAACAGTTTTGTATGAGTAAAGAGTCCAGCTAACTATAACACCCCAAAAACAATGTTTTTTTCAGTGAATATATATATATATATATGTAATATATATATTGCAGCTCACCATCCTTCAAAATGCCAGTGACCAGCAGCCAGGTGCGTGTCAGTGTCTGAGGAAACCGTAGATTACTTCTCCAATTACCACATTGCAGAATCACCTGTAGACGGAGAAATGCGGGGCTATTTTGGTCAAGAATAATTTCACTCTGGAATTATTATTGGAGTTTTCTTTCTTTCTTTCTTTCTGGAAGAAGTGCATGCAGTGCAGTTGATTATGCAATGTGGAAATTGGTGACATATATATATGCCAGTAGGTAGTTATATTTAGATAGTTAGGACCTATTTTCCATAGGAAAACCACAACATTCTATTTGGAATAACTTTGGCGCTGGTGGACGAATCATCGCGCTTTTCTCCAGGAAAATGGCCTGCTCCGCTCCGCTCCTTCCCTGAAAGTTTGGGGGTGATTCATCAAGTGGGGGCTGAGAAAAAAGGGGGTCCCAAAACGTTTTTTCCTATGCAATTTTCCATAGGGACCTTTAGCCAGGGCTACAGCCCAAACGGCTGAACGGAATTACACCAAATTTGGCAGAGAGGTAAATTTTGATTCACAGATTGTGCTTTTTGTTAAATGGTGTAAATCCGTTCAGTAGTTCCTGAGAAAATCAAAAGTAAAATCATAGTGATATCTAGAGACAAAGTAATGTATGCCTACGGAAATCCGTACAATTACGAGCACGAGCTGCATGTTGATTGGATGTCAATCGTCTGTCAACACTTCAAACCAGAAGTGTTGGCAGCCATCTTGTGTCTCTGTAGGACCGAGTCACAAGAAAACAGTAAAACAAAGTTGAAAAATAAGGAAAGGGGGTAAGGTAGAAACATCCTGACCTTCTAGGCCTGCTCAGGGGGTCTCACATGGATCTTTAGGCCCCAAATTTTTAAATAAAAAATCATGGTGTACGCGTATGGTACTCGTACGTGGTGGAAAAGGAAAAAAACTAGAAGTCCATTTTTTTCTTAATTAGCCCCCGGGGGCTAAATCCCGGGGTTTTATTTTGAAGTATGTGGGGGGCTTACGGCCCCCCCTCCCGCAGCTCCGGGGACCGCCACCTCTCTGGGTCTTTTTTTTAAAGTATGTTTTCATCCGCTCCCCCTACGCGTACAGTAAGTATACCAAAAAAAGTACAATTACGAGCATGAGCTGCATGTTGGTTGGATGTTAACTGTCTGTCTACACTCCAAACCAGGAAGTGTTGGCAGCCATATTGTGCCTCGGTAGAACCGAGTAACAAGAAAACAGTAAAACAAAGTTGAAAAATAAGAAAAGGGGGGCAGGGTAAAAACATCCTGACCCTCTAGGCCTGCTCAAGGGGTCCCACATGGATTGTTAGCGGCCCAATAAATCTGCGTGGTACTCGTATGGTAAGAGTTTTGGGGAAAAAAAGACCGCTTTATTGTTAATTAGCCCCCAGGAGGTCAAATATCGGGGGCAATTGTTTTAAATTAATGGGGGCCTAGAGGGGTCCCCCTGATCCGGTGATCGCCATCCCTTGGGGCTTTAACTATATGTATGCAGGGGGTAACGCCCACCCCTCGTAGCCCCGGGGATCGCCCCCCCTCGGGTCTTTAAAAAAAAACAAAAAAATGTAAGTATGTTTTCAGGCCCCCGCCCCCAAACACTCTGGGGACCTCCACCTTCCTGGGGCAGAAATATTTAAAATAGGGGGGTCTGTGATGGCACGGACCCCCCCAGTCCCTGGGACCACCACCTCTCGGGGCTTTTTAATGTTGGGAGGGGGTCGCAGGGCCTCCCTCCTGGAGCCCTTGATGGTCCTGGAGACTACCATCTCCCAGGGCTGGCTCCTGCAGTGTCCCGAGGGGCCTACCCCGGGACACTGCTGTTTGCTATAGTACGGCGGGAGCATTGCGGTTCCCTCTTTACCACAACAAACCGCTTTCCTATTTGAAAGAGAGAGCAAGTTAATTTGCTTTCTCTTTCAAGTAGGAAATCAGATTGCTTTTCATCAGAGATAGCAGCATATAAGCTGCTCTCTCTGACAAAGAAATGTCAGCCCTCGAAGGACGCGGGGAGCCGGCTGGGACCGTGGGGGTATTGGGTTTCCCCACACGGTCCCCAATGGTATTTTTGGAGAGTTCCGGGGGAGGGGGCCCCCATTGCAGCTCCTTAAACATTCGTACATATCATTTTCTGCAAAATCTTTTTTGTGTTGGGGAACAGAGTATTACCCCAGTGACTTTGTCATCCATGTATCTTTTTTACTTTTTCTTTATTTGAATTCCGCTTTATTTACAGTATCTTTCTACCTTTCATCACAGTGAGTTCCACAGCGTAGCGTCCGTTGCAGTGTTCTTAGCCTTTTTGTTCTTTTGCTGACTTACCAGTTTGTGTTCAAGATTCGCCGTCTTATTTGTGTAGCTTTCCTTTCTGTACTTTTGTGCGTCTTGTTTTGTATCTGACTTTGTTTATTCAGTGCTTGATCCAGTGTCCTGAATATAGCAGTGCATCTGTAGACATGTAGTTTACTCCTTTCATTTCCTTTCCCTCCCTCCATCCTAATTGACAACGTACTGGGGAGAGTCAAAGTAAGGCACTTCTGTGATCACTGTTTTAAGTTTGCAACACAGTAGGTAGGACACGGGTTAAGAAACCCAGCCTCCACCACTCTTGGACCCTCCTGGCCCTTGTTGTCACCTCGTTTGCTATGCCTTAAGTATTTCATCTTTTCACTTGACCGTGGTCCTCCTACAGTGTATTCTCATCATAGTCCAAGCACATACAATCCATCATTTTATCTGTTCTTGCCCATTCTGTGTGGTGGTATTGTCAGCACTTATTGCACATTATAGAATACCTTGAGTGTACCCGCCCTCAAAACGTCTCCACTGGGCATTGTACATGCAGACCCTGGACCACCCTTTTCATCCATTCTTGCATCCTGAGATGTAACCTCTTACCTCTGTTCTTCACCTCCTACTTTACCCTTTTAAATATTAAAATCTTTTTGGAAAGACATTACTAATCCTTATCATCGAAAAAGTAACAAGTTTCTGAAATCATTTTATATGTGAGTTGTGTATGTTATCCTAATAACCAACATTCCAATGACATGCTTTGTACCATTATGTAATGTGCTTTATTTGCATTGTTCTATCTTGTTTTGGTTTGTATGTCATTACAATGAAAGGTAACATATTCCTGTATATCCTAAATAAAGCACTTGACACAATGTATAGTGACACTGTATTTATTGTATTTATTTTTCGATTGTTTTCCAAATAATATACACTCAAGTACAAAATATTGTTGCTTCATTTCCAAGATAAATATGTAATGTATTTTATGAGAATCACCACATATGCTGATATTACAGTAAGGATAAAATGAAGTGTTTATGTTTTTGTACAAGGACTTACAACATAGGAAATTCAGTATGGAAAATCAACAAAACAATTGGAAGATGGCTTCAAAATTAGTAACAGTGTCATAGAAGAGCTGAACATACTTTTTACAAGTAGCGGGAATGAAGAGGAAGATATGAATGCTGCAGATATCAGTTGTGATTTCCTAGACGAAATCTTGGATGCTGATTTTGTGGAAGCATTAGATGACATCGAGTATGATCTTATGACTTTTGAAATTGATAAGGAAGGGCCGCGGGGCAAGATGGCCGCTGACAGTCTGTAGGGTGAGGACGCGCTTCCTACCTGCTCCCCCGCTCGTGTTTCTCCGTAAGGAATAAGCAAGGAGAAGAATGGAATCGTAAAACGGCGGTGTTTTCTTGACAACGATTATCTGTTCTGTGCAGCAGCCCCTAATTTGTGAGACGTAACGGGGTGAAGTGTGGTCTATGTGGGTAATCACGAAGGCAATAGCGGAGGTACTAGCCCTCCCGACGGTGGAAGTGGTGCTGACTCGAGCATTGGCTAATGCTCGTCAGCTGATGGTGAAGGCGAGTGGCTGGAGGAACCAGTACCGGCAGCGGCAGCAGTTGAAGCGTTACCGGCAGCGGCAGCAGAGTTCAGCAGGTGCGTTGTCCACGAGCTGGCGCCTAATGGCACCGAAGATTTCGAAAGCTTTGAGGGAGGAGAAAGCTGCTTGGAGCGAGTCAGATGCTCCGGCGGCTAACCTCCGTACAAAGAAGCTGACGCGGACACAGGAGATGAGCGAAGATCCTCGCACTGCTGAGCAAGTAAGGAGTGTAACACGGAGTAAGGAGGCTGGTAGCAGCGTGGGGGAGAGGCTGAAAAAAAAAGATAAAACGAAGGCTACAATAAAAGGAAACAAGGGAAAAGTAACAGAACAGGGGAATTTGAGACAGCCATTAGTTTCAGAGGCTTTTTTCCCTGTAACTACAACTAGCTCTCATGTAACGGCTGGCCCAGCTATACCCCAAACAGATTTTGGTGAAGCTGTGGCCTTAGACCCTGATTATGGATCCCTCGCGAGGGAGATAGACACCAACTTTTTGGCAACCAGCTATCTAGCAGAGTCAGATAATTTGGGAGCTCTAAGCAAGAAGATGCATAGAGACGATGAGCTGCCACAAGGCGCACCGATGCAGGAGAATGCGGAGAATGTGGAGAATGTGGAGATTTCTTCTGGACAGGTTAAACAGAGTCAAGAGAAAGGGGGCGAACTTGTACCCGATACTGGGAATGTTACTGGGAATGTTAGAAATGATAAAAATGCTCCAATTAATACAAATGTTAACCATGGTGTTATAGAGAATGATAGTGCCCTGCACCATGTTGAAGAGAGTACTCCGCCTCCAAACCCGGGCTCGGGCGACATTCTAGCTCTGACGGAGGCTTTGACAGAGGCATTAAGGGAGGAGCAGAGTAATACTAACGCTTCTAATCCCCTTGTTACTACAGAGGGAGACAGTAATGATATTAACGCATCTAAACAGCCTGAGAGGGGGAGAACTGTTGAGGGGAATGGCGATGGAAACGGAAGTGATAAAATGAGTAAAATGAGCAAAATGATTAATATCGACCCTAAGGCCATGATATCCTTAACTGGTTCCCCTTCTGACTAATGTTTTTTTTCTGTTAATGAGGGTGAGGAGGAAGGAGAAGAGGTGGGGGCAGTTGGGGGGGATGAGTCAGAGGATTCCTCTATCGCCGATTTGGGAAGCGACCAGACATTATCAGGACTTGTAACAGAGACCATATCTACATCTGCCTCTGGTTCTGGAGAGCCTTCGGATAAAGACTTAGCTGCAAAGCGTAAATCCAAAGTCTTGACTAAAAAAAGGAGGAGAACAAAAGGATCTATAAGCCCAGCAGCTATTAATGTTGCAAAGAGACTTGACTGGGACTACGCAGCTACATCTCAGATGTATAAAGAGGGTGTTGGGAGCCTAGATGAGACTTTGGGTTCTTTACGGTTGAATGAGGAGAGAGCCAGGCAAGGCCTACCCGAAACTCAGATTCAAAATCAGGAGCAACTTCGACGTCAAAATTCACCTTTGGGGTTTGAAATGATGTTTTCAATGCTTAAACAAATACAGACTGAGGCAAGGGTAGAGAGCCAGAGAGCCAGACAGGAAAGTAAAAAAATACAAAACGCTCTTCGAAAAGTAAATAAAGGGTGCACAGAGTTGGCAGCGAGAGTTACAGAGGTGGAAGAGAGAACGGGGGGCTTGGAAGATGAAATGAAGGGATGGAAGGAATTTAGGCAAGACCAAGAGAAAATTAATAGTGACGTTTTATGGAAGCTCGAAGATTTTGAGAATAGGCAGCGGAGAAACAATGTCAGACTCTTAGGTATTCCGGAAGGAAGGGAGGGACAGGACGCAAGAGCTTACATAATTGAATTTCTTAAGGGTGCACTTCCAGACATAAAAGGCTGGGACTGGGAATCTGAGATTCAGCGTGCTCATAGATTTCCTTTTGTACAGAGAAAGGTGAATGGTTCAAAAAAGCCTAGAGCATTCCTAATTTATGTGGGCAATTTCTTATTGAGAGAAGAAATAATGGCCAAAGCAAGACCACAGGCAAAGTGTAGATACCAGGAGATAGAGTTCTTCGCTAGACCAGACTTTTGTCACATAACGGTAGAGCGCAGGTGGAGACTGCGGGAACTAATAGCCCCATTTCAGAGAATTGGGTGTGAGGCATACCTAATGTTCCCTAGCAGGCTGAAGGTGGTAAAAGATGGCCAGTTTAAAATCTTTCACTCTGAGGTCAGAGCAGCCGAATTTCTGGCATGGCTTAAGGAAAGGACCCCGCAGAACAGTACACAATCTCAGGATCTAGTGGTAGATCTACCAGCTAAAGGTAGCAGGATATAAAGTTAAGATCTCTGAAACTTTATAGAAGCACAAGAACAGAGAATTGTAGCGTATTATTATATAACCATGTAGTTTGGTAACAATAAGTGAGCATCTTTTACGTAGAGGGTTAGAAACACAGTAGGAGCGGGGGGGGGGGCGTGGGACCCAAGCAGACACAGCTGTCACATATAGGTCCGATGGACCTATTTGCCTGTAGGGGGGGTGGGATAGTCGGGGTGGGGGGGAAGGGTGGGAGACACGGGGGGGGCAAGGAGCACAAAGCATATAGGAAATGTATAATACAGGAAACAGTAAGGAATAAGAGGAATAATGAAACAGAAGGAAGGCTTGTGTTGGTTGTGCTATATAAAGCCGTAGTCATAATGTGTAATGTGTTTTTTTTTTAATTGACTAAAACCGTGATTGTATCTGTTAAAAACCCAGGATGAGTATACGTATAATGACATGGAACGTCTGTGGTCTTAATGATAAGATAAAAAGGCAGAAGGCAGCTGTCTTGATCAAAAGTTTAAGATTAGACTTTCTAATACTCCAAGAGACTCATATACAACTGTCTGAAATTAGGCTGCTAGACCAGCTGGGTCTTACTGTTTTAGCACACTCTAGGCAGGGAAGTAGGAACAGGGGGGTTGCGGTTATGGCAAAGCAAAGAGATGTCACCACTAGGAAAAAATGGGAGGATGTATGGGGTAGATGGGCCTTGATAGAATGTCTGATTGGAGAAACATGGGTCACCCTTGGGTCTATTTACGGGTCTACAGGAGATGATCCTGAGATTTTTGAAGAAATCGACACTGAGTTGGCAACCTGGGCTCCATTTATATTGATAGGAGGAGATTTTAATATCAATGGAGCAGAGGGTTTGGGGCTGGGGCTGGGGCCCCCAGTTAAATATAAGGGAAGGAAGAAAAGAGTTTATAAAGCAATTGTTAACTTAGCTAGAAATAATGGCTTGCTTGATGTTTGGGACACCCTTAACCCGGGACAAGATGGTTTTACATATTATTCAGCACCCCATAGGATAAGTGTCAGATTAGATTATTTTTTAGTTAATAGCCAAGGTATTGATGGGATAGACATCGAAAGAATACCAAGGTTGTTATCGGACCATAATCCTCTTATAGTCACCTTAAAAGGTGTGACAGCGGTAAGGAAGGCTTCGGAGTGGTCTTTTGAAAAGGCTTTTTTAGTGGAGGACGCATATATCCAACACATGAGGAGATGGATATCTGATTTTTTGAACATAAATAGGCATACAGCACCCGTAGGGATAGTGTGGGATTGCTTTAAGGCTGGAGTGAGGGGCGAGACCATCAGCTATGGGGTTAGGAAAAGGAAACAGGAGAAAGAAAGAAGTGAGCGGGTAAGGAGGGAGCTACTGCGGGCAGAGGAGGAATTGAATAGTAGGACAGATCAAACTGGTAATGGAGCTCCAACGGACTCTGCATATCTTAAACTCGTGAAACTGCGAATGGAGGAGGAAGAATATATAGCAGAAAAGGCAGCTAAACAATATACAGTGAACAGAGAGAACTGTTATGAGATGAATGAAAGAGTGGGCAAAATGTTAGCAGCTAGAACTAGACAGAAGGTATCCTTTGGGGAGATAAAAGCAATTAAAGACAGCTCTGGAGTGATTGTTACTAATGTACAACAAATAAGGGAAGTCTTCAGGAATTTCTACACGGATTTATATTCTGAAAGTGATATAAAAGATCCTGAAGACATATTGGAGTATTTGAACTACTATGAGGGGAGGCAGTTGGAGGAAATAGAGAAGAAGAGGATTGATAACTTGTTAGACCTAGAGGAGGTAAAAACAGCCATGAAGAGTTTACCATCAGGAAAAGCGGCTGGTCCAGACAAAATCCCGCTAGAGTTTTATAAGGTGTTCTGGGAGGAGTTAGGTGGAGATATGCTTTATACTATGAAACAGGCACAGAAGGGAAGCTCAACACCAGGCACTTGGTCTGAGGCCGAAATTGTGGTTATTCTTAAGAAAGGGAAAACGCCAACCAACCCGGGGTCATACAGACCGATCACTCTCATGAACACGGACACAAAGATCTATTCAAAGGCACTGGCAACAAGATTCGCCAGTGTAATAACACCTCTAGTTACTAACACCCAACACGGTTTTATACCGGGACGTGGGACTACACATCACGTAAGGAAGTTGATCACCCTTATGGATAAAACAGAGGCTGATGGGGACCCATTCGCGGTATTATTACTTGATGCTGAAAAAGCTTTCGACCGTGTGTCATGGATATATATGTGGAGTGTTTTGGAAAAATTGGGATTTGGGAGTGGCTTTTTAACAGCGATAAAGACATTGTATAGAGAGCCTGTGGCTGCAATTAGAATTAATGCGGGTTTAACGGATAAAGTAAAAATTAACAGGGGCACAAGGCAGGGTTGCCCATGCTCCCCGCTATTGTTTGCGATATATTTAGACCCATTAATTAGGAGACTGGAGTCAAATAGGAATATCTCCCCAATTGTTACACTTAGGGGGGAGTGCAAGATTCTGGCCTATGCCGATGACGTGGCGGTTATTACATCATCACCCACAGAGGCTATAAGACATGTGGAGCAGGAGGCAAAGAATTTTGGGAAGGTTTCCGGGTATTCTTTGAACACTGGAAAAACACAAATTATAAAAAATAGTAAGGCCTTATGCCAGGATCCTCGGGTGGTACGGACGGGAACCTATTTGGGAATAACCATAACTTCAGAATTAGACAAGATAGTAGAACTAAATATTGATCCTATTGTACGGAAAGTTGGGGGGGAATTAGATAGATTGAATAATCTCCATCTTACCTTGGTTGGAAGAGTGAATATTATAAAAATGTTAATCATGCCGAAATTCTTGTATCTCTTCCGAACAATTCCCTTATGGTTTGATAACACGTGGTTTAAAAGGATTGAAAATATGATTAACAAATTTATATGGTCCAAAGGTAAAACTAGGAGAGCGGCGAGATTCCTGGCACTCCCACGGGAAAGAGGAGGTTGGGCGTTACCAGACTTTAAATTGTATTACTGGGCCGCTGCCCTGCAGTATATGGTAGGATTAATAGGTGGAGCTGAAGCAGAAGGAGAAGATCACTTAGGGTCATTAGCGATATACGGTATATTGATGGGTGAAGAAACAAAAAATATCTTTTTGAAAAATTTTGACACGGCATATTTTAAAAGAACACGCTTTAAGACTCTACTGGGTGCACATAATATTTGGAAGGCTTTTATGAAAAAGTTTGGTTTGGGGAAGTTTAATAGGTATACGAGGTTACACGAGAATATGTTATTTCCGGGAGATATATTCTCTGATTCAGTGTTTACAGAATGGTATCGGAAAGGGATAATAAAACTAGGGGATGTAATGGGGACACAAGGGCTGAAACAATTTGCAATAATACAGAAAAAATTTAATTTGTCGACACATCACTTCTTCAAATATTTACAAGTAAGAAGTTTTCTACAAAACAAAAGAGGGGGAACAAGAGGATTTGAGAAAATTAACATATTAGAGATAATAGAGACTGGAGTAGATTGCACAATTAAAAGATTTTATCTCGAGCTAAATCAACAAAGACCAGACGACATGGCCAAATGGGGGGAAATCTGGTCAACGAAGCTGGGCATAGAACAAGAGTGCTTTAATATTTCATTAGAATTAGGGATGAATATTCTATGCTCTGCGTCATTACAAGCACAGCATTACAAGACTATGTATTGGCTATATTACACCCCGGCTAAACTGGCACAATGGGGAGCGACAACTGGTATAAACTGCCCTAGATGCACGAGCGCAGATGCAGATGCCATCCATATGTTCGCAACATGTCCGAGTTTAATTACTGTACTTAAAGAGATAGAAATGTTTCTACAAAGGGCACTAAAACTACCTGCTAACTTAACACCCGCGATTATTCTGCTAGGTGTAGATGGAAATAATGACGTTGAGACAGGGAACTATCTTATTTTTGTGGCCTTGGCAGTGTACAGACTGTGTAGCGCCACTGCATGGTTAGATCAAATGGCGCCATCATTCCAACAATGGTTAGCCAGGTTGCTGAATATATACAATTTAGAAAAAGCGATCTACTCCAGAAGAGGGAAAAGGTTGAGGAAATTAGGCTTGGAAATATGGGAGACAATAACGAAATGGAAGGAAGAAGAATGATTTGTATAGGAAATGTATATGTATATAACTTGTATATAACTTGTATTAATGTGTATACTATGTGAAAAAAAAAAAGGTATAATAACGTATAACACATACAGAATGTATAATTGATATTAATGTGCATGTATAAGGAGAGTGACCTCATCCCAATATGGAGCGATATATTATTTTGGTATTAAGAAGAAGTTTTTTCTTGTTTACTTTAGATGAAACATACGGTGCAAATCTCATATGAGTAGGTAATATTGTTTTTCTTTATTACTTGCTCCATGCCCCTTCTGTGCTCCAGAGGGGGGAAAAAAGTTAAAAAAATTCTGTGAATAAAAAAGATTTAAAAAAAAAAATGAAATTGATAAGGAAAATGAAATACATGATGAAATAATTTTAGAACCTCTATTAAATGATGAGATGTTACAAGAATAAATGTATTATTATATAATAATAATGGTGTGAGACACTCTTCTTGCAAAATTGTAATCATTCAGCTAGTACTGTAGTACTCATGATGCAAAGAGGGTCTTAGGGCATGGACTGCTTCAAACCCCTATAGAATATGTATGGACTCTTCCATGCACCGTCAAACTTGTGTTTTATTCCCAGTCTGTATCTTTACACTTCCAGCAAACACTATCACACTTCTGTTTTAATATTGTATTGAGCGACACAGCACAATGTGTCACATTTATTTTCTGTTACCAATTCAAACACTGATATTACAGTAAAGAATTTTTTAGAATAGTTGCAATGTATTCAAAAATGTTTTATGAAAGCAGTTGAAACACTGATATTATAGTAAACAAGATTTAAAAATAGTTTCAAGGTATCACAAAATATTTTATGTGAGCACCACAAACCTCGATATTACAGTAATAAAGTTGTGGAAATAGTTGCAGTGTAGCTTAAAATATTGAACGTGAGGAGCAAAAAAACACTGTAACAACAAGAAGTTGTGAAAATAGTTTCAATATATCACTAAAACTCATTTCACTTCACTGAGAACATGTTTCTTTTCTATTGACAGATCTTATATCTTACAGATGGAAAATGTCACTTACACAGTAAGCATTTCTTTTTGGCATGTAGTGCTGTAGATCTAGATGTTTTTCATAGTCCTGCCATGTTGTGTTGTGTTTGGCTGAGGTAGTAGCTATAACAAAAAGGCTCGATAAAGGGCTTTGACTTTGAATCAGAATATGAAATTCAAAAATAATTGATAGCCCCAGCCAAGAAAGGCAGCAAGTTTGCAAATTTCTCACTGCCTTTGGCCGGTGTAGTTGTTACAACACAAAGGCTCGATAAAGGACCTAAACTTTGAATACAGATATGAAATAGAAGAATAGATGATAACCATAGCTAAGAAAGGCAGCAAGTAAGTGTGTGTATGTGTAGATGATGTGTTGATTGAATGGAAGATGAATAATGTAAAAAATAAGAACGGCTGCAAGTGTGCAAATTATACCTTTAGCTGGGGAAGTAGTTACAACAAAAAGGCTTGATAAAGGGCCATGAGTTTGAATCAGAATATGAAATTGAATAATACTTGATAACCCCAGCCAAGAAAGGCAGCAAGTGCGGAAATTTCCCACTGCCTTTGGCCGGGGTAGTAGCTACAACAAAAAGGCTCGATAAAGGGCCATGACTTTGAATCAGAATATGAAATTGAACAATAATTGATAACCCCTACGAAGAAAGGGATCACGTGCGCGCATTTTCCACTGCCTTCTGCCTGGGTAGTATCTACATGAAAAAGGCTCGATAAAAGGCCTTGACTTTGAATCAGAATATGAAATTGAAGAGTAATTGATAACCCCAGCTAAGAAAGGCAGCAAGTAAGTGTGTGTATGTGTGGATGATGTGTTCATTGAATGGAAGATGAATAAGGAAAAAAGTAAGAAAGGCTGCAGACGAGCAAAGTAACCACTGCCTTATCAGGGAAGTAGATCTTTGGATACCCAGCTCATTACACAGAATGTGCGTCGCAAGAAAGGATGCAAGTGTGGAAATTACCCACTGCTATTCACGGGAATTAGTTACCAAGAAAGCTGAATAAAGGGCCTGCACTTTGAATTTGTATTACAAG
This sequence comes from Lissotriton vulgaris, assembly GCF_964263255.1. Taxonomy (NCBI): domain Eukaryota; kingdom Metazoa; phylum Chordata; class Amphibia; order Caudata; family Salamandridae; genus Lissotriton; species Lissotriton vulgaris. The sequence goes on from NC_141690.1 coordinate 77,555,859, forward strand.
AAGAATAATTGGTAACCCCAGCCAAGAAAGGCAGCAAGTGTGCAAATTTCCTACTGCCTTCTGCCGGGGTAGTAGCTACAACAAAAAAGCTCGATAAAGGGCCTTGACTTGGAATCAGAATATGAAATTCAAGAATAATTGATAACCCCCGCCAAGAAAGGCAGCAAGTGTGCTAATTTCTTACTGGCTTCGGCCGGGGTAGTTGTTACAACAAAAATGCTCGATAAAGGGCATTGACTTTGAATCAGAATATGAAATTGAACAATAATTACAAGATGTTACAAGAATAAATTTATTATTATATAATAATAATGGTTTGAGACACTCTTCTTGCAAAATTTTAATCATTCAGCTAGTACTGTAGTACCCATGATGCAAAGTGGGCCTTAGGGCATGGACTGCTTCAAACCCTTATAGACTATGTATGCACTCTTCCATGCACCAAACTTGTGTTTTATACCCAGTCTGTATCTTTACACTTCCAGAAAACACTATCACACTTCTTTTTTAATATTGTATTGAGCGACACAGCACAATGCATCACATTTATTTTCTGTTACCACCTCAAACACTGATATTACAGTAAATACTTTTTTTAAATAGTTGCAATGTATTCAAAAATGTTTTATGAAAGCAGTTGAAACACTGATATTATAGTAAACAAGAAGTTGTGAAAATAGTTCCAATATATCACAAAAACTCATTTCACTTCACTGAGAACATGTTTCTTTTCTATTAACAGATCTTATATCTTACAGATGGACAAAGTCACTTACACAGTAAGCATTTCCTTTTGGCATATAGTGCTGTAGATTTAGATGTTTTTCATAGTCCTGCCATGTTGTGTTGTGTTTGGCTGAGGTAGTAGCTATAACAAAAAGGCTCGATAAAGGGCTTTGACTTTGAATCAGTATATGAAATTCAAAAATAATTCATAACCCTAGCCAAGAAAGGCAGCAAGTATGCAAATTTCTCACTAGCTTTGGCCGGGGTAGTTGTTACAACACAAAGGCTCGATAAAGGACCTAAACTTTGAATACGGATATGAAATAGAAGAATAGTTGATAACCATAGCCAATAAAGGCAGCAAGTAGGTGTGTGTATGTGTAGATGATGTGTTGATTGAATGGAAGATGAATAATGCAAAAAATAAGAAAGGCTGCAAATGTGCAAATTATACCTTTAGCTGGGGAAGTAGTTACAACAAAAAGGCTCGATAAAGGGCCATGAGTTTGAATCAAAATATGAAATTGAATGATAATTGATAACCCAGCCAAGAAAGGCAGCAAGTGCGCAAATTTCCCACTGCCTTTGGCCGGGGTAGAAGCTACAACAAAAAGGCTCGATAAAGGGCCATGACTTTTTTTAATCAGAATATGAAATTGAAGAGTAATTGATAACCCCAGCCAAGAAAGGCAGCAAGTAAGTGTGTGTATGTGTGGATGATGTGCTCATTGAATGGAAGATGAATAAGGTAAAAAGTAAGAAAGGCTGCAGACGATCAAAGTAACCACTGCCTTATCAGGGAAGTAGATCTTTGTATACCCAGCTCTTTACATGGACTGTGCGTCGCAAGAAAGGATGCAAGTGTGGACATTACCCACTGTTATTCACAGGAATTAGTTACCAAAAAGGCTGAATAAAGGGCCTGCACTTTGAATTTGTATTACAAGAAGAATAATTGAAAACCCCAGCCAAGAAAGGCAGCAAGTGTGCAAATTTCCTACTGCCTTCGGCCGGGGTAGTAGCTACAACAAAATAGCTCGATAAAGGGCCTTGATTTTGAATCAGAATATGAAATTCAAGAATAATTGATAACCCCAGACAAGAAAGGCAGCAAGTGTGCAAATTTCTCCCTGCCTTTGGTTGGGGTAGTTGTTACAACAAAAAAGGCTCGATAAAGGGCCTGCACTTTGAAGACGGATATGAAATAGAAGAATAGTTGATAACCATAGCCAAGAAAGGCAGCAAGTAGGTGTGTGTATGTGTAGATGATATGTTGATTGAGTGGAAGATGAATAATGTAAAACATAAGAAAGTCTGCAAGTGTGCAAATTACCCACTGCCTTTAGCCGGGGTAGTAGCTACAACAAAAAGGCTCGATAAAGGGCCTTGACTTGGAGTCAGAATATGAAATTCAAGAATAATTGATAACCCCAGCCAAGTAAAGGCAGCAAGTGTGCTAATTTCTTACTGTCTTCGGCCGGGGTAATTGTTACAACAAGAATGCTCGATAAAGGGCCTTGACTTTGTATCAGAATATGAAATTGAACAATAATTACAAGATGTTGTAAGAATAAATTTATTATTATATAATAATAATGGTTTGAGACACTCTTCTTGCAAAATTGTAATCATTCAGCTGGTACTGTAGTACTCATGATGCAAAGTGGGCCTTAGGGCATGACTGCTTCAAACCCTTATAGACTATGTGTGCACTCTTCCATGCACCGTCAAACTTGTGTTTTATACCCAGTCTGTATCTTTACACTTCCAGCAAACACTATAACACTTCTGTTTTAATATTGTATTGAGTGACACAGCACAATGTATCACATGTATTTTCTGTTACCACCTCAAACACTGATATTACAGTAATCATTTTTTAGAATATTTGCAATGTATTCAAAAATGTTTTATGAAAGCAGTTGAAACATTGATATTATAGTAAACAGGTTTTAAAAATAGTTTCAAGGTATCACAAAATATTTTAAGTGAGCACCACAAACCTCGATATTACAGTAATAAAGTTGTGAAAACAGTTGAAGTGTAGCTTAAAATATTGAACGTGAGGAGCAAAAATGCACTGTAACAGCAAGAAGTTGTGAAAATAGTTTCAATATATCACAAAAACTCATTTCACTTCACTGAGAACATGTTTCTTTTCTATTGACAGATCATATATCTTACAGATAGAAAATGTCACTTACACAGTAAGCATTTCTTTTTGGCATGTAGTGCTGTAGATTTAGATGTTTTTCATAGTCCTGCCATGTTGTGTTGTGTTTGGCTGAGGTAGTAGCTATAACAAAAAGGCTCGATAAAGGGCTTTGACTTTGAATCAGAATAGGAAATTCAAAAATATTTCATAACCCTAGCCAAGAAAGGCAGCAAGTGTGCAGATTTCTGACTGCCTTTGGCCGGGGAAGTTGTTACAACACAAAGGCTCGATAAAGGACCTAAACTTTGAATACGGATATGAAATAGAAGAATAGTTGATAACCATAGCCAAGAAAGGCAGCAAGTAGGTGTGTGTATGTGTAGAAGATGTGTTGATTGGGTGGAAGATGAATAATGTAAAAAATAAGAAAGGCTGCAAATGTGCAAATAATACCTTTAGCTGGGGAAGTAGTTACAACAAAAAGGCTGGATAAAGGGCCATGAGTTTGAATCAGAATATGAAATTGAATGATAATTGATAACCCCAGCCAAGAAAGGCAGCAAGTGTGCAATTTTCCCACTGCTTTCTGCCGGGGTAGTATCTACATGAAAAAGGCTCGATAAAGGGGATTGACTTTTTTTAATCAAAATATGAAATTGAAGAGTAATTGATAACCCCAGCCAAGAAAGGCAGCAAGTAAGTGTGTGTATGTGTGGATGATGTGCTCATTGAATGGAAGGTAAAAAGTAAGAAAGTCTGCTAGTGTGGAAATTAACCACTGCCTTTAGTCGGGGAAGTAGTTACAACAAAAAGGCTTGATAAAGGGCCATGAGTTTGAATCAGAATATGAAATTGAACAATAATTGATAACCCCAGCCAAGAAAGGCAGCAAGTGCGCAAATGTTCCACTGCCTTTGGCCGGGGTAGTAGATACAACAAAAATGCTCCATAAAGGGCCATGACTTTAAATCAGAATATGAAATTGAACAATAATTGAAAACCCCTGTGAAAAAACGCAGCACATGCACACATTTTCCACTGCCTTCTGCCGGGGTAGTGTCTACATGAAAATGGCTCGATAAAGGGCCTTGACTTTAAATCAGAATATGAAATTGAAGAGTTATTGATAACCCCAGCCAAGAAAGGCAGCAAGTAAGTGTGTGTATGTGTGGATGATGTGTTCATTGAATGGAAGATGAATAAGGTAAAAAGTAAGAAAGGCTGCAGACGCGCAAAGTAACCACTGCCTTATCAGGGAAGTAGATCTTTGGATACCCAGCTCATTACACAGACTGTGCGTCGCAAGAAAGGATGCAAGTGTGGAAATTACCCACTGCTATTCACGGGAAGTAGTTACCAAGAAAGCTGAATAAAGGGCCTGCATTTTGAATTTGTATCACAAGAAGAATAATTGATAACCCCAGCCAAGAAAGGCAGCAAGTGTGCAAATTTCCTACTGCCTTCGGCCCGGGTAGTAGCTACAACAAAAAGGCTTGATAAAGGGCCTTGACTTGGAATCAGAATATGAAATTCAATAATAATTGATAACCCCAGCCAAGAAAGGCAGCAAGTGTGCTAATTTCTCACTACCTTCGGCCGGGGTAGTTGTTACAACAAAAAGGCCCGATAAAGGGCCTGCACTTTGAATACGGATATGAAATAGAAGAATAGTTGATAACCATAACCAAGAAAGGCAGCAAGTACGTGTGTGTATGTTTAGATGATGTCTTTATTGAGTGGAAGATGAATAATGTAAAAAATAAGAAAGACTGCAAGTGTGCAAATTACCAACTGCCTTTAGTCGGGGAAGTAGTTACAACAAAAAGGCTCGATAAAGGGCCATGAGTTTGAATCAGAATATGAAATTGAACAATAATTTATAACCCCAGCCAAGAAAGGCAGCAAGTGCGCAAATTTCTCCCTGCCTTTGGCCGGGGTAGTTGTTACAACAAAAAAGGCTCGATAAAGGGCCTGCACTTTGAATACGGATATGAAATAGAAAAATTGTTGATAACCATAGCCAAGAAAGGCAGCAAGTAGGTGTGTGTATGTGTAGATGATGTGTTGTTGAGTGGAAAATGAATAATGTAAAAAATAAGAAAGGATGCAAGTGTGCAAATTACCCACTGCCTTTAGCCAGGAATGTAGTTACAACCAAGAGGCTCGATAAAGGGCCATGTGTTTGAATCAGAATATGAAATTGAACAATAATTGATAACCCCAGCCAAGAAAGGCAGCAAGTGCGCTAATTTCCCACTGCATTTGGCCGGGGTAGTAGCTACAACAAAAAGACTAGATAAAGGGCCATGACTTTGAATCAGAATATGAAATTGAACAATAATTGATAACCCCTGCAAAGAAAGGCAGCAATTGCGCACATTTTCCACTGCTTTCTGCCGGGGTAGTATCTACATGAAAAAGGCTCGATAAAGGGCCTTGACTTTGAATCAGAATATGAAATTGAAGAGTAATTGATAACCCCAGCCAAGAAAGACAGCAAGTAAGTGTGTGTATGTGTGGATGATGTGTTCATTAAATGGAAGATGAATAAGGTAAAAAGTAAGAAAGGCTGCAGACGCGCAAAGTAACCACTGCCTTATCAGGGAAGTAGATATTTGGATACCCAGCTCATTACACAGACTGTGCGTCGCAAGAAAGGATGCAAGTGTGGAAATTACCCACTGCTATTCACGGGAAGTAGTTACCAAGAAAGCTGAATAAAGGGCCTGCACTTTGAATTTGTATTACAAGAAGAATAATTGATAACTCTAGCCAAGAAAGGCAGTAAGTGTGCAAATTTCCTACTGCCTTCGGCCGGGGTAGTAGCTCCAACAAAAAGGCTTGATAAAGGGCCTTGACTTGGAATCAGAATATGAAATTCAAGAATAATTGATAACCCCAGCCAAGAAAGGCAGCAAGTGTGCTAATTTCTTACTGCCTTCGGCCGGGGTAGTTGTTACAACAAAAAGGCTCGATAAAGGGCCTGCACTTTGAATACGGATATGAAATAGAAGAATAGTTGATAACCATAACCAAGAAAGGCAGCAAGTAGGTGTGTATATGTGTAGATGACGTGTTTATTGAGTGGAAGATGAATAATGTAAAAAATAAGAAAGACTGCAAGTGTGCAAATTACCCACTGCCTTTAGTCGGGGAAGTAGTTACAACAAAAAGGCTGATAAAGGGCCATGAGTTTGAATCAGATTATGAAATTGAACAATAATTTATAACCCCAGCCAAGAAAGGCAGCAAGTTCGCAAATTTCCCACTGCCTTTGGCCGGGGTGGTAGCTACAACAAAAAGGCTCCATAAAGGGCCATGACTTTGAATCAGAATATGAAATTGAACAATAATTTATAACCCCTGTGAAGAAAGGCAGCACGTGCACAAATTTTCCACTGCCCTCTGCCGGGGTAGTATCTACATAAAAAAGGCTCGATAAAGGGCCTTGACTTTGAATCAGAATATGAAATTGAAGAGTAATTGATAACCCCAGCCAAGAAAGGCAGCAAGTAAGTGTGTGTATGTGTGGATGATGTGTTCATTGAATGGAAGATGAATAAGTTAAAAAGTAAGAAAGGCTGCAGACGTGCAAAGTAACCACTGCCTTATCAGGGAAGTAGATATTTGGATATCCAGCTCATTACACAGACTGTGCGTCGCAAGAATGGATGCAAGTGTGGAAATTACCCACTGCTATTCACAGGAAGTAGTTACCAAGAAAGCTGAATAAAGGGCATGTACTTTGAATTTGTATTACAAGAAGAATAATTGATAACCCCAGCCAAGAAAGGCAGCAAGTGTGCAAATATCCTACTGCCTTCGGCCGGGGTAGTAGCTACAACAAAAAGGCTTGATAAAGGGCCTTGACTTGGAATCAGAATATGAAATTCAAGAATAATTGATAACCCCAGCCAAGAAAGGCAGCAAGTGTGCTAATTTCTTACTGCCTTCGGCCGGGGTAGTTTTTACCCGAAAAATGCTTGATAAAGGGCCTTGACTTTGAATCAGAATATGAAATTGAACAATAATTACAAGATGTTACAAGAATAAATTTATTATTATATAATAATAATGGTTTGAGACACTCTTCTTGCAAAATTTTAATCATTCAGCTAGTACTGTAGTACCCATGATGCAAAGTGGGCCTTAGGGCATGGACTGCTTCAAACCCTTATAGACTATGTATGCACTCTTCCATGCACCAAACTTGTGTTTTATACCCAGTCTGTATCTTTACACTTCCAGAAAACACTATCACACTTCTTTTTTAATATTGTATTGAGCGACACAGCACAATGCATCACATTTATTTTCTGTTACCACCTCAAACACTGATATTACAGTAAATACTTTTTTTAAATAGTTGCAATGTATTCAAAAATGTTTTATGAAAGCAGTTGAAACACTGATATTATAGTAAACAAGAAGTTGTGAAAATAGTTCCAATATATCACAAAAACTCATTTCACTTCACTGAGAACATGTTTCTTTTCTATTAACAGATCTTATATCTTACAGATGGACAAAGTCACTTACACAGTAAGCATTTCCTTTTGGCATATAGTGCTGTAGATTTAGATGTTTTTCATAGTCCTGCCATGTTGTGTTGTGTTTGGCTGAGGTAGTAGCTATAACAAAAAGGCTCGATAAAGGGCTTTGACTTTGAATCAGAATATGAAATTCAAAAATAATTCATAACCCTAGCCAAGAAAGGCAGCAAGTATGCAAATTTCTCACTAGCTTTGGCCGGGGTAGTTGTTACAACACAAAGGCTCGATAAAGGACCTAAACTTTGAATACGGATATGAAATAGAAGAATAGTTGATAACCATAGCCAATAAAGGCAGCAAGTAGGTGTGTGTATGTGTAGATGATGTGTTGATTGAATGGAAGATGAATAATGCAAAAAATAAGAAAGGCTGCAAATGTGCAAATTATACCTTTAGCTGGGGAAGTAGTTACAACAAAAAGGCTCGATAAAGGGCCATGAGTTTGAATCAAAATATGAAATTGAATGATAATTGATAACCCAGCCAAGAAAGGCAGCAAGTGCGCAAATTTCCCACTGCCTTTGGCCGGGGTAGAAGCTACAACAAAAAGGCTCGATAAAGGGCCATGACTTTTTTTAATCAGAATATGAAATTGAAGAGTAATTGATAACCCCAGCCAAGAAAGGCAGCAAGTAAGTGTGTGTATGTGTGGATGATGTGCTCATTGAATGGAAGATGAATAAGGTAAAAAGTAAGAAAGGCTGCAGACGATCAAAGTAACCACTGCCTTATCAGGGAAGTAGATCTTTGTATACCCAGCTCTTTACATGGACTGTGCGTCGCAAGAAAGGATGCAAGTGTGGACATTACCCACTGTTATTCACAGGAATTAGTTACCAAAAAGGCTGAATAAAGGGCCTGCACTTTGAATTTGTATTACAAGAAGAATAATTGAAAACCCCAGCCAAGAAAGGCAGCAAGTGTGCAAATTTCCTACTGCCTTCGGCCGGGGTAGTAGCTACAACAAAATAGCTCGATAAAGGGCCTTGATTTTGAATCAGAATATGAAATTCAAGAATAATTGATAACCCCAGACAAGAAAGGCAGCAAGTGTGCAAATTTCTCCCTGCCTTTGGTTGGGGTAGTTGTTACAACAAAAAAGGCTCGATAAAGGGCCTGCACTTTGAAGACGGATATGAAATAGAAGAATAGTTGATAACCATAGCCAAGAAAGGCAGCAAGTAGGTGTGTGTATGTGTAGATGATATGTTGATTGAGTGGAAGATGAATAATGTAAAACATAAGAAAGTCTGCAAGTGTGCAAATTACCCACTGCCTTTAGCCGGGGTAGTGGCTACAACAAAAAGGCTCGATAAAGGGCCTTGACTTGGAGTCAGAATATGAAATTCAAGAATAATTGATAACCCCAGCCAAGTAAAGGCAGCAAGTGTGCTAATTTCTTACTGTCTTCGGCCGGGGTAATTGTTACAACAAGAATGCTCGATAAAGGGCCTTGACTTTGTATCAGAATATGAAATTGAACAATAATTACAAGATGTTGTAAGAATAAATTTATTATTATATAATAATAATGGTTTGAGACACTCTTCTTGCAAAATTGTAATCATTCAGCTGGTACTGTAGTACTCATGATGCAAAGTGGGCCTTAGGGCATGACTGCTTCAAACCCTTATAGACTATGTGTGCACTCTTCCATGCACCGTCAAACTTGTGTTTTATACCCAGTCTGTATCTTTACACTTCCAGCAAACACTATAACACTTCTGTTTTAATATTGTATTGAGTGACACAGCACAATGTATCACATGTATTTTCTGTTACCACCTCAAACACTGATATTACAGTAATCATTTTTTAGAATATTTGCAATGTATTCAAAAATGTTTTATGAAAGCAGTTGAAACATTGATATTATAGTAAACAGGTTTTAAAAATAGTTTCAAGGTATCACAAAATATTTTAAGTGAGCACCACAAACCTCGATATTACAGTAATAAAGTTGTGAAAACAGTTGAAGTGTAGCTTAAAATATTGAACGTGAGGAGCAAAAATGCACTGTAACAGCAAGAAGTTGTGAAAATAGTTTCAATATATCACAAAAACTCATTTCACTTCACTGAGAACATGTTTCTTTTCTATTGACAGATCATATATCTTACAGATAGAAAATGTCACTTACACAGTAAGCATTTCTTTTTGGCATGTAGTGCTGTAGATTTAGATGTTTTTCATAGTCCTGCCATGTTGTGTTGTGTTTGGCTGAGGTAGTAGCTATAACAAAAAGGCTCGATAAAGGGCTTTGACTTTGAATCAGAATAGGAAATTCAAAAATATTTCATAACCCTAGCCAAGAAAGGCAGCAAGTGTGCAGATTTCTGACTGCCTTTGGCCGGGGAAGTTGTTACAACACAAAGGCTCGATAAAGGACCTAAACTTTGAATACGGATATGAAATAGAAGAATAGTTGATAACCATAGCCAAGAAAGGCAGCAAGTAGGTGTGTGTATGTGTAGAAGATGTGTTGATTGGGTGGAAGATGAATAATGTAAAAAATAAGAAAGGCTGCAAATGTGCAAATAATACCTTTAGCTGGGGAAGTAGTTACAACAAAAAGGCTGGATAAAGGGCCATGAGTTTGAATCAGAATATGAAATTGAATGATAATTGATAACCCCAGCCAAGAAAGGCAGCAAGTGTGCAATTTTCCCACTGCTTTCTGCCGGGGTAGTATCTACATGAAAAAGGCTCGATAAAGGGGATTGACTTTTTTTAATCAAAATATGAAATTGAAGAGTAATTGATAACCCCAGCCAAGAAAGGCAGCAAGTAAGTGTGTGTATGTGTGGATGATGTGCTCATTGAATGGAAGGTAAAAAGTAAGAAAGTCTGCTAGTGTGGAAATTAACCACTGCCTTTAGTCGGGGAAGTAGTTACAACAAAAAGGCTTGATAAAGGGCCATGAGTTTGAATCAGAATATGAAATTGAACAATAATTGATAACCCCAGCCAAGAAAGGCAGCAAGTGCGCAAATGTTCCACTGCCTTTGGCCGGGGTAGTAGATACAACAAAAATGCTCCATAAAGGGCCATGACTTTAAATCAGAATATGAAATTGAACAATAATTGAAAACCCCTGTGAAAAAACGCAGCACATGCACACATTTTCCACTGCCTTCTGCCGGGGTAGTGTCTACATGAAAATGGCTCGATAAAGGGCCTTGACTTTAAATCAGAATATGAAATTGAAGAGTTATTGATAACCCCAGCCAAGAAAGGCAGCAAGTAAGTGTGTGTATGTGTGGATGATGTGTTCATTGAATGGAAGATGAATAAGGTAAAAAGTAAGAAAGGCTGCAGACGCGCAAAGTAACCACTGCCTTATCAGGGAAGTAGATCTTTGGATACCCAGCTCATTACACAGACTGTGCGTCGCAAGAAAGGATGCAAGTGTGGAAATTACCCACTGCTATTCACGGGAAGTAGTTACCAAGAAAGCTGAATAAAGGGCCTGCATTTTGAATTTGTATCACAAGAAGAATAATTGATAACCCCAGCCAAGAAAGGCAGCAAGTGTGCAAATTTCCTACTGCCTTCGGCCCGGGTAGTAGCTACAACAAAAAGGCTTGATAAAGGGCCTTGACTTGGAATCAGAATATGAAATTCAATAATAATTGATAACCCCAGCCAAGAAAGGCAGCAAGTGTGCTAATTTCTCACTACCTTCGGCCGGGGTAGTTGTTACAACAAAAAGGCCCGATAAAGGGCCTGCACTTTGAATACGGATATGAAATAGAAGAATAGTTGATAACCATAACCAAGAAAGGCAGCAAGTACGTGTGTGTATGTTTAGATGATGTCTTTATTGAGTGGAAGATGAATAATGTAAAAAATAAGAAAGACTGCAAGTGTGCAAATTACCAACTGCCTTTAGTCGGGGAAGTAGTTACAACAAAAAGGCTCGATAAAGGGCCATGAGTTTGAATCAGAATATGAAATTGAACAATAATTTATAACCCCAGCCAAGAAAGGCAGCAAGTGCGCAAATTTCTCCCTGCCTTTGGCCGGGGTAGTTGTTACAACAAAAAAGGCTCGATAAAGGGCCTGCACTTTGAATACGGATATGAAATAGAAAAATTGTTGATAACCATAGCCAAGAAAGGCAGCAAGTAGGTGTGTGTATGTGTAGATGATGTGTTGTTGAGTGGAAAATGAATAATGTAAAAAATAAGAAAGGATGCAAGTGTGCAAATTACCCACTGCCTTTAGCCAGGAATGTAGTTACAACCAAGAGGCTCGATAAAGGGCCATGTGTTTGAATCAGAATATGAAATTGAACAATAATTGATAACCCCAGCCAAGAAAGGCAGCAAGTGCGCTAATTTCCCACTGCATTTGGCCGGGGTAGTAGCTACAACAAAAAGACTAGATAAAGGGCCATGACTTTGAATCAGAATATGAAATTGAACAATAATTGATAACCCCTGCAAAGAAAGGCAGCAATTGCGCACATTTTCCACTGCTTTCTGCCGGGGTAGTATCTACATGAAAAAGGCTCGATAAAGGGCCTTGACTTTGAATCAGAATATGAAATTGAAGAGTAATTGATAACCCCAGCCAAGAAAGACAGCAAGTAAGTGTGTGTATGTGTGGATGATGTGTTCATTAAATGGAAGATGAATAAGGTAAAAAGTAAGAAAGGCTGCAGACGCGCAAAGTAACCACTGCCTTATCAGGGAAGTAGATATTTGGATACCCAGCTCATTACACAGACTGTGCGTCGCAAGAAAGGATGCAAGTGTGGAAATTACCCACTGCTATTCACGGGAAGTAGTTACCAAGAAAGCTGAATAAAGGGCCTGCACTTTGAATTTGTATTACAAGAAGAATAATTAATAACTCTAGCCAAGAAAGGCAGTAAGTGTGCAAATTTCCTACTGCCTTCGGCCGGGGTAGTAGCTCCAACAAAAAGGCTTGATAAAGGGCCTTGACTTGGAATCAGAATATGAAATTCAAGAATAATTGATAACCCCAGCCAAGAAAGGCAGCAAGTGTGCTAATTTCTTACTGCCTTCGGCCGGGGTAGTTGTTACAACAAAAAGGCTCGATAAAGGGCCTGCACTTTGAATACGGATATGAAATAGAAGAATAGTTGATAACCATAACCAAGAAAGGCAGCAAGTAGGTGTGTATATGTGTAGATGACGTGTTTATTGAGTGGAAGATGAATAATGTAAAAAATAAGAAAGACTGCAAGTGTGCAAATTACCCACTGCCTTTAGTCGGGGAAGTAGTTACAACAAAAAGGCTGATAAAGGGCCATGAGTTTGAATCAGATTATGAAATTGAACAATAATTTATAACCCCAGCCAAGAAAGGCAGCAAGTTCGCAAATTTCCCACTGCCTTTGGCCGGGGTGGTAGCTACAACAAAAAGGCTCCATAAAGGGCCATGACTTTGAATCAGAATATGAAATTGAACAATAATTTATAACCCCTGTGAAGAAAGGCAGCACGTGCACAAATTTTCCACTGCCCTCTGCCGGGGTAGTATCTACATAAAAAAGGCTCGATAAAGGGCCTTGACTTTGAATCAGAATATGAAATTGAAGAGTAATTGATAACCCCAGCCAAGAAAGGCAGCAAGTAAGTGTGTGTATGTGTGGATGATGTGTTCATTGAATGGAAGATGAATAAGTTAAAAAGTAAGAAAGGCTGCAGACGTGCAAAGTAACCACTGCCTTATCAGGGAAGTAGATATTTGGATATCCAGCTCATTACACAGACTGTGCGTCGCAAGAATGGATGCAAGTGTGGAAATTACCCACTGCTATTCACAGGAAGTAGTTACCAAGAAAGCTGAATAAAGGGCATGTACTTTGAATTTGTATTACAAGAAGAATAATTGATAACCCCAGCCAAGAAAGGCAGCAAGTGTGCAAATATCCTACTGCCTTCGGCCGGGGTAGTAGCTACAACAAAAAGGCTTGATAAAGGGCCTTGACTTGGAATCAGAATATGAAATTCAAGAATAATTGATAACCCCAGCCAAGAAAGGCAGCAAGTGTGCTAATTTCTTACTGCCTTCGGCCGGGGTAGTTTTTACCCGAAAAATGCTTGATAAAGGGCCTTGACTTTGAATCAGAATATGAAATTGAAAAATAATTGATAACCCCAGCCAAGAAAGGCAGCAAATTGGTGTGTGTATGTGTAGATGATGTGTTGATTGAGTGAAAGATAAAAAAGGTGAAAAATCAGAAAGGCTGCAGACGCGCAAAGTACCCGCTGCCTTGGAAGTGAAGTGGATCTTTGGATACCTAGCTCATTACAATTTCTGTGCATCGGATATCACAGTGGGAGCCTGAGAAATGGCTACCACATCGAAGCAAGCAATGTAAGTGCACTAAGTTCCCACTGTGGGCAGTAGGGCTGAAATATTACAACACCGCACCAATTTCAGGGACTCTACTTTGAATTAGAATAATACTTGGCAAAGGCAGCAAGAAAGTCAGCAGGTAGGTGTTTCAGGCAGTGGTTTCAGAATAAGGTGAAAATTAAGAAAGGTAGCAGACGTGCAAACAACCCACTGCCTTGTAAAGGAAATGGGTGTTTGGTTTTCCATTCCATTACAGACTGCGGGTCGGCTTCAGCAGTGGTAGCCTGAGAAACAGGTATCTCATCTAAGTAGTTAAGCAAGTGCACAAAGTACACACATTGTGAGGTAGAAAGGATGCAAGAAAGTACGTAAGTGTGCAAATTACCCACTGCCATTCAGGGGTATTACTTACCAAGAAGGTTCAAGAAAGGGCCTGCACTTTGAATATGGTTTACTTGAAGAATAATTGATAACACAGCCTAGAAGGGCAGGAAGTGTGCAAACTTCCCACTGCTTTTGGCCAGGGTAGAAGCTACAACAAAAAGGCTCCATAAAGGGCCTTGACTTTGAATCACAATATGAAATTCAACAATAATTGATAACCCCAGCCAAGAAAGGCAGCAAGTATGCACATTTCTTACTGCCTTCGGCTTTGGTAGTTGTTACAATAAAAAGGCTTGATAAAGAGCCTGCACTTTGAATACGAATATGAAATAGAAAAACAGTTGATAACCACATCCAAGAAAGGCAACAAGTAGGTGTGTGTATGTGTAGATGATGTGTTGATTGAGTGGAAGATGAATACGTTGAAAAATAAGAAAGGCTGCAAGTGTGCAAATTACCCACTGCCTTTAGCTGGGGAAGTAGTTACAACAAAAATGCTTGATAAAGGGCCTTGAATTTTAATCAGAATATGAAATTGAACAATAATTGATAATGCCCAGCCAAGAAAGGCAGCAAGTGCGCAAATTTACCACTGCGTTTGGCCGGGGTAGTAGCTACAACAAAAAGGCTCGATAAAGGGCCAGGAGTTTGAATCAGAATATAAAATTCAAGAATAATTGATAACCCCAGCCAAGAAAGGCAGCAAGTGTGCTAATTTCTTACTGCCTTCGGCCGGGGTAGTTGTTACAACAAAAAGGCTCGATAAAGGGCCTGCACTTTGAATACGGATATGAAATAGAAGAATAGTTGATAACCATAACCAAGAAAAGCAGCAAGTAGGTGTGTGTATGTGTAGATGACGGGTTTATTGAGGGGAAGATGAATAATGTAAAAAATAAGAAAGACTGCAAGTGTGCAAATTGCCCACTGCCTTTAGTCGGGGAAGTAGTTACAACAAAAAGGCTGATAAAGGGCCATGAGTTTGAATCAGAATATGAAATTGAACAATAATTTATAACCCCAGCCAAGAAAGGCAGCAAGTGTGCAAATTTCACACTGCCTTCGGCCAGGGTAGTTGTTACAACAAAAAAGCTCGATAAAAGTCTCATGACTAATGTGGAGGATAGCGATGCTCCCGTTTCTTGTTTTTTATCAGGTCGTTAGACTGTTACACGTAACACAAAAGTTTATCGCAATAAATGCATAGAAATTTAAGTTTACCAAAATCAAGATCAATATGTGAGTATGGACTGTTTGCCAAAGATGCTGTTGCAGCAGTTGATGTGCTTGGTGCAGCAGCAAGTGGGTTGTCCTGCAATCTCTGTGTTGCAGCTCAAGCAAAGTTGTTGGGGTGCAAGTTGTTTACGTTTTGCACTATATTCGCTGTGCCAAAGGAGTATTTTTTGTATTGATCACCCCTTGAAAGATTTGTTTGGCAAATTTTACAGGTTAATAATGGTTGGTGTGTTTCAGTGACTATGTGTCTGGACTTCGCTGGAATCTTCAAGGGACACATTAGGTCTTGCATAATACAGAAATAATTTGTCCTTAGTGACATCCAATTCTATTTTATGTAGAACGGTTGAATTCCACATCCGCCTCTATGACTAGTGGGAGGGTAGCATTTCAAAGTGTTTGACAGGTTAAACTACATGTTTCCAGGCAGCCAAAGAAAACTTAGCATGCTTATGCATGGACACCCTCTCACACAAAACCCAGCACTGAGCATTCAGGATTGTAAAAGCTTGCCATAGCAGTGACTGATGAGTTTATATATGTCAGTGACAAAAGAAAAGAAAAACAAGTACGCTTGTTTTACATTACAGATATACAGACCTGAAAGACTATGCATGTAAATCCATGAAATCTTTTTTGAAGGTATGGAAGAAAGCAGTGAAAGGGTTTTAGAAGCAATACTGTCCAGCATAAAATGTGCATAATTGTTCTTTTTGTTGACTCTAAACACACCTTTTGGATTATGACCATGGAATAGTGGTGTATCTATATCATAGATTCTATTGTCAGACGTCTACCTTAGTGATAGTGGAATTACCACTACTTTTTAGACTACCATTGAACAATAATGTGTGGAGGAGCGGTATTGCTTGTTGACCTTCAAAGAGGAGGAAGATTTAAATTTATATTTCAACACCTTAACAAAATAGTTGCTCGATTTGAAAAAGAAAATTAAGTAGGAATGTTAGAGAAAGTCTGGCCCAACTCTAAAAGGATTTTTCAAATAGTGACAGCTGAAGGAAGTGTGTCTCAACATTACTTCTCATGATAATCCGGACGCAACACTAGATCGCAGGAGTATGCAAAACATCTAATTAGACATCTTGCATGTGATCACATCTTTATTTCAAGACATACATTTTGAACATTTGTAACCAGTAAAAGGTAACTAGGATGTTACATTTGGCTTGATAATTCAAGGTGGACTCATCTGCTGCATTTGAAACATTAGGCCTGTTGGGAAGATAGTGAAAGGTAACTTGTTATTAACATTGCATTGTTTAAAGGTCAATAGCTTTTTGAAATGAAAACTTTAGATGTATTTACATAGTAAACATAGTGACCTCTCAACACTCAGTGGAAAAGTATTAATGAGTCCATAACTAGGAAGAGTGCATAGCCGGCTAAGCAACTTGGCAGACGTAACTCTGAAAAGACCCTTGCAAATGTCTCAGTTATCTGAGTTATCTTAAGATACATGCTGCATCAGACAAATGTGATTTGGAGACTTAATGCCTACAAAACAGCCCAAGGACTTATATCACTTAATTTTGGTCTTCAGCATCTACAGTCATTGAGGGTACTTACCATTAAGTTTTGCATATAAATTGATGAAGTATCTTGGTTGCAGTTAGCACAATACTTTTTTTTCAACAGACTCTAAATGTAAACAAAGATGTACATTAGCACCTCATAACAGCAATGCTAACAATTCAAAACCTATTTTGCAATATATCATGCATGATTCTAGGTGTTTTCAGATCCAGGAATAGAGACAGTCACAACTGTTGCAAACATATTCAAATGGCTTCACTACGAACATTATTGAAAATTCACAACTATAATGACAATATCTTAATATACTATGTTAAAAATGGATGATATGCCTTTATCTATAAAAGACCTTCTATGGAAAAAGAAAATACAGAATAATCCAATGTTCAGGATAACACTACAGTGTGGCACCTTATTTATCATTGAAATGTTAAAGTCAAACCTGATGACTCCATTAGGTCCATTGCAATTTTCAGTAGATAATTCCCTAGAAACTTGCTGCTGAGTTAGGTAGCATTCTTCAAACTGAAAACATAATAACCAATGTATATGTTGAGCAAAAGTCCAGCCTGAATGTTAATGTACATAAAAACAATTAATCACAAAAGGTTTGAGGTTGAAAAGCAATCATAGGTTTCAGTGCTCTAGATACAGTACATAATCATTAAAACAAATAGTATTTAAAATATTTGAAAAATATTTCTTTGACAATTTGAACTATTGCAACCAGTCATTTTCCAACAAGATTGATGAATGCACTTACCAAAAGTATCCAATGACGATCAGTATTTGCACCAGTAACACTGATAAGTCACATAACAGATATGAATATTTACCTGAAAAGTAGAACGATATTTGCCAAGAAAGATACAAGATGACACTGTTGCTGATATTGCTAAATACTAAGGTTAAAATCAAAGGATTTCAGTACACACACTGATTAGAAATTATTACTTGAAGATAGGTAACTGTGTTAGGAATGGAAATATACATACATTTGGTCTTGACAAACATATTTGAGAGGAAGATATTGATTACCTGTAAAAATATATGAAAGCACATAAGCTTCTAAAGAGGAACCAACATGTACATCATACGTTATTAGCCATAGTATACAAAATTTACATGTAGCAGAAACTACATGTACCTCATCAACTATAAAAAAAGTAAAATTTCTTAAAGAAGAAATTAGTTGAACAACCTACCACAAACCTTTCTCAAACACAAAAAGTTCATTAGAAATACCTTTCTTACATTAAAGTAGTTTGTAAAATATGTTGTGTGCAGAAAGACATAATCACATACTGTTCTTCAACCTATTAACTTTTCACCTATATAGGAGAGAATTACACCAGCCAATAGAACATCATTAATCAAGACATTCAAATTATGTGCCAATACTGAAAAAATTATACTACCTTCAACAGAGAATTTTTTACGCAATCCATGCTTCTGGAATTTACTGAAACCATCAGGATACCCATTACGGCTTATATAATCCAGAAGCTCTTGGTACTTAGTGGCATTAATTTCTATGGAAAATTAAGATGAAGGGGAAAAAAGGTTAGTAGAAAAGCATTTAGCTGTAAAGAACACATTTTATATGCTCACATTCGAATATAAAGACATAAATGACTATAAAGATGTGTGAATATACAATTAGTAAAACAACTGTCACCCCTTCTTCACAGCTCAATATGCCCACAAAGTTTAAGTGAAGGATACAGAGTACAGTGCATACAAAGGGACGGTTAAGGCCTGCCAAATGGATGCAGTTTGAAAACATGGCAGTTTAAGAAAGGGCGCTCAGGCACTGCAGAGCCAAGCCTGACTTTTTTTAATTAGGGTTACTTGTGTGGGTGGCACAATTACTGTTGCTGGCCCACTAGTAGCATTTACATGAGCAGCCCCGGTATATATAGTATACTTTACTATCAAGAGTAACATAAATATGACACAGAAATTCATGCACGCACAATGTATTAAAAAAAGTTCTAGGAGGGCCCCGTGACACAGAAGGAAATATTAAGATCAGTGAGGGCGGGCATGCACCGCGCATGTGCAAGTGTGAGTGTGTGCACCAACAATTAACAACAGAGAGAGACGGGCGGGGTTATCATGTGCGCAAAGGCCGGCCCAGAATCGGACCTCCAATGAGTGACCACTTGTAACCATTCTCGTAGCGTGCCCTGTGCTCTGATTTGACACTGAGAGGGTGATCGCACCATACTTTGTACTGCTAATTATACTCAGCGCATACCCGGCATACGCTACAAATACGCTTTGACGTTACACGTCACATCAAAGCTTCCGTGTGAAGTCATGTAGGACGCCCGTACGTGAATGGTGCATATGTTTTTAATTGTACTACATACTAACAGAACACATCATCTAGGGTAATTATGAAAATAGTTTTAAAACTTTTAACAATCGTATATTACTTTTCAAAACAATTACACAAATTGCGGTGGAACGTCATGCGTACTCGCATTGTAAGAGCACCGTAAGCACACCGTAAGCGTACGCAAAGCCATGTGACTTTAAAAGAAAAGATTTGATTGGTTCATAACACTTCCTATTCCAACTGTTGAAAGTTCCATCCCATTTTAATCATTCTACTTTGACTTTCTAAGAAGAATCATCTCTTCTGAGAATCCTGTCAAATAGAAGGAAGATCACCATAATAACAGCAATGGACTCATCTTTCCGCCATTCTTCAGAGCGAGATTTCATTCTTGAAGAACCTCCAAAGAAGATGAATGATGCTTTAATTTCAGAATTTCGTGAAGGACAAAAAAAAGGCTAATGCTCCAAAAGTAACCTGTAAAAATTGCCAAACAACGCTTTCAAGGGGTGATCCATTTAAAAAAAATACACAGCACAGCAAATATGGTGCGACATGTGAATAACTTGCACCCTAACAACTTTGATCGAGCTGCAAGACGGAGGTTGCAGGACAACCCACCTGCTACTGCTACTGCACCAAGCACATCAACTGCTGCAGCAGCATTTTCAGCAAGCAGTCCACACCCACAAATTGATCCTGATTTTGGTGAAGTTAAAATTCTTTGCATTTATTGCAATAAACTTTTGTGTTATGGGGAACAGTCTATTGACCTGATAAAACTCAGGAAGCAGGAGCATCGCTGTCCTCGACATTTTTTTTTTATCATTCTTTTGTTCCTGTTGGACACTTTTTGGGTTCCAGTTCCATTTTTTTGGTTTAAAAAAAAACTTGTTGACAAAAAACAAAAAAAATAGAAAACTAAAAAAGCTAAAAAAAACAGTTTTTTTTAGAACTACCTTCACTGGTCAAAGAAAGAACTATATTTCTATGTTAGTGTATAAAAGTTTCTCAGAATGAATGTGTAGTTCATAAATGAATGAATGAATACATTACTAGTGTATGGTGAATGTGAAAGTGCAGAAACTGCTACAGCATAAATCTATAAGCAGTTTACCTATAGTATACTGTAGTACCTCCGAAGCACTTGAATGTAACATATGCACCTAAATATGTTAAAAGTCTATGCTTCAATTTGCACTCCTGGTGAAACTGCCTGGATGAATTTCTATGTGTTACCGGTCACTGACCAAGTCATGAGTGATGTAGTATGTGATGTCATCAGCAGTGCATTGCGGGCGCGTGAGTTATAGTTAGCTGAACTAACTATAACGGGGGGAATTTCAATGATTTTGTATGAGTGAAATGTCCAGCTAACTATAACATGTGTGAAACCTATGTTTTTTTTCTGTGAATATATATATATAAACAACTTTAGTTACCTCTCGAATGGGTGGGCTTGATTGTTGTGCTGAGAGGGAAGTGTCAAGATTACGTTCCACAGGATCCGGTCGTTGATAATGGGGGTCCACCTCCTAATGTTACTAACTCCCTGATCTTAGAACACAGGGAATTGGAACCATTAAGCGAGGGAAGTCAGGAACGGGGAGGGGACTGCTGGGACAAAGGCTCTGAAATGATATAGAAACAGACAACACAGTTAAACACAACATAGCAACATCATAGCTACTCTCTTCAATTCTCGCTAAGAATGTGACAACAGACGAATACTCTACACACCTGAACCACAGAGTCTATTTATACCCAGCAGAGTAAACAATGAAAACAAAAGGAAGGCGTCTTAGCTCTCTCCACCCGCATAGAGCCACAGAATGTCAGCAACTACTAAAAAGCACAGCACAGGCAAAGTACACCAAAGGTTTCTCAACACCTGGAATATTGTAACACCATATCCAGCTTGCAGTAAAAGGAAATGTGCCTGAGGTTGAATACCAACCAAAACAACGAACTGTAGATAGTGGCAGTCACCACCATGAATCTCCATACAGGGGAACCAAATAAATCCACGGAATCATGGCAGCATGTGGTAGGCCAACACACCTTGCTCCGCTACAAACGAAGAAATGATTAATCATTTAACGGTAGCGCGTGGCCAGCCGACACACTGCGCTCCACTTTTAGCTGAAAGGAAATGGAGAACACGGTAACATGTGGCAGCCACCACGATGTTCCGCGATCTAGCGAAATCAGGGAGGAATGATGCAGACACGCGTGGCCAGCCGACCCAACGCGTTGTAGAACAATATGAGCGCAGCCACGCTGATGCTCTTGGAGCCCCGAGAGCAGGAGAAGAAGCAAGAACAACGGTAACGTGTGGTCCGCCTGACACACTACATTCCGTTAACTAACGAGGGGGCCGTAGGACGATCACTCACCCACTGCCACCAAGAGGAGATCAGGAACGCCTTCCAACAGCAAGGCAGGAGCCGATAACGACGCCACAAGACCCGAACCTGCTGAACTCAACAGGAACCGGAATAAACAGAATTACGCGCATGAGCCGATGCGCTTGCAGACGCTATGTAGCTTCCTGGTACAAAGGTTCATGGGAGATGTAGTTCAGCATGGGAGTAGTTCATAGGCTAGGTAGGCGCGAAGGGAGCCCGAACCCTGACAGGAAGCGTGATTCTTATTATGGTATATTTGGGCGGTGACGTCGACAGCAAGCCCCAACCCATCAGGAAGGGTATCCATTTCGTCAAGTCTAGTCTGGATTTATATGGAGGATGCTTGCCGGCTGCATTCATTGAAAATTTAAGGACTGATTTCTGTGGTGCCACTGCTGAAATAGGAGGCCATGCCACTATATCAATGGGAGGCCTGCTGGCTAAAGGCTTTCTAACACTGTAAGCAGCCAAGGTATGCTGGGGACCCCTGCACCTTGAGAGCAAGAAAATAAAAAAAAACTGGAAGCCAGATAAAAAGTGGAATTTACATCCTTAGCTATGAGAGCTAATGCCTTTGAGATGAATGGAGGAATAAACTGCCCACTGCACAACACAGAATGTATTCCTTTTTAGGCACCAAGATGGGCATGTTATAATCTTTCTATGGAACAATTGTATTATGGCAAACATTGAAAATGACTCTAAATAAAAAGGATATAATGCTGAATTTTGCAACACAGTTGCTTTGCATTCTGGCCAGTGTAGTCCAGAAATGAGTATTACTGGGACTGAAACTATATATACTCAGACACTGCTCTCAAACAATGCACGGTCAATGAAATCAATAAGAGTATTGTGTAATGAAGTTGTTTCTGCAGTCCAGATTGAAAAGGAAAACAAGTTGTGACTTTTAAAACTAGATGATTCCATACTGTTTACAAACGGAGTGTATTTTAATTCAAAGTCACAGGTTTCTCACAGCTGCATATGATTAAAACCCTGTGGGATTGAAACATGTTATGCTAGTCTTTAAGCATAGGACTAGAACAGTGCTCTCCATGCCGAGCTGTAAAATGACAAAAGTCATTTACCACTCCAGGCTCAGCATTACAGCTTTGAATTGGTAAAATACCAGCCAATGCAACCTGAAATGAGTAAAGGCAACCCCTGACAGTGTTTCACTCTACTTAGAGTTCTTCAGAGAGGTATAGCTTTGTCCAGACACAATGGAAAACCCAGTATAAGTCAAAACAATACCCTTTCAGGCATAGAGTGACGAATACATTATGCTAAAAAGAAGTGGTGTACTCTGGGTAGTTCTCAAGTTTGAGAACTACCCAGAGGTATTAGTGATAAGCTTAGCTTGAATTGGTCTGTGGAGATGTATACTTCATGTATGCTGCATAATTTTAGGAGTCTTTTTAAAATGTACTTATATACTCTTGTCTTCAAGCATGCATTAGCCTTGCACTCATAGTTTGTCTAAGGCAGTACTTTTGCACTGAACCTTTCACTCAGGCACTCCCCATCCAGTTATCCATTTTCTTAGGCACTACCCACTGCTTATATATGTATTTGTTTCTGTCATATATGATGGCACTTTTAAAAGGTACAGACACAAGCATGCATGCTCACTGGAATATGGTAAGACTTTTAACAGGCACATTGAAAAAGTTGCTGCTTTGTATTTGGCTGGGCCCAACTCTTTGAGTAGTTGCTGAATAGTGAAGTTACAGCCCAAAAGTAAGGTTTAAGAGTTGTTGGTAGAAGGGTTAGTTATTAGGTTAACTCCTATTGGTCTGTGGAGATGTACACTTTAAGTATGCCGCATAATTTTAGGTGTCTGTTTAAAATGGGAAGTGCAGTCTGTCAAGTTTATGGGAGTTTTTTAGTCTTATGACTGAGGTATGTGTCTGCGTGCACATGTATTCTCTCACATGTTATGGCTAAACATATGGTAGAGGTATAAAACTCTGGTATACATGTATCTGTAAGTTTCTCTTATATATGATGCCACTGGAAAAAAGCACAGACACATGCATGCAATTTAATCCCTCAGGCATTAAGCACATATTTGTGTAATCACCCAGACACTACTATCCCATTCAAAGATTGAGTCAGACACTAGCCATGCTCTTGTCTATTCACTCTGGTACTACTGACGCACTAAGAGAAATGGCCCACACATTGCCCTTACACTTGCATTTTCTGTCATGTACTTCTCATACAGTCATACAATCACCCAGTTACTACCACTCCAGTCATAGAATCACTCAGCCAGTACCCATGCACTTTTTTATTGTTTCAAGCACTACTCATACATTCTTATCTTCTACCATGTGTTGGCCTTGCACTCATGCTTTGTCTAAGGTACTTCCCCTGCACTGATATAATTATCCATTCAGTACTGCTGCTCTTATGCAATCACCCAGGCAGTATTCTTGCACTACACTATTCACTGAAGTGCTACCCATCCAGTCATCCATTCTCTCAGGCAATACCCACTACCCATCTGTTTGTATGTTTCTTTGATATATGATGCCACTTTTAAAAGGTACAGACACATGCAAGCATACTGTCTCGAATATGGTGACACTTTTAACAGACACATTGAAAAAGTTGCCCCTTTGTATTTGGCTAGGCCGAGAACTCTGAGTAGTTGGTGTGTAGTGAAGCTGCAGCCGAAAAGTGAGGTTTAAGACCTGTTGATTGAAGGATTAGTGATTTGGTAAGTTTGCATTGGTGTATGGAAATGCATACTTTTAGTATACCATATAATTGTCGGTGTCTCTTTAAAATGGAAAGTGCAGTCTGTCAAGGTTAAGGTACTTTGTAGTGTTATGTCTCAAGAATGTGTCAGCTTGCACATATATTCTCACATGTGTTATATCTATAGAGATGGTAGAGCTATAAAACACTGATATATATGTATTTGTATGTTTCTTTTGCATATGATGCCACAAGGAAAAGGTACATAAATATGCATGCTTGTTTTAGGAATATAGTCAGCTAGACACTATTATTCCAGTCAAACATTAACTCAGCTAGTACCTATGTACTCATGTATTCACTGAGACAGTACTGATGCACTTATGTAATTGTCCAAGCACTACGTTAATACTCATAATTTCTCAGTGGTATTTCCCATACATTCATACATTGTTCCAGGTACTACTTCTGCAGTGATAGAATCACACAGGCAGTATGTGTACATTCATGTATTATCTCAAGCTCTACCCATACAGTTATGCAATTAACCATGCTTTAGGCTTGTAGTCAAAGTTTCTGTCAGGTAATTTGATGCATTGATGCAATCACCCTGGCAGTATTGGTGCACTGATTCTATTATTGAGGCTCTACTCTAGCATTGAATTATTGACTTAGGTAGTAGCCATTTAGTGATACATTTTTTTAAGCACTACATATAAATTAATCAAATGATCCTACCATCCCGCTTATATTCATTCTTTTACTTAGGTACTACCATGCAGTCATACACAGACTACTCCTCTTCCCTCTTTCAGCATCTGTCTAGTCTCTTTGTGAAGTTCTCTTAGATGTTTTACACCTCTCCTGCTCTTTCTGCACCTCTGTTGCCTCTTTCTTCACCTCACTTGTTTCTTTCTGCACTCCTCTTGGCTTTTCCTACACCCATTTCCCTTATTTCTGTACTTTTTTTGTCTCCTTCTGCACCCCTCTTGTGTCTTTCTGTACCTCAGATGCCTGTTTATACAATTCTCTTGCCTCTTTGTGCAGTTCCCTTGACTCTTTTTCCATTTCTATTGTTTCTTGGTTCAGATCTCTTGCCCTTTTCTCTACCCTTGTTCACTTTTTTCTGCACCTCTTGCTTCTTTCTGTGCCCCCCTTTCTCCTTTCTGCACCTCTTTTCCCTGTTTCTGCAACTCTAGTGCGTCTTTCTGCACCTCTCTTTCTTCTTTTTGCACCCCTGTTGACTCTTCCTGCACCACTATTGTCTCATTTTGCATGTTTGTTGCCTCTTTCTGCAGTTTTGTTGCTTCTTTATGTAATTCACTTGCTCTTGTTTGTACCCCTCTTGTCTCTTTTGCACCTGTCTTGGTTGTTTCTGTGCCACTCTTCCCTGTTTCTGCTTCTCTCTTCCCTCTTTACATATCTCTGTTCCCTGTTCCCTGTTTTCAGGCCAGGACGCTCCCCCACCACTCCAGCGTCCCCTGCTGGTGCTGTGTCCTTCTCTGCTGCCCCTCGCTGCTGCTGGGAAGTTGAGGTCCTCCTCCAAACGCAGGCTCCCGCCTGCGCCTCATTCCTGGTGGCCCAGTGGTGAGCGGTAAGCATTCGGTTTGTTCTGCTGCCTGCTTTATTGTGCCCTGCCTCGTATTTTTGTTTCCTTTATCGATTTTGTCTCTGTCTCCTGTTATCTCTGTGCTCTGCGTTAGTTAACTGTGGCCTGTATCTGTTGCACTGTCTCTCTGTACTCTGCTTTATCTAACTGTTGCCTGTAATATGTTGCCTACTTCTCTGTTGCCTTCTGTTTGCCCATTTCTGTGCTCTTGTGCTGTGGCAGTTCTCCAGCCCACTCCCCACACTCCCTGCTTTCCTTTCCCGCCGCTGCTCCCCGGCGGCCCCGCCTCCCTCTCCCATTTGCTTCCCGCCACCCGCCTCCCAGCTACTCCTTCCTCCCTCCACCCCTTCTTAATGCAGGCCGCTGCACGGGCGCGCCGCTGGCGCGCCAGAGGCAAGCCCGTTTGCCCCCGTTTGCCCCTGTTTGCCCCCGTCTGCGCCTGGACCACGCCCAGCGCCAGAACCCCTGGCCCCCGCGTCCCCACCACACTTGACCCAGACTCAGCTATGATGCCAGCTCCCTCCACACTCTCACCACCGGCCGAGACTAACGCTGCAACCAGGCTGCCCAGAAACACACCCACGGACCCTTCTCCTGCCGGAGCTGCAGATTCACTTGCAACAGAACCATCAAACCACCAAGAACCAAGAACCAGACCCAACCACCTCCGCTGCATACTCCTCAACACCCGCTCCGCACGCAAACACGCCATCGAGCTCTGGGACCTGCTCGACCAGACAGGCCCGGACCTAGCCTTCCTGACCGAGATGTGGTGGTAAGACTCCTCTGCACCAGACATCGCCTTGGCCATCCGAGACGGATAAAAGATAACCCGCATGGACCGCTCCAATGGCATCGGAGGAGGAATAGCCATCGTCCACAAGTCCACGCTCAAGGTCACCACCCAATCAGACGACACTCTCAACACCGCTGAATACCTGCACTTCCGGATCCACACCGACCCCAACAACACCCTCAGAGGGATTCTCATCTACAGACACCCCAGACCCCGGGCCCACTTCAGCGACTCCATTGCCGACCTCGCCAGCACCCACACACTCGCCTCCACGGACTACATCCTCCTCGGGGACCTCAACTTCCACCTCGAGAACAACAACAACTCCAACTCCTCCACGCTAATCGCCAACCTCGCCAACCTCGGCCTCAGACAACTCGTCACCGCACCCACCCACGCCGCCGGCCACATGCTGGACGCCGTCTTCTCCACACCTTCGACCACACCACTGAACCCCACTGGACCGACCACCGCTGCATTCAATTCAACTTCAAAAAACCAACCACGCACCATCGCACCCAACAGCTGTCTCGCCACTGCTGGAGCAAAGTCACCGAAGATCAGCTGATCACCACCCTCTCCCAGAACCCACCCACCGACCCCACCAACCCAGATGCCACAGCCCGCAACCTCAGACAGTGGATCAATGACTGTGCCAACACCCTCGCCCCACTGAAGAAACCATCCAACAACCACGCCAGCAAGAGAGCCACCTGGTTCACTGATGAGCTCCTGGCCCCCAAGCGCGCACGCTGGAAACTAGAGAAGAAATGGCTTCACAAATGCACACCGGACAACCACGTAGTCCTCAAGGACGCCACCCGCAGACACCACCACCTCATCAGATCAGCCAAGAGATCCTCCTTCAAAGACCGCCTGGATAACAATGCACACAACAGCAAAGAGCTCTTCCTCATCGTAAAAGAACTCTCCAACCCCAGCGCCAACACCAACAAAATCCCGCCCTCACAAGAACTGTGCGACTCACTGGCCATATTCTTCCACTGCAAGATCGCCGACATCCACGAAAGCTTCAACACCACGACCGACCCGACCATGCCAGACTCCACCCCTCTCCCGAACACCAACAGCGCCAACCGCCTGACCTCCTGGTCCAATGTCAGCGACGTCGAGACACGCAAGGTCATGAACTCCATCCACTCAGGATCACCGAAAGACCTGTGCCCACACCACTTATTCAACAAGGTATACGCAGCCATAGCACCCCAACTACGGAAGATCATCAACATCTCCTTCGAAACAGCGACATTCCCGGAAAGCTGGTAGCGCGCCGAAATCAACGCCCTCCTCAAAAAGCCCAAGGAGGACCCCATGGACTTCAAGAACTTCTGGCCCATCTCCCTGCTCCCGGTCCCGGTGAAGGTCATCGAGAAAATCGTCAACATGCAACTGACCCGCCACCTCGAAGACAACAACATCCTGGACACGTCCCAATCCGGTTTCAGACAAAACCACAGCACCGAGACAGTCCTCATCGTCGCCACAGACGACATCAGGTGCCAAAAAGACAACGGCAAAACATCTGCGCTCATCCTCCTGGACCTCTCAGCCGCCTTCGATGCGGTCTGCCATTGCACTCTAAAAACACGCCTCCAAGAAGCCGGTATCCAAGAGAAGGCCCTCGACTGGACCACATCCTTCCTCTCCGACAGATCCCAGAGCATCCGCCTCCCACCTTTCCGATCCGAAGCCACAGACATTCCCTGCGGCGTCCCCCAGGGCTCCTCCCTCAGCCCGATGCTGTTCAACATCTACATGGCCCTCCTCGCACACGTGGCCCGCAACCACAACCTCAATATCATCTCCTACACCGACGACACTCAGCTCATCCTCTCCCTCACCAAGGACCCACGCACCACCAAAACCAACATGCACAACGGAATGAAGGCCATCGCCGACTGGATGAGGAGCAGCCGTCTGAAACTGAACTCGGACAAGATGGAGGTCCTCATCCTCGGACCCAACCCCTCAGCCTGGGACGATTCCTGCTGGCCATCCACTCTGGGGACAGCACTGACACCCACTGACCACGCACGCAATCTTGTATTCATCCTCGACTCCTCCCTCTCCATTTCCAAACAGGTCAACACCATCTCCTCCTCCTACTACAACACCCTCCGCATGCTCCGCAGGATCTACAAGTGGATCCCGACTGAAATAAGAAGAACAGTGACACAGGCCCTCGTCAGCAGCAGGCTGGACTATGGCAACACACTCTACGCCGGAATCCCAGCCAAACACCTACGACGACTACAGCGCATCCAAAATGCCTCCGCCCGACTGATCATCAACGTCCCCCGCCGCAGCCACATCACCCCCCACCTGAGAAACCTACATTGGCTCCCCGTCAACAAGAGGATCACCTTCAAACTCCTCACCCACGCACACTAAGCACTCCACAACGCCGGACCAGCCTACCTGAACAGCAGACTCAGCTTTCACACTACGACCCGCCAGCTCTGCTCCGCCAGCCTCGCCTTCGCTGCCGTCCCCTGCATCCAACAAACAACCTCAGGCGGCAGATCCTTCTCCTACCTCGCCACCAAGGCCTGGAACAACGTTCCTACCCACCTACGGCAGACCAAAGACCTACTCGCCTTCAGAAGACTTCTCAAGGCCTGGCTCTTCGAACAGTAGCGAAGCTTCTCTCCCATCCCCCCCCTCAGTGCCTTGAGACCCTCACGGGTATATAGCGCGCTATACAAATTGATTGATTAATTGATTGATTCACTCTCTCTGCTGTTCTCTTGCCTCTTTCAGCACCTGCTGTGCCTTTTTCTGCACATCTTTTGTTTCTTTCTGCACTTCTCTTGTTTCTTTTTGCACTTCTCTTGTCTTTTTCTGCACTTTTCTTGGCAGTTTCTTCATTTTTCTTGTTTGTTTCTGGAGTTTTCTTGCTTCTTTCTGCAAGTATGTTGTCTCTTTTTGTATGTCTGTTGCTTCTTTCAGCATTTCTCTTGCTTTTCTCTGCTCCTCTCTTGCTTCTTTCTGTTCCCCTGTTTCCTCTTTCGCCATTAGTCTTCCTTGTTTGTGCACCTCTCTTGTCTCTTTCTGCACCTCTGGTGTCTTTTTCTGTATGTCATAGCTGCTTTGGGTATGTTTTTGTGCACCTCTGTTGCTTTTTTCCTTGACTTCTTTTTGTTCTTTATGCACCTGTCATTTCTTTTTCAACTCATTTTCTCTCTTTCTGCATCCATTTTATGTATTTCTCTAACGTACTTGCGTTGTTATACAACTGTTTGCTCTTTCTGCACTTCTTTTTCCTCTTTCTGTACCAGTCTTTTTCTTTTTATACATCTGTTGCTTCTTTCTTCATTTCTTACATTTTTCAGTAGCTGTGTTGTTTAAGTATTCCGTCTTGCTTTTTCAAACCTTTTGTTTTATTGCAGTTCTCCTTTTGACAGTGTGACCACCTATTCTTGTGTTATTGCAGATGTTTTTCTCATTTTTACACTTTTCTCTTCTTATGAGATATAAATGCAATAGAAATGTAATTGTGATTTTGCGCTAAGTTGTTATTTTCAAAATTGAAATATTATTAATTTAGAAATTTTAATTAATGTTCTAAAATAATGAAACAATCATTTGTTTGTAGGAAGTTATTTTTTTTGGGATAAAAAAATAAAAGGTGGTAACAAAAAATGAAAAGAGAGGAGAACAAAGGAAATAGAAACACTTAATGAAAACTAAAACGAGTAGAGTAGAAAACCACCAAAAAGTTGCTGAGGATAAAGTGGCTTCTGGCAAGAGAACTAAATAATTTATTAAAAAAGTTGTGGAGAGATTGATCAATCAAAATACTAATCAAAGGGGAAAGACATTTTTCGAAGAAAGGAGACTCAAATGAAGAAACACAATGAAAAAGAAGCACATGTTACAAAAAGACAGAAACGATTTAAGGACATACCTGTATGTATGTTTCGTAATAGAGTAAGTCAACATTTATTAAAAGATTGTAAAAAGCATGAAAAAGATCGACTGCATATAAGAAGAAGCAACAGATTGAAAGTGTAGTAGATACTGCTTTTGAATTGAAACAGACATTATTTATATTAGTATTGAAGAGAATGAACAGATTGAATACAACAATGCACTTTATGAAGGAGAAAAGTAAAAGAAAAAGACTGGTTAATAGAAGTAACTTTTGCAAAGCTTTTTCTGATGAATGGAAGCATACTTCTAGTACTGAGCCTTTTTTATGGAAGAAAGTTCTTTTCAACCGATTACAGTTGATACCTGTGGTTGTATTTATGAGGTAAAGGTTTTTCAATCGAAAAAGAAAAGATGGCTCCTAGGAAAGTGGAAGAAGTAATAGCTGAAGATGTTCATGGGAAACTTGCATATGCTCCAGTGTATAAGTGGGATTGTATTAGTATTTGTAGTATTCAACAGGAATCTATTGATATATTACAAGTTTTCTTGTGACAATATGGTAAAAAAAGTGTTAAACAGAAGATTAAGATGTTGCAAGGACTAGATTAACCCTGGGTATAGTTCTATGCGTAGCTACACGAAGTGCACTTCGCACTACGCGAGCTTTGTGTAGCACTACATGAACTGCGTAGTGCGCTATTAGCGATGATTGCACAGTGCCGGATACTTGTCTGCACTGCGCAATCATTGAAAATGGCATCTTGCACAGTGAAAGCTGTCTTTTACAACCGCTCTAGTAGATTTTTACTCAAGCGGCAGCTTTTTCAACACGGACTGGTAGTTTCTCATCGCGAGCAGTCATGAGCATACGCGACCATTTGCAATGAGAAACCTGACCTACCCACGTTGAGAGGCTCGCCGGGATGTTTATTTTCCACGCTCACGATCAGCAACTTGATGTTGTTATCACGAATGAGGAAAAAGTCTCGCCGGGATGTCATTTTGCTTGCTCGCGGTCTCCAACTTGAGGTTGAGGACCGCGACCAAGCACAAAATTACCACTGCACTACGCTGCCCTATGCGTGTTTGCACTGTGCTACGTGCAATTCACGTAGTGTGAAGTAGCGCAAACTTCACAAACTACGCGAGCGTAGCGTAGTGCTTCGCTCAGGCTTAGACTAGATCCATGTAAAGTAAGAAAAGATAGTAAGTTTTAGGGTCTTTTTGTGGCTTGTCTTTCTAAAAAGTGTGTAAAAGTATGTTTCATCATTTAAGAATGTGAGTAGTACATCACACAGAAATGCGGAAGTTAGAAAGGAGATTGTACTATGTAAAAAGTCCTGCATTATCTTTAAGTGAAATGAACACAGTTCTTTTGAATGGCTCAGTATCGGATGTAAAAAAAGTTTGGGATGATATACAGTTTTGTTTCTTTGATTCACAAGAGGAGTGTAGAGAAAGTGAAGATGTTGAACAACAGTTGGAAGATATTAGTACTGAGAAGTTTGAAGAAGGAATTACAAAGTTTAAGATACTTTCATATGAAAAATCAAACTAAGGGGCCGATTAGGATGGCGGACGGATTGCCTCCGCCAGGCCGGCAGTAGCCACCGCCGGCCCGGCAGAGACAATCCGTCCGCCATCCTCACAGAAAATACCCCCACCACATTAGGATGGCTGGGGGATCTGCGGCGGATGGCAAGACAGTCCGCCACTTTTTCCGCCGGTCACCTTCGCGACGGGCGGAAAAAGTGCATACATATGGTGGCGGTGTCTGCGAGACACCGCCAGCCATAATAGGATGCCGGCGGTCCTTTGCCTTTCCACGGCGGCATTGCCGCCGTGAAAAGGCATAAGGTCTTTGCTTTGGGGGCCCGTTGCGGGTGGGTGGTGCACATGGAAGGTACCTATGGAATCCCCTTGCATTTACATGCACAAAGCGGTAGGCACCACACGGGGCTTGCCGCTTTGTGCATGTAAATGTAAAACATGCTATTTTAACCTTGCCTCAAGCAGCACCCGTCGCAAGGTTAAAGGTCCAGGATGTGACCGCCAGGGTGGCGGTCACATCCTAATTGCACCGGAGGGACCGCCGCTGCCCCTGCGGACGGTCCCTCCACCTCGGGGTGGCGGACAGACACAGGTCCGTCCGCCATACTAATGAAGCGCTATGTTTGTATTTGTTGTTGATGTACTCACTATAGAAGTCAAACTAGGAATGTTGATGTGTATTTAAAAATTCAAAAGGAAAATAAAGATAAGTGGGAGCAATTTGGGGCTTATTTTTTGGTGGAAGGTCGCTTTGAGTTGGGTACTGAACAACGTATTTGTAAATATTGTTACAACAAAATAGAAGAGAACACAATGCCAGTTAGAGCTGTACATAATAACTTAGAGTTGATAGCTATTCCTCCAGAATTGGCAGATTTAAATACAGATTAGCCCATTCTTATTCAACCTGTGCTCCGGTTTCAGGATGTAATTTGTTTGGAGCCTAAAACAGGTAAGCTGCCTCCAACAGATTTACAAAGAGGTCTGAAAGGAAGAGTTGTGTACTTTATATTAAAAAAAAATATTGAAACTGTTGGTATAGAGAGAAAGGAAAGTGAGCCTGTAGTTATTCTAGTTAATGGTGAACCAACAAAGAGTAGATGTCACCAAACTTCAAAAGGCTACATTATATCTTGTACAATAAAATATTTATTATAATATTCTAAATGTGGAAGACCAGGAACTATGTTTAGAAGAAGAAACAGAAATGTCAACTGGCCAAATAGAAAAGGTGGACAAGAGCAGGATTGAAGAGATTTACGAACATTACAGTATACATCCTTTACAATTCAAAAGAGGTCATTGGAAACGCTATTGAATTATTTCAAATGAAGTAAACAAAGGGAACTCCCATGAGTGTATTGGGAAAAAAGTTTAGAAGCTCATTGTTTTCAACAACTGTTTCCCACTGGAGAAGGTGGACAATATGATGAGCGTGAAGTACCAATTCCAGCTTCAGAATACCGGACGACAAGATTGTACTCAGAAGATCCAAGATTTTAACAGTGTATTCCATATATATTTCCTCTCCTGTTTGAAAGTGACTTGTCTGGACTCTCATAAGCAGTGAATCACATATTTAAAACATGAGTACATCTTACACATGTTTCTGCAAAGGAATTTATGGATTAAGTTTTACAAAGAGACAAGCATTTGGATCTCAGTAATTTGATTGCATGTCAAAGTGGTACTAATGAGTATCGGTATCTTCATCACGGTGAACTTAAATATATGTTAAAAAACTTTAGTAATCCTACCTGGTTTCTAACACTTAGCTCTGCTGAAGATGCTTGGAATGGTTTACTTGAATTTCTTCGACAAGCAAATTCAAATGTCAAGAATATTGAAGACAGCTGGAGAATTGTGTTCTTTGGATCTAGTGAATGTGTGCAGATATTTTAAACATAGGTTTCAAGCTATGATGTTTTTATCTGAAATAAAAATAATCCACCTCTTGGAGAAGTTACTGATTTCTTTTGGAGAAAGGAGTACCAAGCCAGAGGTGCTCCTCATATACACATGGTATTATGGATCAAGGATGCATCGAAATTTGGAACCGATTCTAATGGAACTGTTTCGTCTTTTATCAAAGATATGTTACCTGTGCCATTCCAAAAAAAGGAGGAGATGAGAGCCAAAGAGAACAAGTTTTATGTTTTCAAAGTCATCAATGCAGAAAATATTGTCGACGAAAATAGAAGTCAAAGGGAATTTTTTTTTACAAAATGTTGTTTTGGATTCCCACATCCAGTAATTTTAAAAGGAAGAGTCAATAATTGTATATCAGCAGTAAGGCATACTATACCACAAAAATCTCCGAAGAATACATACAACATAAGAAGAACTGAAGATGATTCAAAATATATTAATGACTACAATCCAGTGATTTTGACAATGTGGAATGAAAACATGGATATCCAGTATGCTGCAGATAATTCAATTGCTGTTGCTCGGTATGTTAAATCATATAATGAAATCTGAAAAGACAGAGTTGAAGGAAATTTGGGAAAAAATTTCACAAGAGAAGAGTCTTAGTAACAAATTGTACAGCTTTAGTTTGAAAATGCTTTCACATTGAAAATTTGGATCCTATGAATGTTTGGATTGTTTGAGCTCTGCAAGTTTATATTCAAAGTAAAAAGGAATCATTTAAATTTGGATCCTATGAATGTTTGGATTGTTTGAGCTCTGCAAGTTTATATTCAAAGTAAAAAGGAATCATTTAGGTGAGTCTAGGTCTTGCGGCTACAATAAGTACAGTTTGAAATCTGTACAAGAAATTGAATTCTTAGCGTTGAATGAACTACAAAGTACAGATAGTCTTAAAACTATGTTGTATATGTACTATCCCAAAAGGAGTTCACATCTGATAAACTTATGCTCCTATGAAATACTGCAATATAACAGCTTTTAGAGAAATGTTATTGAAAATATAAATGAAGAAAAATATGCAATATTTGGATATGATGGATGTTTGGTACAACATGCCAAATTAAATCTTATTATTCACAGAAAACTCAGTTGTAAAACTCCAGAAAATATGAAATATTTGTGTTTAACACTACTGCAACTCTTCAAGCCTTGGCGTAGTGAAGCGGAATTACTTCTTATTACAGATTTCAACTGCTATGAAGATTCTTTTAATGCATGTAAAGATAACATTAAATGTATAATTTTCCCTACTTATCTACACATGTTAAATAAAGAGACTGAACAAGAAACTGAAATTGCAGCTGAAATAGCTAGATAGCTAGAGACAGTTCTCAAGAAAGTCAGACTTCTGCTCCACTAAATCAAGATGCACTAGGACAACCAATTATTGAAAATGAAGCAGAAATAGCCATGAATGACTTAGAAACGGCAATGCAACAAGCACAACAGGATGTTATTGATTTGAGAAATTTCTAAGAACAACTAAATATAGAACACATAGAAATATATGAGCAAGTGACACTACAGATACAGCATGGTTTGCTATATGAAAAAAACAGAATGCCAAAGCACATCATTTAAACCTATTTGAACATACATCAGTGGTCAAGCTGGAACAGGAAAAGGTTTCTTAAGTAAAGTTATCACCTGTTATCTACACAAAACTACTGGATGCCATTGATCTTGTGCTGTAACAGCTCCAACTGGATTAGCAGCACACAACATTAAAGGGATTACTTTACATCGTTTACTCATGCTACCAGTTGAACATGAAAATAAATTGGAATATCAAAGCTATCTGGAGAAGCTTGTTATGAAGTGCCAGGAGTACTGCAGAAAATTAAACTTCTAATCATTGATGAGTTGAGCATGGTCTCAAACATAATACTTGCCTTTGTACATTTAAGAATGCAACAGATTTTAAAAACTGATTATGATGTTCTATTTGGAAGAAAACATGTCATTGTATTTGGCGATCTACTACAACTTACTCCTGTGAAAGGACAACCTCTTGTTAAAACACTTGTCCATGAAGATACTAAGAAATATTTGGGAAATATTGGCATGCAGAAGCTCAGGAAAAATGTGTGGCCTCGGTGTAGGTGGAACTCCTGCTGACGAAGTTGATGGGGCATTTGGTGTAGTGTAGTTTCCCACTAGGCCCTGCGCATTGGAATAACATAAACAGTAGTATCGACGTGGAACTGCGGATATTCCAGGCCTCCACTGACTATGCTAAACTTAATTGGGTTGTGTTACCAACTAGCTCAGAGGTCACTGGAAACTTTCTTCTCTGCATAGGAAGTGATCAGCTTCCTTGGCACAGACAAGAAGGGATTCAGTTTTCCAACAACCGTGCAACATGACAACTTTGCTCCTCAGATCAAGAGTCGATCTCTAGGGTCGTGTGAAACAATAGACATGTATTTCACTCAGTCAGTCTGGTGCAGTTTACTTTCACGAGATGTAGAGAATAGAGAGACGGGCGTTTGTCAATAAAGGGTTAACATTTATTGAACAGTCTTTCTTCTCGTACAAGAGAAATGTATTGCCACAATTGCAATAATTGTTATTATAAAAAGTACGTACAGTAAGATAAGTATTGCGAAATAGAACTGTAAAAGCATTGATATGGTTTCTTAGCCATACAATGGTTTAAAAGTAATAAAACATATATACAGTCATATATACATTAGGCTAACATACTCAACTGGTGCTTCTAACTAAGCCTACCGCAGTGTGCCTGACCTAAGCCTAACACGTGAGAAGGGGAGTAAGTAAGTAGCTTTAAGTTAAGTTGGTTTTGCCAAGGTTTGTTTCAAGAATTCTCGTCTAAGGGTTTAGTCAACACCATACCTCTGAATAGAATGATGGAGGATTGGTATCTCCTTCAGGGGTCTCTCTCGATATCCCAGTCACCTGCGAGGGTAGACCGGAAGCGCCGGGACTGGATTTCTCTGCACGAGAAAGGCAGCGGCTTCTCTTCAGCGCGTCGAGGAAGGAGGGGTAACAGCGTCCGCGGGCAGCTGGAATCGGCTGGATGTCTTCGCAGAGGACGGCTGCTCGGCTCCTCAAGCGTACTGCACCATAGTTCGCGCTGTAGCGGCGATAATGGTAATCAGCAGCTTCACCACCACAGGATAGCAGGCTGCAGCGACAGAGTGCTAGTTTTTACCAACACAGGGTCATGCAGGCAGCTGGCATCAGCAACAGTAGCTTGCAGCTCACAGCTCACATTGCTTAAGGCAACGTTGGTAATATTTATACCTGACAGGTGCCGGGTTTGACGCAAGTTTGCTGGACATAAGACGTCAATTAAAGATGTCACTAGGAAGTGACAGTTATCAGTTGCTCATTAGAGTTCCATTACTAATCAAAACATAGCAAGCGGGGATTTCCAGGTTTGCTAAGTTTTTATCTTGTTGAAGAACTCGGAGTGTTATCTAGGAATATCAGATAGTGACTGCTGCACTGTCATTGCACTAATTGGTCGCAAAGGAAGTAGCAGAGAGTCATGCTGGAATGTGGCTCTGTTCGTGTGAGGCCAGAGATGACTTTTCAGAAAATCGCACTTGAACGGTTATGCCAATATAGGGAATAAATGGATTTATAGCCGAATAGGGGCATAAGGTCACAGTATCGATCAGGAACCTAGATAAGCACGCAACACCCACTCCACGTTTTCATGTCCATCAAAATTACTAAAACTAAGCAATTAGATGTATGTGTAACATTGCCCACCCCAAAATACATAAATGCATTCGAAATAGGCGTACTTGTAATACATGGAATTTAGGTACTGTACGTTTTTTAAAGCATAGTAATCATTCAAAAAATTATTGCATATGAAATCAATGAACGATTATGCAAAAGGAATTACACATGAAGTATCTCTGACAGAAGAAATGCGAGATAAATCATCACATAAAAATGCATTGTAATAACATGAGTGCTAGAGGCTGGTGTTATGTTGTTATGTCTCTAGATGTGTTTAGAAATAGAAGTGTGAAGCTTCTGTTCTCTAAGAATAGTTTTTACGTTAAGCAAAGAATTGTTCGTGCCAAAAAAAGGGTCAATATTAAAAAAAATTGTCCAATTCAAAGAAAATAGATTTCCAAAGCTCCTGGCAGTTTTTGTTGATCAAAACTGAAGGCCGAATTCAGAGTTCATGGGAACGCTGTGTGTCGGAAAGCTTCTCAAAAGTTATTGTTTCTCTGTGGGTGAGAACATCGTATCAGACAGGCTCTCAAAGAATTGGTCTACAAATTCAGGTGATAGTTCAACCAAATTAGATAGCGCTGTAACTTGGCAGGTGTGAGAATGATTGCTGTCATCATAGTCAGGACCAGCAATGCTCACAGAACGTTGTACCTGGATGATGTTGCTTTTGTCACTCGCTCCACTGATACCACTTGGCTGTAGTACAGGAGTCTCCACAAATGCCGTCATCAGGATTGGTAGCCGCTGGGGACAACACAATGCGTGAGCCGTTATTGGACTGAGCAAAATATCGACGTCCATTGGTACTGCTGATGGAAGTGAAAGACAGATGTCCAACACGCATTCATCGCCGCAAAGCATACACCGTAGCACAGGTAAAATGCAATTTTGCCATATCGGTCTGAATGAAAGGAACCAGGTCATGTTTAGATCTCTCAGCCTGGCCAATCCGAGGACGTTAGTTATCCTGTCCCTGTAGCGCATTGCTAGGATTGTCTCTTCCATTCCCATGGGAGCTATGTCTGAGCCGAGGTTTGCCATAACGTAGCAGAAGGGTCAAAAATAGAATCCCTGCAACGAGTCCCAAAAATAGTGGAATGCCGCCAAAAATGGAGTGCACAAAATTAGGAAAGATTCCCAAAATTGCCTGGAAGGGTGTTAGCAGTCCCGTAAAGACTGTCTTAAATATGCCTGGGATGCTTGTTGCACTAGACATGTTAAGGAGTTGGCTGAACATTTCTACGAAATGCACGGGGCAATTTGTTGATAAAAGGTCATGAACTTCAGTAGCCGTCCTTGCGACTAGAAGATCATACGTCTCTTTAGATGACGTTATAGGCACTGTTGTCTGTAAAAGTACAGATTTCATTTTGCTTAATGTATCAATTCGTATAGAATAGAGATTCAGACGAGGCCAGAGAGGAGTCACTATGTCTGGAGGCCCGCTCGGGAACAATGCTTGCATACAACATTTGACCATGGACGTTACTTGTACTAGATAACTTTTCCCGGGCGCGAGGCCACAACACCTGTGATCCGTTCTAAGAATGTAACTCCCGTTCGCGAGTTGCATAAAGAAGGGCTCTATCTGAGTTGCAGGTGTGACTAGCTGGTGGCATGAAAGGTTGTTTGAATTTCCATCACATGCTCCGTGTAAATTAATACCCTGACACAAAAGTATACCGCTTAGTGAATGTTTACAATTTTCATCACTAAGAAATACATTTTTGTCGCTGTCACTATAGCAAGAATGAGTGTATGGTAATTTCCATTCGGATTTTACATATCCTTTACCCAATTGTTCATACTGGCCAGCAGGTATGTACTCAAGGCACTTTTTAAATCGGAAAGTTGTTATCGGAATTGTGATAATTCCGTGTATTATCCATTCAATGACAGGACTCTCTGACATTGTCAATGATAATCTCTCGAGTTTTTCGATGCTCAGGATTGTATAGTCTGCTCCTTTCTG
The DNA here is from genome assembly GCF_964263255.1 of Lissotriton vulgaris. Classification (NCBI taxonomy): domain Eukaryota; kingdom Metazoa; phylum Chordata; class Amphibia; order Caudata; family Salamandridae; genus Lissotriton; species Lissotriton vulgaris. The sequence continues at coordinate 77,595,735 of NC_141690.1, forward strand.
TGCCAAACTGATCTGTTTATCAGTAAGGTTAAAACTGGAAAATAATGACGTTGTGTTGATTAAACGCCAAGGCACATAGCCTGAACGAAGATTTTGCAGCGTCCAGCCTAATTCTATAATAGAGCGTAATTGAGATTGGCCATGTTGTAACATTAGCAAATCTCTGTCTATCACATCAAAGGCAGAGGATACAATATTGTCCAAAGAATATATTCTGGAAGACAGAGTCATTAACCCATTGTCTACCACAGAAAGTGATTTCTCCAAATTAATACGATCAATTTCTCGTATTTTTTCAGCAGTTTCAATTTGCTTTACTTTCCAAGCCTCGTTGTAAGCAGCATAGATACTGGTCGCTATGAAACGCTTTTGACGCTGTTTGCGTGGTCCAAGAATGAAATCGCGCAAATCAGCACCATCTTTTAGTAAAGACAAGTGTTGCTTAATTTCAGCCAGTGTGGATGAAGTTAGCCATTCTAGGCAGAGTTTCCCTACACTGTATGTTGTTATAATCCCTGGATGTTGTCTCTGGGAGTATCTAGGGTCTAATCTGGTCATTTTTAACCCCTGTGTTTTATTCAGGAATCTATCCTGACAGCTATTTGTGTCTGTAGGCCAGATTAACCAATTTTTCCAATCAGGATTTGTTCTGTTGAAATGTAAAATTTGTGACACGTCTAACTCAATATATGTGGTTGTATTCTCAGGTATTGGCTTTGGTATAGACGGTGTTTTAAGGTCTTTGATCTTAGCTAGGCCAAGACAAGATGTTTGGTGTATTGTGTCATTTAAAAATAACATTTGTTCTGGTATCATGCAGGTTCTAAATAGTGCTTCTATGCCTTGCACCTGCCAATCTTTTGTACCCCAAATTGTTTTTGTTTCAATATTATTTTTCCAATAATCAAAACCAAATGTCATCATTTTGTCATAAAATGCTTCTGAATATATCAATTTAGAATTTGTCAGCATTGTTTTCATTCCTGTTTTATCTAACAGTTTATAATAAAACGTTTCTGCATTACTTGTGTTAAACCCTGAGAAGTATTTGAATTTCTCAAAAAATGCTTTAGAACTGCTTTTAGGTGGTGTAGCACAATGTTCCCATTAATTATACATAAAAACATTTCTAGGCTGTGCAGATTTATGCAAGTAATGATCCCCATAGTGGGTGTAACAGAATAACTGCTCATAACTAGATGAACCTTGTAAATAATCATGATCTGTGAATCTAGCTGACATTACTAAATCAGACATCATGTCATTAATACTGTTAAAGTCCCAATCATCAGAGAATGTACTAGGTGTCACAAAGTCACTTAAGGAAACCTTTAGTTGATGAGGATACTTTAGGATTTCGACCGGACCATAGATCTCATAGTCTGTTTTCTCCCATACTACCCCACCAGGTATTGGAATTGCTGTGACATTTACTGTTGACAGTTCTCTTTTCTTCACGTGGGATGATCTGTGTGGTTTCAGGACTAGGTTGATGTTCTGACTTGCTGTGTCCATTGTAATATATTTTCCTTCAATGAATTTTCCCAAACACAGTACCATGATGAGCCAAAGCAGGAGGAAAAATACACCTAGACCAAACCAGAACTCTAGCCAAGGGGAAATTAAGTAGATATCCTTCAGTTGATTAAAGAATTCCGTTGCTTTTTCTTTAAAAGACTTTTTTGTTTCTGGCATCACTTGGGGGTCGTTAAAATCTTCAGAGAAGTTGTCGAAGTTGATGAAATAACCAGAGGCAGTTCTGTCAATTGATGGGATTGTTTTTTCAATCTGTCTCTCGGTAGCACTTTCTGATGCCACATTAGTGTAGACTGGTGTTGTTTCTTGACGAACTGTTTCAATCTGTGTTTCAAGAGGCACGAGTTCCATGGCATTATTGCATAGTCCTTCATTGTGCACTGCAGGCTGATCGAATGTGATTAGTCTTTCAGTTTGAACCTCTTGGATTGTTGCAAGTTTGGGTATTCTGTTGTTTCTTGGGAGTCCACTGGGCCTACTCTTGATTATAGGCCACATGCTTGTGGTTTTACCAGATCGATAGACACGACTCTGTTCTCCTTTTTACCAGCAAGGGGCGGTAGCACAACTGATCTTGTTCCGGTGACTGCTAAGACAGGTACTGCTTTTCTGTAAGAAGGCCCAAATTCCTTCTTAACCGCGATCTTTTCTCTGACTAGATCCCCAATCTTTGGAATCCAGACAGGCCTTGCTGGGGCTGTTGCGGGTGGTGCCTCGTCAGTGGTACTTGGCTGTTACTTTAACTTTATGTTGCTTAATGATTTTCTTGTTTCATTCAGTTCCTGTAAAACAGCCAAACGGTCTTTTACATCAAACTGCGTTTTTTCTTCTTGTACCACTGACATCTGACTATCGAGGTCCTGAACGTTCATTCTAATTCCGAACAATAGTTCGTATGGGCTGAAACCTTTTAGAGAATTTCTTGGCATGTTGTTAAGACTAGTCTGGACACTTATTAAATGTTTGACCCACCCAGCGCCTGAACCTAATACCTTCGCTGTTATAGATTGCTTTATGTCACGTTTTTTTCTTTCTACCACACTATTCCCTTACGGGGCATGACGGACAAGAATACCGCAACCCAATTCCCATGCTGGCCATGGCCTCCTTATAGGCTCGAGAGCTGAAAGCAGGACCCTGGTCAGAATGGAACGTGGTAATTGCGTATGTGCCGATAAAGACTCGCAAATCTTTTATAACCGTTCTAGCGTCAGCCGAGCGCTGGGGCCACATCCATATGAACCTCGTACAGGAATCCACTGCTACCATGATATATCTATAGTTACCGTCCCTTTGTAGGGGACCACAGTGGTCCAGGTAAACGCATGCAAATGGTTTATCCGAGATGAGAAGGGGTGTCTGCGCTGGTCGTTTCACTGTTGATACTTTTATCCTTTGGCATATGTCGCATTCTAATACATACTTTTTAGTTTGTATTCTCAAGCGAGGCCACCAATATCTCTGTTTTAATAGTGATATTGTTGCGGAAACGCCAGCGTGTGCAGAAGCAAGCCCTTCGTGTGCCGCTTTGATTAGTCCTAGTCTGTGTTCCCTGTTTGGAATTACTCTATCCCCCACTCCAGGGATTCGAGCAAAAGGAACATTATTTTTATCCGTTAAGTACAAGTACTTTTCAGGAAAGCCTTTTGGGAGTGTTTTCTTATCATTTTTTACTGACGTACTGACAGCTTGTAGAATATCGCTGTCTATTTTTGTTTGTGACCGAGTTATCGCAGCTACGGAAGCCGTTTGCACAGCTGCCTTCGCGGCTTCATCAGCCAATGAATTCCCTGCAACGTGAACGCCATCACGTTGATGACTCAGTGTATGTATCACGTGAGTCTTTTGTAGTTCTTTCTGTAAAAGAACTACCTGTTCCCAAAGCATTTTATGCTTTATTGTGCCACCTTTTGCATCTTTGAAACCATTTTCCACCCAATTCTGCAAGTATTCATTATAAGATTGTACGCAATAAAAAGAATCGCACACTATTAGTGTGGGGAATTCGCGATCGGTATTTTCTAGCGCCATCTTAAATGCTACTAATTCAGCTCGTTGAGCCGAGCAATCTCCTAGAGATTGAGTTTTAGTGACCAGTGGTCTGAATTTTCCTTTGTGCCAGCGACCTTTTACAATCGCGCACGCAGCACTGTAAGCTTGCTTACCCCCAACTGCGGGTTGTGCTGATCCGTCAGTATATATAATACTTCCGTATTCTTCGAGAGGCAGGATTTCAATTGGCAGAGGACATTCGTATTCATATTGTAAAAATTCCTGTGTTTTTAAGTTAGGATCAAATTCGTAAACTACGTCTGTTGCAGCAAGAGAATTAACCCACTGAATCCATCTCGGATGCAAAGCTTTAGCATTAGGAATGCTTGCTTTAGTTACCGCTTCTAAAGCCGGTATGGGTGTTACGATTATTATTCGTTTACCTTGTGCTAGGGGCCTTTCTTTCGCTACAGCAGTCTGAACCGCAGTTAGAATTTTCTCCGTTGAACTGAATTTTATTTCAGCCTTTGTGTACAAATGTGATTTGTAAGCTATTGGTACCTTTTCACCCTCATTAGAGGTTAGGTATGTGAATCCGCATCTTCCTGGGATGACTCGGATTACAAGATCACGTGTGTTGTCACGTGTATCTAATTTTGTTTTTGCTAACATGTCTGTTTGCAGTGATCTCAAAATTTCTGTGTGTTTTTGAGTCCAATTGATTTGTTTTAAATCAGGTTTTATTAGTTCGTAGAGAGGTTTAACCCTCTCTGCGTAATTTAGTATGTAAGTCCTTCCGAAATTCAGAAAACCTAGTATTGATTGTAAATTCTTCAGCGTTTTTGGAGCTTGGAGTACAGCGCACTTGTGAGAAGTTGGCCTGATAGGTAGTGTTTCCAATTCTGGAACCACTGGTTATCAGTCCAAACAAACCCCAAAGATGTCAGGTTGTAAGTCAACCTTGTAGACAAGCTATCCTAATGGTAGCATGGACTAAGCAGCCTTAAAGGCTTAACTTAAGAGGTCGTGTTAAGCGAGCTGTTTTACCACATACAATCCTGTAATCAAATGAAAGGACACCACACAAGTATATATTATAAAAATATATGTATTTATTACTAAATTACTCCCCAGTACTCTTTATGAGGAAAGGGGCACAAGCGTTAAATCAAAAGCACTGTTACACATATAAAGTTGCACGTTTATGGATGAGGGCGGGTGGCCACTCAGACCATATATTAAAAAAGTGGTATAAGTAACACTTATCGAACAATGGTTAGGCCTAGGGCCTAGAGATTCGCTGGGAGCAGTCAGGACAAGCAATGAAGAAGTCGGGAGTAGCCCACAGGAGACGGGTGCAGCACGGAAAGTGCGGCGCGCACCAATGCACTGTCAATGGTGCGTAAAAGTCAATTAAAGTGAATAAAAAGATACTTCCGCTGAACCTAGGAACACAAAACTTTAGACACAGACCCTAGAGGTGTGTACCAGTGTAAAGACACCGGCGTTGCAAAGTTACCTCACCCACAGGCCGTGGGTGCACAGGGTCGAAGTGGCGTCGGGTTCTGTCACGCAGGTTCTGGGTGCTTGGAGCTGTTGCAGCTGCAGGCGCTGTGAAGCAGAAGTGTCCGGTGCGATCCAAGGGTGGATCGATGTAGAAAAGTACCTGAAAGCAGAGGGGACAGAGTCTGGGTCACTCAGCAGTGACCAGGGTGGAACCAGGACGGAACCAGGCAATGTCGGGCGCAATCAGGCGGTTGTCGATAGGCTTCTCTCCGCTGTCACGTGGGCTCTGGGGCATCTGCGACGTCCAGGAGCAGGTCACGATCTGTCCCACGTAGGCTCTCGCCGTCAGCACCGTCGGCTTGAAGATTGTAGCAAACAGCACTTGGCAAAAGCAATCCACGCGGAACCGGGAGATTGCTTATCACTCGAACCAGGAGGGTCAGAGTGGGTGCTCCTTTTCACAGGAGCTGGTGCAGATCTGGAGCAACCAGAAAAGCAAGTCGTATTTCGAAGTTCGTCGGCACAGGGGCCACAAGCCAGCTGGCAAGTGACCGGGCCAACGCGTCGAGCGCACACAAGCAGAAGGGCCCCACGCAGCACTCGTCGAGTGTGGAGGGGTGAGCTTTGGTGCAAGTGGAGCTCGGGGCTGGGGCTTCTCAAACCCCGGTGTACAGCTTCGAGGGTCACTCGTGGGCCGCACGGTCAGCGTCTCGTGGCCTTTTCAAGATGGCGTGCCCCACGCTTCCGGTCGCCTCCACGGGTCTCAGCTCTGCAGGGACTGTGGATCGGGCAGGTAGAAGGCAGGCAAGCTTGATCTCGTCGATCTCTGTCGCTCGAGTTCCGGCGGGAACTGCAACAAAGCAAGGGTCGAGGGCTGGATGGTGCCTGTTTGCACAGGGTGGTCACTCCTTGACCACAAGGGAGATTCTTCAGTCTTCTCACGTCGTGTAGAAAGTCGAAGGGTCCAGATTTCGTTTCTTATGTTTCTTCAGGATGATCTGAGGTCCGTTGGGACTGCTCCCCCTCTTATTCGAATCTAGGGGGTTGGACATCCTGCTAGGTCCCCTCCTATGGGTGGGACCCAGGAAGGGGGTGGTTACACCCCTCTCCTTTGATCCTGGCCGCGCTGGGACAGGGGCTGGGAGGCCCCAGAACCGGTTTGGCCGGATCCTGCAAGGGGCAGCCTTGTGCTCCCCAGGCAGTGTCTGGTTTCATTGAAACCTCCCTACTCCAATCCACTATCTCCTGTCTGGGGTGGTTTGACACCGCCCTGTGACAGGAAACTCTTTGTCCAGGCCTCCTCTGCTGGGTTTCGGTCAGCAGCAGGAGGTCAGACCCGTGTCTGTGGCAGGGGCATCCATTTTGTGGATCTGAGGCTCATTTTAAATCAACCGCGTTTCAGTAAAGTAACATGTCTTCTCCCTCTAGAAGGGTGGAATGCTATCCCCGTCGCCAGAACTGGCGAGGGGATAGTATTCCAATTCGTATGACACCTTACACGACATGTTTTGATAAAGCCAAACCAAAGTTGCTATATAACCGCGAGGATTATAATGCGCTTAAGAGTATATGGTATGGCGTTATCCCGGATCAGCTTAGGGAGTTGTTCCCGACAGCTGCAGACAGGCTCAGCTCATGCCAGAGCACCATCTCACATAAAACCACGCACTCTGCCTCCAGGATTGATGAGGCCTTCCATAGGAGTGGCTTACAGGCTATATATGTGTCCAGATATAGGTTTAGATATAGGTATACTATATCTAAGCAAGGGGTGATTACACCCACTTGCCCCAGCTGAGTGATCAGCCAGTTGTGTCAATTTAGATAGCCAGCCAGGGGTGGCAAAAGATATGCTGCAGCCCCTGGTAGGCCTTGGATGCACCTATGCCCTGGGCACCTATAGTGCTCTGTACAGGGGCTGATAAGGTGACCCAAGCCAATCTAGTTATGCACCTAGGGTACATGGAATCCATTTTACAGAGAGAGCAGATAGCCTGGGGCCCTGATTAGCAGGGAACCAGGCCAACTAAGTCGAAAACCAGCTAAACACAGGCAAAAAATCTGGGGTAACCATAGTCAGGTAGCCACCTTCCTACATAACCCCCCCCCAAACGAAAGGAGATAAGGCTATCCTTGGCCAGGTAAGCCTTTATTGCCTGAGTGGCCATATAAGGAAGTACCTGCACTAGCATGGGTACCCCCTGTCTCATGGTCCACTAAGCAGTCCCTCACCCTAGGGGTATTAGAGGGTCTCCACCATAGGGAATCACTACCTTGGGTGTGTTTATGCAAAGTTAAAGGCTGGTTTGGATATGGAGTATTGAAGTGAGGCTCCACTATTTTTGGGCTCAACTTCCTCCAATTATCTTCCACCATATGTGCCTTTCTTTCTTCAACTGAGTTGCACTGAGCTCTCAGGGTCAACCTCTGGCTACCTAAAGCTGGAGGCTGGGTCCCTCTGTTTGGCTTGCTGGAGGGACAGTTCAGGTTTGGGCCCTTTGGGTCCCAGGTTTGGCTGTGCCCAACAGAATCCATCTGTGGGAGGTCCCTAACTGTTTTTAAGGGGGCTCCCTCAGGAGTTTTTAAAGTTTTCACCTTACTAGGCCTACTAGTTTTGGTGCCCCTAATCTGTTGATGGGGGTGCTTTATTTGACAGGGGGCCCTCTGGGTCTCACTGTCCTTCTTGTCCTCTGCAGCCCTGGGCTGACTAAGGCAAGGTAGAGAGGGGCAGGTTACCTGCTCCAGACCGGATCCCACCTGAGAAGGGTCCACTGCCATCAGAGGCTCTGTCAGGCCAGGCCTAACAACCTCTGGGGCAGTTCCTTCATCAGGGGTAAGATCAGTTCCCTGAGGAGGCTGATCCTGTCCTACTGTCTGGTGAGGGGGAGATTTCTCTTCCTCCTCCATGCTCTCAGTTTGGGTGGAGTGATCCATCATTTCAGGCTTCACAACACACATATCTGTTTGAGTTTGGGCTGTGGCCATCACAGCCCCACCAACCTTTTCAGGAGGAGACTCAGTTTGGGTTTCTGCTGTTATCATAACAGCTTTGCTATTCTGTCTGGGAAGAGCTTCTGGTAAAGATGGGGCAGAGAGTTGCTCAGCCCTACCAACCTTTTCAGGAAGGACATCTTGAATTGGGGCCATAGCCAGTACAGCCCCACTAACCTTTCCATTGGAATTTACCATTCTAGAATGGATTTCCTGTTCAACCTCAGCCCAGGCTGAGATTTCCAAATCATTACCCAGTAGACAGTCTACAGGCAAGTTTGGTGACACTGCCACTCTCTTTGGGCCAATGACACCTCCCCAGCTGAGACTTACTACTGCCATTGGATGATTTGTTTGGATACCATCAATGTTTGTTACCTGGTATGTGGCACCTGGTAAAAGTTGCTTAGAGGGGACTATACAGTCAGCCACCATGGTGATGCTAGCCCCTGTGTCTCTAAAAGCTTCCACTTTCAAACCATTGATGATGGGTTCCTGCCTATATTTGCTCAAGGTATTTGGGCAAACAGAGAAGTTGGCAAACCCCATGCCAGTCTCATAGACAAGATCATTTGGGGATGGAGACCTGGATAGGCCAGGGTCCCCTTGGGCTCCAAAAGTAAACCCACCCAGATTCCTGGGTGTGCTCCCACTTCCTGGGGGATTACTGCTGACAGTAACAGGAGGTGTTGGAGCTGGCTTTGGAGGTATGTTTTCTTTATTGCCATTCTTGGGACAACAGCTGTCTGTTTTGTAATGCCCAACCTGTTTACAGGCATGGCAATAAGGCTTTTTCTCTGTTGAAGAAGTGTCTTGGGACCCACCCCCCTTCTTGGAGTTTTGGGGCCCTGGGGAAGTGTTTTCTTTACTTTTATCCCCACCCTTATCTTGAGGCTTGGTAGACTCCTTCTTCTGGTTATTGTCCTGATTCTTAGGCCTAATCCTGGTTCTGACCCACTTATCTGCCCTCTTTCCCAATTCTTGGGGAGAGGTCAAATCTGAGTCCACCAGGTGCTGGTGTAAGAGCTGGTTCTGACAATTACTAAGGATCTGCTCCCTCATAATCAAATTATACAATCCTGTGAAGTCATGTACTTTGCTGCCATTCAGCCAACCCTCCAGAGCCTTAGTTGCACAATCAACAAAATCAGTCCAGTCCTGAGTCTGTGTCTTCTGGGTATCTCTGAACTTTAACCTGTACTGTTCAGTGGTTAAGCCAAACCCATCTATCAGAACACTCTTCAGGATTTTGTAATTGCTGGCCTCCTCATGTCTGACAGTGAGGAGCCTATCCCTCCCTTTCTCTGAAAAGGAGTACCATAAGATTGCTGCCCACTGTTCCTCAGGAACCTGCTGTACCATGCAGGCTCTCTCCAGAGCAGTCATCCATTTGTGGATGTCATCCCCTTCCTGGTAGGGGGGCACAATCTTTGTCAGGTTTCTACTATCATAGGACCTGTCTTTAGGAATTTTGCTGCCACCAGTGGCATCTAAGCCACACAATTTTCTTTCTCTTGCTAAAGCAAGTTTAGCTTGAGCCAAGGCTACCTCTTCCCTTTCTATTTGGAGTTGGACAGCCCTCATCCTGGCCCTATGCTCTTTTCTCTGGGAGGAAGTCATTCCTCTTTGAGATTCTCTTGAGGCACTAGAAAGGTGAGAGTCCCTTGACAGAGATCTCTCCCTTCTATTACCTGGGAGAATTTGGTTATGAGATCTGAAGTGGTGCTGGCCCCCTCCATTCCCATGTAGGTCCAAGTTGGCCTGGTTAAGCCTGGCAACCTGTACCTGGTTTCCCCCCTGATCCTGATCTTCAGGCTCATCTAAATCAGAGCCTTCTTCTTCTTCCTCCTCCACTACATCATCTTGAAGATCCTCATTCTCAGGGGAGTTTATCCCTTCCTCTGTTTCTAAAGGAGTCTGACTCACCTTATCTAGGTCATCCTTTTCTAGGAGAGCTACTAGGGAAGGAATGGTAGGGCCTCTGCCCTTTTTTAGCCCCCTGGCTGTGCACAAGGCACTCAGGTCTTTGTGGCTAAGGTTGTCATATCTGGATGTTGTCCCTATAGGATCAACTATTACAGGAGCAGAGCCTGAAGCTCTACCTGTATCAGACATGACTGCTAGTGAGGTGTAAGTGGTGCACTTACCTACACTAAGTGGTTTCCTACTGTACCTTGCTAGTGAGTTGTAGTCAGGGTGTGCTAATCCCTTTAATCTACAACTACTAAGTTCAGTAGAACTTAATATGCTAAGCTTTTGATTTATATGTACCTAGAGGTACTTGATGTGATCTTTCAATTTGATAAAGATTGCAATGGTAAAACAAACAGCAAGCTCAAATCCGCACCGCTGCACACCAATGTGAGAAGTTGGCCTGATAGGTAGTGTTTCCAATTCTGGAACCACTGGTTATCAGTCCAAACAAACCCCAAAGATGTCAGGTTGTAAGTCAACCTTGTAGACAAGCTATCCTAATGGTAGCATGGACTAAGCAGCCTTAAAGGCTTAACTTAAGAGGTCGTGTTAAGCGAGCTGTTTTACCACATACAATCCTGTAATCAAATGAAAGGACACCACACAAGTATATATTATAAAAATATATGTATTTATTACTAAATTACTCCCCAGTACTCTTTATGAGGAAAGGGGCACAAGCGTTAAATCAAAAGCACTGTTACACATATAAAGTTGCACGTTTATGGATGAGGGCGGGTGGCCACTCAGACCATATATTAAAAAAGTGGTATAAGTAACACTTATCGAACAATGGTTAGGCCTAGGGCCTAGAGATTCGCTGGGAGCAGTCAGGACAAGCAATGAAGAAGTCGGGAGTAGCCCACAGGAGACGGGTGCAGCACGGAAAGTGCGGCGCGCACCAATGCACTGTCAATGGTGCGTAAAAGTCAATTAAAGTGAATAAAAAGATACTTCCGCTGAACCTAGGAACACAAAACTTTAGACACAGACCCTAGAGGTGTGTACCAGTGTAAAGACACCGGCGTTGCAAAGTTACCTCACCCACAGGCCGTGGGTGCACAGGGTCGAAGTGGCGTCGGGTTCTGTCACGCAGGTTCTGGGTGCTTGGAGCTGTTGCAGCTGCAGGCGCTGTGAAGCAGAAGTGTCCGGTGCGATCCAAGGGTGGATCGATGTAGAAAAGTACCTGAAAGCAGAGGGGACAGAGTCTGGGTCACTCAGCAGTGACCAGGGTGGAACCAGGACGGAACCAGGCAATGTCGGGCGCAATCAGGCGGTTGTCGATAGGCTTCTCTCCGCTGTCACGTGGGCTCTGGGGCATCTGCGACGTCCAGGAGCAGGTCACGATCTGTCCCACGTAGGCTCTCGCCGTCAGCACCGTCGGCTTGAAGATTGTAGCAAACAGCACTTGGCAAAAGCAATCCACGCGGAACCGGGAGATTGCTTATCACTCGAACCAGGAGGGTCAGAGTGGGTGCTCCTTTTCACAGGAGCTGGTGCAGATCTGGAGCAACCAGAAAAGCAAGTCGTATTTCGAAGTTCGTCGGCACAGGGGCCACAAGCCAGCTGGCAAGTGACCGGGCCAACGCGTCGAGCGCACACAAGCAGAAGGGCCCCACGCAGCACTCGTCGAGTGTGGAGGGGTGAGCTTTGGTGCAAGTGGAGCTCGGGGCTGGGGCTTCTCAAACCCCGGTGTACAGCTTCGAGGGTCACTCGTGGGCCGCACGGTCAGCGTCTCGTGGCCTTTTCAAGATGGCGTGCCCCACGCTTCCGGTCGCCTCCACGGGTCTCAGCTCTGCAGGGACTGTGGATCGGGCAGGTAGAAGGCAGGCAAGCTTGATCTCGTCGATCTCTGTCGCTCGAGTTCCGGCGGGAACTGCAACAAAGCAAGGGTCGAGGGCTGGATGGTGCCTGTTTGCACAGGGTGGTCACTCCTTGACCACAAGGGAGATTCTTCAGTCTTCTCACGTCGTGTAGAAAGTCGAAGGGTCCAGATTTCGTTTCTTATGTTTCTTCAGGATGATCTGAGGTCCGTTGGGACTGCTCCCCCTCTTATTCGAATCTAGGGGGTTGGACATCCTGCTAGGTCCCCTCCTATGGGTGGGACCCAGGAAGGGGGTGGTTACACCCCTCTCCTTTGATCCTGGCCGCGCTGGGACAGGGGCTGGGAGGCCCCAGAACCGGTTTGGCCGGATCCTGCAAGGGGCAGCCTTGTGCTCCCCAGGCAGTGTCTGGTTTCATTGAAACCTCCCTACTCCAATCCACTATCTCCTGTCTGGGGTGGTTTGACACCGCCCTGTGACAGGAAACTCTTTGTCCAGGCCTCCTCTGCTGGGTTTCGGTCAGCAGCAGGAGGTCAGACCCGTGTCTGTGGCAGGGGCATCCATTTTGTGGATCTGAGGCTCATTTTAAATCAACCGCGTTTCAGTAAAGTAACATGTCTTCTCCCTCTAGAAGGGTGGAATGCTATCCCCGTCGCCAGAACTGGCGAGGGGATAGTATTCCAATTCGTATGACACCTTACACGACATGTTTTGATAAAGCCAAACCAAAGTTGCTATATAACCGCGAGGATTATAATGCGCTTAAGAGTATATGGTATGGCGTTATCCCGGATCAGCTTAGGGAGTTGTTCCCGACAGCTGCAGACAGGCTCAGCTCATGCCAGAGCACCATCTCACATAAAACCACGCACTCTGCCTCCAGGATTGATGAGGCCTTCCATAGGAGTGGCTTACAGGCTATATATGTGTCCAGATATAGGTTTAGATATAGGTATACTATATCTAAGCAAGGGGTGATTACACCCACTTGCCCCAGCTGAGTGATCAGCCAGTTGTGTCAATTTAGATAGCCAGCCAGGGGTGGCAAAAGATATGCTGCAGCCCCTGGTAGGCCTTGGATGCACCTATGCCCTGGGCACCTATAGTGCTCTGTACAGGGGCTGATAAGGTGACCCAAGCCAATCTAGTTATGCACCTAGGGTACATGGAATCCATTTTACAGAGAGAGCAGATAGCCTGGGGCCCTGATTAGCAGGGAACCAGGCCAACTAAGTCGAAAACCAGCTAAACACAGGCAAAAAATCTGGGGTAACCATAGTCAGGTAGCCACCTTCCTACAGCACTTCTCTAAGAAGTTGTCCGCTAGGCTTTTCCCTTCACTTGATAATTCGTACCCTAAGAACAGTACTGTCAGATGGGCAATTCGGGACTTTTTAAAGTTGAATTTGTAACCCTCTGCTGCGAACCCAAGTATAATGGTGTTCACTCTTTTCAAGTGAGTATCCAAGTCGTCGTCTGTGAGATAAATATCATCTACGTAAGATAATGCTTCATCATCATAGATTTGTAGTAACTCTGTTACCCTAGCTGAGAATAGTCCTGGGCTGTTCTTGAACCCCTGTGGGAGTCGACAGAATTTTTTCTGTGACCCAAATGCGGAGAAAGCGGTCAAATATCTGCTTTCTGGTGCAATGTTTTGACAAAAGAAACCATTAGAAATGTCTAATGTCGTTTTATATTTTTTCCTAACTATGTTATTCATTAGGGCTGCACTATGCGAGTTTTGTACTGCAAAAGTTTTGCAACACGTATTAAGATGTCTGTAGTCCAAAACTAGACGATATGAATTGTCTGGCTTGGAGACAGGAAACAAAGGATTGTTCATTTGAGAGGTGCATGTTTCAATCACCCCCTGGTACTCAAGTTGATCTAAGATCTCCCTGACTTGTTTTTTAGCTTCTTGCTTTATGGGATACTGCCGTTGGGCAGTTGGTTCACTTTTTAGTTGGATTTTGTGAGGAGGAGAATCCTCATCCCATCCTACATGATTTTTATATAATGCAGGTGCCTGGGCTACTGCCCATTTCCTTGCATATGTATATTTTTTATGAATCGGTATGTGATTCGAGAAGGCAGGCATAATCACTTCTTCGCCACGAGGGCACTCCCTGACAAACTCTGGGGGCCAATCTTTTTCAGCTAACAGAATATCATAGCCTTTTGAGAGCTTATCTCAAAATAGACCCTTAATTTTCCTAGTCTTATCACCCTCTATACGCAATGTTATTTCGTATATTTTATGGGGCTCGCTAAGTCTGGCGTCGGCAGTTTCAACCTGAATGTATTCATTCGTGTCCACTGTCTCCAGATGACTCATCAAGATCTTGCGCGCTATACTGATTTCTGCTGCACTGTCCAACATTGTCAATGCCCACTCCCCGTTTTTCAACTGTGTCCTCAGTATTCTCGGCATGGTTGATTACTCTAATACTGGCTACCTTCTTTTTCTGAAATTGAGATTTTTTACTCTGAGCAGGTTCCTTGTCTTTGGACTTGGTGTGCTCTCCTGGGTCTGACCGTCCTCTTCTTTCCGAATTCTGTGGAAGAGATCGAGAGGGACGTGTATCAATACTTTGATATCTATCAGGTTTTTTCAGATTATCCCTATTTCTAAGGTTATATCTTTTCTCAGAGGGCTCCCGTTGGGGAGACTGGCGTTCTCGAGTCGGAGTTCTCTCCCTCCGTCGAGGAGACCTTCCTCTGGACTGGAAAACTTTTTCCTTGGGAGTGGATTGTTTATTTCCATCCCAGCTCTTTTTAGGAATGTTTAAATTATTTTTAATAAATAATTTTTCAGGATTTTCGAGCAGTTGGGGCTTAACTGGTTTCCCACCCAAGCTGTCTCTACCTAATTCTTCATAGCACTTTTCTATGATTTTTGCAAGCTCAACAGGATCTTTTATATCTGTTTCCCTCAACTTCTGGCGGATCGCCACAGATGCTGCTTCTCCCTTTATGTTGGCTAATAATATAGCCGTGACCTGCTTGAAGTCTTTCAGTAATTTCATACCTAGATTTAAAGCGGGCTCTGGACCGAATTCATTTTGAATCTGTTTTAGCACTTCTGGTATTACCGCCATAGACGGAACACCGTGTGTTTTTGTGTAAATGGAAGCAAAGACTGTACCCCAAGTGTCGCAGTCCTCCACGTGTGGTGCGATTCCCATAGGAAGGCAGATGGTCAAGATTCTGTGTTTCTCAATAGGGGTAGTATCAGGAAATACTGCCTCTATTTGAGTGATTTTCTGGGCTAACCAGAAAGGAATTTGTTCCCGTTTTGCGGGTGTTTTACCAAGACATGACTGTATGTTCTGTGGTGTAATTTTATTTGTGTTCCCCTGGTGAGGGGTCAGCTGGTGTGAATTAACAGCTGGCTGGACTGTTGCAGTCCGCATTACATATTGGACTAATTGCCTATGTATTTTTATTAATGTGTTTAGCTGTGCTAACAGCTCTTCTCTAGACATTCTTGCAATGTCAGGATGTGGTGTGTAGCTGGCTAAAACCGGCCACGTGGCTCCTGGTCTACCTAGTGGACCGAGCCTGGTTATGTGATCATTGTGTTTTAGGGCGCCATTAAACCAGAGCAGGTGCTCTTGAAATTTAAGTGGGATTTCAATCTCCTCGAAAGGAGCGTACTCTCCCGGAGGTTCCTCTATTTTGTAATAGTGAAACTCTTTTGTTCTAGCGTTTACCGCTGGAAAGTTTATCCATGAATAGAATACCTCTGTCTGCCGATACTCGTGAGCCTCTATCACGAAAATTACTGTACCACCTTGAGGTGTCAGTCCGTTTTCTATAAGTTTTAACGTTATAGATCTTCTTAAGTGGACCGGGATGTTAATAGCATCCGGGTCTGCCTGTAGGAGACTCGAGTCCTCCTCTATTAGTATGGAAGCCAGCCTAGCTGCTTCCCTTTCTTCTTCATTGTCTGACATTTAAAAAATGCAGGCTTTGCAGAGTAGGTCTCCAAGGAGACAAAGATTAGGTGCACAATATTTTGGAACACTGTATCCTTCAACGTTGAATAAACCAGAGCTTTACATAGGAATCTCTTCCTACTAAGGTCGGGCGGATTTTAACCTTTCACCCACTCCAGACGTCTATTGGAGTATTTACGGGAGAAAGGGGTCTGTGAAATATGCACGACTGAGTTACTCTATAAGTCTTGCGTTAGTTTATCGCCTTACCAAACGTTTGGGCGCCATGTAGTGTAGTTCCTAGTTTCCCACTAGGCCCTGCGCATTGGAATAACATAAACAGTAGTATCGACGTGGAACTGCGGATATTCCAGGCCTCCACTGACTATGCTAAACTTAATTGGGTTGTGTTACCAACTAGCTCAGAGGTCACTGGAAACTTTCTTCTCTGCATAGGAAGTGATCAGCTTCCTTGGCACAGACAAGAAGGGATTCAGTTTTCCAACAACCGTGCAACATGACAACTTTGCTCCTCAGATCAAGAGTCGATCTCTAGGGTCGTGTGAAACAATAGACATGTATTTCACTCAGTCAGTCTGGTGCAGTTTACTTTCACGAGATGTAGAGAATAGAGAGACGGGCGTTTGTCAATAAAGGGTTAACATTTATTGAACAGTCTTTCTTCTCGTACAAGAGAAATGTATTGCCACAATTGCAATAATTGTTATTATAAAAAGTACGTACAGTAAGATAAGTATTGCGAAATAGAACTGTAAAAGCATTGATATGGTTTCTTAGCCATACAATGGTTTAAAAGTAATAAAACATATATACAGTCATATATACATTAGGCTAACATACTCAACTGGTGCTTCTAACTAAGCCGACCCCAGTGTGCCTGACCTAAGCCTAACACGTGAGAAGGGGAGTAAGTAAGTAGCTTTAAGTTAAGTTGGTTTTGCCAAGGTTTGTTTCAAGAATTCTCGTCTAAGGGTTTAGTCAACACCATACCTCTGAATAGAATGATGGAGGATTGGTATCTCCTTCAGGGGTCTCTCTCGATATCCCAGTCACCTGCGAGGGTAGACCGGAAGCGCCGGGACTGGATTTCTCTGCACGAGAAAGGCAGCGGCTTCTCTTCAGCGCGTCGAGGAAGGAGGGGTAACAGCGTCCGCGGGCAGCTGGAATCGGCTGGATGTCTTCGCAGAGGACGGCTGCTCGGCTCCTCAAGCGTACTGCACCATAGTTCGCGCTGTAGCGGCGATAATGGTAATCAGCAGCTTCACCACCACAGGATAGCAGGCTGCAGCGACAGAGTGCTAGTTTTTACCAACACAGGGTCATGCAGGCAGCTGGCATCAGCAACAGTAGCTTGCAGCTCACAGCTCACATTGCTTAAGGCAACGTTGGTAATATTTATACCTGACAGGTGCCGGGTTTGACGCAAGTTTGCTGGACATAAGACGTCAATTAAAGATGTCACTAGGAAGTGACAGTTATCAGTTGCTCATTAGAGTTCCATTACTAATCAAAACATAGCAAGCGGGGATTTCCAGGTTTGCTAAGTTTTTATCTTGTTGAAGAACTCGGAGTGTTATCTAGGAATATCAGATAGTGACTGCTGCACTGTCATTGCACTAATTGGTCGCAAAGGAAGTAGCAGAGAGTCATGCTGGAATGTGGCTCTGTTCGTGTGAGGCCAGAGATGACTTTTCAGAAAATCGCACTTGAACGGTTATGCCAATATAGGGAATAAATGGATTTATAGCCGAATAGGGGCATAAGGTCACAGTATCGATCAGGAACCTAGATAAGCACGCAACATTGGGTCATCTTGTGCAGCTTCTCAATTTCTCTCCTTCTGTGATAATTCTCTGGCCAAATGCACGGGGTGAATGGTCTCCAAGTGTTTTTTCTTAGAGGACCTTCCGTACAAGTACTTTTTTTTAACCGCAGGACAGTACTCTTTTACA
The DNA here is from genome assembly GCF_964263255.1 of Lissotriton vulgaris. NCBI lineage: Eukaryota > Metazoa > Chordata > Amphibia > Caudata > Salamandridae > Lissotriton > Lissotriton vulgaris. Next base: position 77,613,471 of record NC_141690.1, read on the forward strand.
TATCTTGCAAGTCACCTTCCTCGCATTCACCTTTTTCCCACCCTCCAGTACTGTAAAGAAGGCCAAAACCTCGCTCTTGTTTCTCTTCTTGACCGGCTCCATCACATCATCTTCTTCTTCCAGTAGATCTTGATCTGGATGACTGGATGACATTTTTTTGTGGAAAAAAGTCAAGAAACACAGTGAAAAAAGAAATTTTAAGAAGATACAATAAACAAGTCTTGTCAGGAAGACAGACAAATAATAAGATGAATAAAACAGGTGTTGGATCCTCCCTCTAACAGAATGAAAAGGTTTTAAACCTATCAGAAGCTTTCTTTTCAGGTCACATGGAGTCGTGTAGGGTGCGTGCACCCGTCACACATAAGTTGCACACTTGTAAAATTTTGTTTACATAATTATAAAGTATAAGTAGGTGTTCATAAAATATTTTAAAAGGTATATATTAGTGAGTGTTTATACAAATCTAATATTTTAACTTTGTATAGTGATATTTCACACTCGTGAAAGTTTGTATAGTTCATAGAAAAGTAAAAAATACTGTTTATAAATTGTTTACTAAATTATATTAGTGAAAGTCTTTAACCAAAATTTATATTTATAATTTGTACATTGATATTTTACACTTTTAAAATCAAGCCTGAGTTGTGGCTCCAGCGCAACTCTGCAAATGCATGCCAGCAGGGTTTAAGCACCCTGAATCCACTCACCCATCTAGAAGGTTCACGTAGGTGCGCAACTCCTTTGTAAAAGTTGTTTTTTTAAGGAAAACATAACAATACAATAAAACAACTTTCAGAGTATTGAAAAAAACATTATTTCAAGAAAATATAAATGTAAGTTATACATATAAAAATACACCTGGGCCAAAAAAATTCTTTAAAAAAAAAATGTGGGCAGAATTTGTCCCGGGTGCACTTATCCAATCACCCAGGCAGTACTACTATATTCATGCAAACACCCAGACATTTCTCCTGCACTCAAGGAATCAGAAAGACATTACTCATGCCCTCCTCCAGTTGCCTACATGTTACCCCTGCACTCATGCAATCACTTAACCAATCAGCCATGTACTCTTTCAATCACCCAGGCACTACCCTTGCACTCCAATAACTCCGGTACTACCCCTGTAGTCATACAATTACCCAGGCAATGCCTATGCAGTCATGCAATAACCCAGGCACTACCACTACATTCATGCAATCAGCTAGACATTTCTCCTACACTCATGCAATTACCCAGGCAATACCTATGCACTCCCCTAATCTTCCAGACATTAGTACTGCACTCAAGGAATCACCAATGCACTAATTATGCACTGCTCCAGTCACCCAGGTACTACCTGTGCACTCCTCCAATCACCCAGCCACTACATATGGAGTCCTGCAATCACCCAGGAACTACCACTACACTTGTGCAACAACCCAGACATTACTCTTGCCCTCATGCAATCACCCAGGCACTAGCTATGCACTCATAGAATAACCCATGCAGTACTTTTGCACTGCTGCAATCATCCAAGTACTATCCAGTCAGTCCTCTAATCATCCTCTAACCATGCACTACTTATGCACTTTTCCAACACTACAGTCATGCACCAACCAGACATTACTCCTGCACACATTCAAACAGTCAGACATTACTCATGCACTCCTCCAATTACCTACACAATACCCCTGCACTCATGCAATCACTCAGATATTACCTCTGCACTCCTCCAATGACCCAGACATTACCCCTGCACTCATGAAATCACCTAGTTATTACCCATGCAGTACCTCAATCACTCAGGCACTTCTCACACAATCATCCATGCAGTCTAGCTCTACCCATGCACTCATCCAATCACTCAGACAGTACCCATGCAGTCCTCCAATCACTCAGGCACTACTATTTCACACATCCATTCCCTCAAACACTGGCCATGCACTCATCCATGCATTCAGGCACTAGCCATGCATTCCTTCATTAACCCTGGCAGTATGCATGCACTCATCCATGCACTCAGGCTCTACCCATGCACTCATTTAATCACTTAGATACTACTGTTACATTCATCCATTCCATCAAACACTACCTATGAACTCATCCCTGCAATTAGACAGTACACAGGCACGACTGATGCATTCCTCAATGCACCTAGGCATTATCCATGCACTCCTGTAATCAGCCATGTACTATCCATGCACTCGTTGAATCACCCCGGCACTACGCCTGTAGTCATACAATTGCCCGGGCAATACCCATGCACTTATAAAATCACCCATGCACTACCTCTACACTCTTGCAATCAGCTAAACATTACCCCTACACTCATGCAATTACCTAGGCATTACCTATGTACTCCTATAATCCCTCAGTCATTACCCCTGAACTCACGGAATCACCAATGCATTAGCTATGCACTGCTCCGATCAACCAGACACTACCCTTGCAGTCCTCCAATCTCCCAAGTAACCTTTGAAATTCACTGAAAAAAACACAGGTTTCTGAGATTTTATAGTTAGAAATTAGCATTTAAAAAAGCTTTGAAATTCACTGAAAAAACCATAGGTTTCAGGGACGTTATAGTTAGGAATTAGCATTTAAAAAACCTTTAAAATTCACTGAGAAAAACATAGGTTTCAGGGATGTTATAGTTAGAAATTTGCATTTAAAAAACCTTTGAAATTCACTGAAAAAAACATAGGTTTCAGGGATGGTAAAGGTAGAAATTAGCATTTTAAAAACCTTTGCAATTCACTGAAAAAACGGCAGGTTTCAGGGACGTTATAGTTAGTTGGACATTTCACTCAGACAAAACCAGAGAATTTTGGCCGTTAGAGTTAGTTGAGCGAACTATAACTCGTGTCCCGCAATGCACTGCTGATGACATCCTCATGATATGGCCAGTGACATCACTGATGACATCACCTTCCTGTTGACCTTTCTATAAATATGTGAGGATCTCTGAGTCATACTTCACTGCTTCCCCTCACTTCAAAATATACCCCTGGGCACTTGCACATGCATACTTCCATCTGCGTATGGTTTTTACTGCATCAATGCGCCTGTCTAGGCACTAAGGGCCCGATTATGATTGCGGACGGACTTGAGTCCGTCCGCAACCCCTGAGGGGGAGGGAACGTTTGCAGGGGCTGCGGCGTTCCCACGGAAAAGCATGTCTTTCCCACCATCCTAATATGGCTGGCGGTGTCTGTTAGACACCGCCACCATATTAGGGCTTTTCTGCCGCGGTCGTAATGCGACCGCGGCGGAAAAGCGGCGGACGGAATTCAAGACCCACCAGCCATCCTAATATGGTGGTGGGTCTTTGGAGGCTCGGTTTTTCCACATCCTCCGGGCTGGCGGTGGCTACCGCCTTCCCGGAGGATGCGGAAAAACCGCAATCATAATCGGCCCCTATATTAGCACTCTTTTCTTGAAAATCGTTCTTTTTGCACACATACTGTCTGGTGTCGTCAGGCATTGCTGAGATGCCTGTCTGCGATTTCAGACACAGATGAGACAGTTGTGCTTCAGCTCAAAAGTGGTCTGCCTTGTAAAACGACATTGCCTCAGATCCTCCTGATTCACCCACTTGAACTCAGGGGTGGATTGGGAAGACAGGCAGCCGGTGCTTCAGGGGCACCAGTGGGTCTGTTTTTTTGGACATCTGTAAACCGGCCTAAGAGACTTTGGGCAGATTTACAAGAAAGTGACTCAGTGCAGAACGCAAGACATTTGGCTGCGCCGCATTGAGTCCCTTCCAAAGTAAAGGGATGCGACATATTGACAACACTATGTCGCATCTCTGTGCTTCACCCTGCGCTTGCGCACAAACTGCTGCTCTATGCCAGGCCAGCCCAGGCACCCTTGAACCATGGTGCAAGGATGCCTGCGATGTGGGGAAATTGTTTTTGTTCAGGATGGGTTCCCGTCCTACACAAAAACAATCTGAATAGCCATTTTTAAGCTTCTATGCGTGCTGCATTAGTACATGCCATGCCAGGTCTTCCCTGAACCAGAAACAAGCATCCTGGGACCGGTTTCGGGATAACAGTCCTCATCAGCCAGGCTAGCTTGAAGTGAATAAGGGACCTGGCTGATGAAGGGTGTTACCCAGAAACCGGTCCCAGGATGCTTGTTTCCGGTTCAGGGTAGACCTACCTTGGCAGTTCCGGCTGGACTGTTCCCATGAGGCACAGAGTCAAGGCTGATTTGCATTCAGCTGGGTCTGAACTGAGGTGGTGAAGTGAGCTAAAGAATGGTGATGGATTTAACCCAGATCTGTGACTAGGGTTGAGTGTCTGAAAAATGTCAGCTCTCCGTCCAGCATCTCCTTGTGTTTGCTTTGTTTGCCCTAAGTGGGCAGGGTATGCCCAGACGTGGGTACCTTGCTCACTTTACCACTGGATTCAAGCTAGCCTGGCTGATGAAGGATGTTACCCAGAAACCGGTCCCAGGATGCTTGTTTCCGGTTCAGGGAATACCTGGCTTGGCAGTTCGAGCTGGACTGTTTACCATGAGGCACGGGGTCAAGACTTATTTGCATATAGCTGGGACTGAACTGAGGTGGCAAAGTGACCTAAAAAATGATGAAGGATTCAGCCCAGATCGGTGACTGGGGGTGAGGGAAATTTGTCAGCGCTCCGTCCATCATCTGCTTGTGTTTGCTTTGCATTGGAAATTCCCTGATATGTGTTTCAGTGGTAATTTCTAATCTAGAAAGAGTTGCTATATTTGGTATGTTCTTTGGAATAGTGGTGAAAAACCTTGCTTATCTGTGAAAGTGGATTTTTTATTACTATTTTCGAAATGCCACTTTTTGAAGAGGGTATTTCTGTGTGCTTATCACTCTTTGTACGATGCAGCCTGACTCCAATCAACGTTAATTTAGACTGACAGGGTCCTGTTTTGTGCAATCACAAAGGGAGCTGAGGTGTGCCCCGGTCATCTTGCTGGGTTTTCTAGAGCTAGCGTGGTCGGAGGAGCTGTCACCTGCACCTGAATAGGGCTGTGCCTGACTTTCACAATCCTGTCTCCACCTTTCCCCGTCGTGTGTCTGGAGCCAGTGCTGGGGATTGAAGTATTGAGTGTTGTACACTTCTAAAGTTTTTTTGAAGTTACTTACAGAACAAAGGCATTTTGAGTTTACGTACACTAGCTCTGACCCCATGTTTCTAGACACTGCATAGGACTTGTAACCAGACCCTGCTGGATCTACATGTTGCACCAGAGGATTGCTGTGCTGCCTGGAGGAATTGCCATTTTGGACCATTTGCTTTGCCAGGCTGACATGTTTTAGAAAATGCCACTTTGCTACAGGGATCCTTGAGCTGATAAACTGGCTGCTTCCTGCTGATTGTGCCCCCGATGATCTCCTAGGGCTTGTAACTTGCCCTGTGTCTGTCAAAGCTCATTGTAGGCTCTGCAATGACTTTCCTTGCCTGTGCTTGCCCACTTAACATTGGTGGGTACGAGGGAGGAAAAAACTCTGCTCTGCTAAACTCCACAGAGTTTTTCGGAACTCCACAAAACACCAACACTTTACACATTGCCTCTGGGATAAGCCTGACTGCTCTGCATAGCTACCAAAGCTACCAAGTGGGTGAGAAGTTGTTATCTTGGTTGTGTAACTCCCTTACCCTGTGCAGAGTAGTTGGTTCGGCCTGGCTTAGGTGCATACCTAAGGCAACCAGACCCCCATTCCTAACAGGGAGCATCACTCCAGACGCAAGGATAACAAGTGGCCTGATAAAGTAGGTGATCAGTGACATTAGGCAGCAAAGTGGCTATTCAATACTGGAAACTGACGTTTGACTTGACCCTGCTTGGTTCATGGTCACATTGACAATATGGTTTTAACCATGCACCTAATAACAGACCTACACATGAAACAACTTTACCATTGTATAGAAAATGAGTCACCTTTATGGGGAAATTACTGCCTTTAACAAAATATAGATGGTCATGCATAATGTTTCACTCAGGACAATAATCATACCCTTCTAGCTGCTGCTGGGCTCTCAATGGCCCATCAAGTTCTGGGTATGCGACCGCCTGTATGGGGGTCATTAGGGGGGGTCGAACACGTGCCCCGTCTGCCTAGGGAGGACACCTTCAGCTTGTCCTCCATGATCTTATGGGTCCAGTATCTCAGGTCCTCCAAACTTTTCCTATGTTAATACTGTGCTGACGATTGACCCCAGGATTTGCACCTTCTGGGTGATGGTTTTCCACATGGAGATCCTCTGATGGGCTTTGACCTGTATGGATTCAACAGATGAAGAGACTGAGTAGACTTGCAAGATATAGATTATTTGCTAGGGTGACTCAGAGGTTGTAGACAGCTAGCATAACCAATGATCTATATTGCACACACTATGGCCACCTTTCACAAAGGTAATTTGAGACAGAAGTCTAACTCTAGAACTTTTGGTATTCATAGAGGTCATTTACAATGTATCTTTATGTCCGCAGTTGGGGCAGAATCTCCGCAGTTGAGGTGGAATCTCTATACTCAGGCCAGAATCGCTGCAGTCAGGGCCTAATTTCCACCTCGGGCGAGATGGACATTGCCTTGAATCCTAAGCACCTGTGTTACTGCTTACTTCCCCCTTGCTCCACCTGAAACACGGCAGCCCAACAGACAATCCCAGCCCCGCAGTGAACATAAAAGCAGAGCCACCTCAAACAAACCCTTTCAGACTTTCAACATCCATCTGAATATGTTTGTTGTTCTTCCCCTTGACATGGTACAGGATGATTTGAGGAGAAGGAGAGTAGAGAGGATTTTCAGACAAAGGATAAATCTATTGGGATGTCCATCCACGATGTCAGGGCCAGATACCGTTTATCCTTAATGTCATCTTGGCGATGGTTTTTGAGTGGGAGCAGGAACTTGGCTCTGTGGCCTGTCGCTCACACGCCATCCCAGCGTAAGGTTACAGGATAATTCCAAAGGGACTCCACTGACTTGTGGTATTTCTCATGCAATCCAGTCCCAATGCTTGCATCAGGTACTGAGGTGCATCAGTTGGAAAGTCCAACTTTACAACTGACATATTAATGACCCATATACTGGACAGGAGGCAAAGGGTAGCTAGGGATTTCCTCCTCATTTCCTGCTTCTGCGTGTGCTGGGTGCAATAGATTGTACCCATGTGGCTCTCCAGCCACCTTACTACATTGCACACATCCTCTGCAACAGTCACCTATGGCATTACACTAATGTGCAATGTGCTTGATGTCTGTGATGCCAGTGATATATATTCATTGATTTGCATTCAGTGTTTCCAGGCAGTACCCATGACAGCTTTGTATTCCACTGGTCACCTCTTTCCCGGCGGATGGCTGCAGGAAAATTTGGCAACATGTGGCTTCTGGGTAAGTACCAAGCACAAAACAAGTGAGGAATGTATAAATGTAATGTATAAATGCCAAGTCACATGAACAACCACTTTACAACAAAAATCATCATGCCACACACACAGTCTTAACAGACACTGTATGTACCATTGTATAGATCATGTTTTTACGGATGCAAGAGGGACATGAAACAAGTTCCCTAATTTCCCTCCTCATGTGATGCTGGATAGCAACCCTCCCCCCAACTCCTCACACTGTACAGATATGCAGCCACTGTACCTCAGCATAGATACAATAGGGCACACATACATATTTGAGCCATCATAGAGCGCACTTTTGGTCTCCTGAAGTTGCGATTCAGATGTCTTGACCTTACGTGGTGATGCTGCTGTACTACCCTGAAATTGTTTGCAAGATCATAGTAGCCTGTTGTTTCTTGCACAACATAGCATTAAGTCATGGCTTACACATACCTCTCGACCTCAGCTAGGTCGGAATCCTGGCAACAGGGACATTGAACAGAACAGAGGGCAGGGTATGCGAGTCCCTGATCAGCTGGTTGGCCCTTTTTTCACCTGAGCAACCTGTTGTGTAATGGACAACATGTGGTTTTCAGTGTGTTGTCAATGATGATAGTAGGACATTTCATTCTTTGCCCATAAAATCCATCCTGAGGCTACTTTGCAAGCAGCATTCAATGTATGAACAACAGCTGTTGACAGGTGTGAAAAGATTGTCCATGCAATATGTCATGTTCACATATCAGCAATTAAGTGTTGATAATGTCTCTAAGGAATCTATTGCCTCAGACGATTAATGGCTGCATGTGTGAGACCTTGCAGAGTCTTTTGAGAATGGGGACCTGGCTTACAAAGGGACTACACTATCTCATAGTGGAGAAATTGCCCCCAAATGCAATGACTCCCCTATGTAAATGTAATGTAAAGGTAGAGGTACTTGTATAGCGCACGACTACCCGGAGGCATCTCGGCGCTTGTACGAATACCGCTGAGGAACCCTTCCTGGCCTTTCCCTGCAAAGTACCCACTCCTGGGCACCCCCAAGGTGAAGCCAGGCATCCTAGCGTTGTTGGGGCCATTGTGGAGATTAAGCAAGCTATTGCCCAGAGTTGCTGAGTGGGACCCATGATTAGAATAGGCACTGAGGCGAAAATTAACAAGTCAGAGGAAATTGAGTGCAAGAGGCGGGAATTGAACCCTGGTCCCAGGCCAGACTTCTGCATCAGGGTCTGCTGCTCTAACCATTGACCCACACTTCACCATGAGTGTTGAGGCCCTTTGTGAATTAGATCTATGTGTCTGGGCATACACAGCACTGCTTCTCCTGACTGACTTTGGTGTAAGACTACAGTCAATACAGAGGGGAGCACAAATTGTGGACTGCATGTACCATGATACAAAGAGACAAACCTTTCTGGGATGTGATATAGTGTTAGACCACACACTCTTTCTTTACCAAACTGAATTGTATGCCCTGCTCTTATGATTATCTCATGTTCCGAATAAGGTTTTGTAACCCAACAATTTCAATCAGGAAATGGCATACAGGAAATGTTAGGCAAGACATCCATCACAGGAAGTTGCTGGCAGTAATTTTCTATCTATTTTGAGTCACCCACAGCACCAGATCAAATTCTCTGACATCCTGCTGCTCTCTACAGCCAAACTGACTCAACATGACTGAGGGACCTGAGACGAAGGCACCCCCTTTCAGTGAGAGGGAATTGGGCCAATTAGGTGTGGGGGTGCTAGAAACGTACACTCAGCTCTATGGGGGCCCAAGCATCAGCTGAGAAATGCAAAATGTGCCAGAATCTGGGTCACCATAGCATAGCGCTGCAGTCCAGTGGGAGTCTATGAACGGTGGGGAAGGCATGCAGTAAGCACTAGGAGGACCTAAAATGCTGGGCCCAATTGAAGGCCCAGGAAATATTGGGCCAGTCCTCCCAGCACCATATGCACTGGCCCCACCTCTCACCAAGGTACAGGAGGGTCTTGAGGGCAGTCTTGCTGAAGGAGCATGAGCAACAGAGAACAGGTAAGGGCATTAACTGCAATATGTGTCTGAAAGTAGGATGTGAGGGATGACAGAGCTTTACTATCTGGTGTCCCATGTCTCTTTTTACCTAAGCTAGGCAAATGCAGCAGTCATTATAAGGCCAAAGCCTCATTGTAGCACATAGAATGTACTGAGCAGAGTGCATCCTGAGACCTCTAGTGTTTGTATGCCACTGGGAGAAAAGACACTCACACATGCATTTATATGAAAAAAGCAACGGCAGCACCATTACCAGTGAACAAAGGGTCTTATAAGTGCTGTGTTCATTGGCTAAGGAATGGTACAGGCACTGTACAGTGTGTGGATGGGAGGACTTTAGGTTTTGGATGTTGTACTTTGTATGTCGTTTGTGAGTTTGGTTCAGATTTAGGCAGATAATCATGTTCCATGGAGTAAAGACAGACTTGTCTCATTCTAAAGTGATACCACCTTCTCTAAGGGGGTCCACATACGCATGTCTTCCTAAAAGTGGCTTGTTTGGCATTTGTCCAGTCGAGGTAGCTGTAACAACAAGCTGCTTGTGTTGACCAGGGCATAGCATCAACTAAGCAGTCTTTAAAGGCAATATATAGAACTAGAGTGTCTTGTGTTGCTAGTGAATATTACATTATTGGACTCACCTATTAGCACAGATAATATCAAAGACCTTGTTTAGATATGTAGCCCCAAATCTGCACTTGTGTTGTGTCATACAATGCTACACAGCAGATGACATTTGTTAGTAAGCTTAAGAGTAAGAGTGCTGAGACTACATATCACAGGATCATCCCAGAACAATCCTGACTGTCTCCTATCGCCTTTTGTAGACTGGCATTGGAAGATGACCATGTAGCAATGAAAGGAAACACAGCTTATAAGAATGCTGTAGGTGAGGGTTGGTCAGCAGAGAAATATATTCCATCTAAATTCAAGTAAGATGTTAATGTGAGAGCCCAATTTGGACAACACAGTAAATGTGCGCATACTTTAGGCCCCAATTCTCTTCTAATTGGATAATGTGAGCAAAGGAGAACAAAGTCTGCACTTGCTTCATGCAGTTATGTGTGTTGTTCTGGCTTGAACAACAACTACATCATGTTTTGTCTTCTCTTTCAGTGGGCCCAGCTGGTCAAGACCAACAGGACCAGGGGTAGAGCAGGACATCCTTGGACAATGGCGGCCATGACCTCTTTCAAGCAGTGGAGTGGAAGAGATGGGGGAGGGACCTTCAAAATCTTACGGTAGGGGAAATGTGACCAACTGGACAGAGGCAGAAATAACATTGAGCGCTATAGACTGGGTGGAGCTTAGGAACATTGTAGGGGGGTGAAGAACTGTGAACCTTGAGTTAGAGGGGTTAGAAATTGACTCTTTCCCTGATAACCAAGATGTTTCATTTGCCAAGGTTTCCGGGGGGCAGGTCACACCACAACCTAGGCCTGCCATCAATCCCTCCCTAACTATAGAAGCTCCCATTTCATCGGGGCCTTCAGCTGCATCCCCTGCTACTAGTTCCTCCCCAAGTGGCTGCCAGGAAAATCCAAGGGAAGGTACTGACCCAAAAACGCCACACTCAAGTCAGGCCCAAACCGTCCCTGTATTTTCACTCCTGTGGCTGCATCCCAGGAAGCGATGGAGGCATGTGAGGGGCAGCCAGATATGTCCCCCAGGATTCTACTGCAGCTCTGTGATAAAATGTGTATGTTCTGAAATGAACATGCAAGATCCTTGGCCACCCTTAATGCCTCTGTCACTTCCTTGGGTGCAGCCATGTTGTCTGCCCTTGCCCAACATCCTTTCCAAACCACCCTCAATGCATCACATGTATGTTGTCCCACATTGTGTCCTCCCGTACCCCTTGTGTGCCCCAACTCTGTGTGGTGTCTGGCCCTGTACCGGCCAGCCACGATCCTCCATCTGATTCAGAGGATCTACACATTGTGCAAATAGAGCATGACCAGGAGGACATTTGACTGACTGAACAATGACTTGATTTTGGGCATGTTCTTTGGCCCTTGTATATAGACTGGTTCCTCTGACACTTCCTGCCATGTTTTAATTAGGTTGTCCAACCCCTCCAAGTCCCCTTGTCCATTTTGTGTGAAGAACATTGATTTCTTTTTTCCCTTCCAAATGGACCATTTTTTGCATACTCATTTTAAATCCATTCCATGGTACACACATTTTTATTTTGGATCAAATTATCGCGATCTTGTTTACTTCATTATATGGATATATACCTCAGGAGTATTTAATTGATTTGCACATGATAGTTTGTTACACAGAGGATCTAAAACTTATCGTTGGTCGTACATATCAGCACTCAACAGCACTGCCATCAGAATCCCTATAACTTGAAAATTCTATTATAATATCTATGATTGTCTGTAGAAGAACAATAGTGTCTACACAAGATAAAAGAGACTTCTCTTCAGATCCGGAAATCTTTTTTTTCTAAGAACTCCCATAGCTTATCATTGATGAGGATTAATTATATATTATTTACAATATCCTGATCAAGAATATATTTAGTGGACTATCCTCCATCAGAAAATCAATTATTGGTGGGATAGCAAAGTGTTTTATCAAGTTACAGTGTGGCCTTCCTGACGAAGACGCAGCTTGCGTCGAAACACGCGTCGAAGACTACTATATTTTTTGCCACAAGAAACGTTGTTCTTAAACAGATTTGTGTTTATGAAATGTAATAGGAAATATTGATGTCTGTATCATAGTTAATATATGAGATATATAAAAGAATAACTATGGTTTTATTCAAGGATGTTTTTATTATGTTTGTATTTTAATAAAATCATGTTTTTAATAAAAAAGAAAATGGTTCTCATTGTTACACTTCAGTTGCCTTTTCAATTAACTGCATTTATGACAAGCATTGTGATATAAAGATCTGTGACTTCTGTTTATTTGTAAAATTGCGTAGGGATATACTTTTGACTTGAATAGTCCCTGCCCTAGGAATTGCTAGTTCAATTCTACAGGGGGTCCTAGTTACTTTTCAATAGACTTCCCTGACACTCCCTGACATGTTTTAATTAGGTTGTCCAACCCCTCCAAGTCCCCTTGTCCATTTCGTGTGAAGAACATCGTTTGATTTCATTTTTCATTTGGTGCATGCCCTGTAGTGCCTCAGATATGTCTGACAGAGTAGCCCCCTATGGCACTAATGTCCTGCCTCACATCAGCCTGTTGTTAGAAGACCTCCTCTTCCCACTGGCCACCATGTCCATCTGCAAGCCCCCTCCACATGGGATTTCTGTGGATAAGACATTCAGGTCCACCATCAGGGGTGGCAGGTGGTAGGCTGTGGGCAGGAGATTACAGCCCAGGGAATACCTGCACCGCATAAAGGGGTTGCTAGGTCCCTCAGATTGTGGAGAAAATGCCTGGCATGCACTGTATAGGGAGGAATGTGTAGGGGAACCACCACATATGTCCTGGATGCGAGGTATGTGAGGGAGTGATGGCTGTGTTGAGGTATGGGAAAGTTGTGGCTAGTTAGCGCTTTTCTGAGAACAGCCGATCATTAGGATTGCATTATAAGGCACTTTGCTGGGTGGAGATGGGGTGACCATAGGTTTTTTGCTCAGTGGACTTAATATGATGGTCAGGGCATCTGACTCCTCATCCTCTGTATGAAGGACCTGATAGGCTCCATCATCCTCCAAATCATCCACCTCCTCCTATACTTCCCCCTCCTCCTCTTACTGGCAGCTGAAATGGCTGCTGTAAGAGATGTGGGTTCCCCCCTACAATTGCTCTTTGCCTGCCTCTGGTGGAAGGTCCAATGTCCTCATCATCCTCAGCACCTGGAAGACAGACGTTGCAGAACGATAAGTAATTGACCTAGTATATTATGTGATGCAACACAAGGGTTGATTAAAATTAACTTTGCATCAATGGATGATGCACATGTGACCTTGCTTGGGTACACCTACACTTGACAGCTCACATCGTAGCACTGAGGTGTTGAATGGAGATGTGCAATGCAAAAGCAAACTCACCAGCTTCAGTGACAGCTCTGTGTTGCTTTGAGATTCCCTGTGATGTCAAATGCTAAATATGGCACCTGGTTTGTGTAGCAGAAGAGGTTGTCCTCCATCTAGCGGTTTGAGACGGAAGTGACACCATACTTAATGATCTGCATGATTAATATGCAATAAGGCATACGTGGCACACAAATCACTGATTGATTTTGTATGGAACGTATCATATCACTGCATTGCAGAGTTAATATGTGATACTTCTAATTGTCACACAAAATCAGGGAAATTGTGTGCTTCCCACCCCCAGAGTCACAATGCCCATTTAGTAATGGGAGGCCACACATTTGTTCTGTGCAATCTTTGTGTGACCTGTGTCCTCATTATACATATACAACAGCATGAGGTCTTGTACAGCACACATCCTGAACTCATGTATTTGACCTTCCACTTATATGTGAATGCTGTAGAAGAGGAGGCAAGCTGACATTCAAAATTTGGCTAGGATCACTAATTGTGGTAAAGTGTAGAAGCTTAGACGGTTGCCACCTAAAATGGATTTGTGATGTGGAGTTTAGCCACCAGATGCATATATTTCACTTCCTCTACATCCACCTTAGCAGCCCAAAAATGCCTCCCCAAACACAACACATCTGGCATCGTGCTACCCTCATCTACATCAATTTCCTTACATTTTGGGCAATGGAATTTCAATACAGTTGGGGCTGCTCCACTTCATATGAACCAATATAGTCAATTATGTATGTACTGCACTCACTTGCCATACATTTTGAGTCATTCTTTCAGTAGCCAACATGGCGTTATGTGGTATTCTGTAATGTTCCATATGTGGGTACATTGAGATGAGTGACAACAATGATGTTAGATACACACAACATACTGAGGAAATTAAATCCACTTTTTATAAGCATGAACATTTATGTACATCATTCTTTGGTTTACTTACGAGGGTTCCGCATCCTCCCAGTGTGTGGTTCCTGACTAGATGTGACACTGGACCTTGTAGCAGATGTTGCTGGGGGAACTGGATTCCTGGACAACGTTACTGAGCCTACAAAGATATGTGTGGTGTTATTTAAAATTCCATTTGCCACATGTGATGCACTAGATTTCTGAGTTCAGTTTACATATCTGGCACTGTTGATGGAATATATGTAATATGTCCTTTGCTTGTCTGCTAGCAATGTAGGGTTTTGGACCCTCTCCTGGCCAATTTTACTTACCAGTTTGATGGTGGTATGGATTGCTGTGGCTCATGTCATTGACTCCCAGCAGATGCAAGGACCACTGCTACAGTGCATGACTGTACTCTGGCTGCCTGTGGCAATAGAGACAAACATAAAAAAGTCATCAATCAATAAATGTACATGTGCAACTGGTCACTGCATTTACATGCTAACAGTAATGCTAAGTGGAAGGGACACTTTGTCTATTGCCATTTACCAGTGTTATATAAATACGTCAGCAGGGCTGGGACCCTGTTTGCAACCGAGCAAATGGGATTTGCCAATTCGCCAAAAAGGATTCTGGGACTTGTAGTGCAATGCACAAAAGGAGACATGTGAGGCTCTGACTCACCATGCTTTTTACACAACCTGGGTCAACTTCCATAGTCATATTTGTAGTGCAACGTAGGCAGGCATTTCATATAATTGTTTTTATCATCACATTTACCTGGCACCATATTGCGGACATCACTCACAGGCAGCATGGAGCATGTGGGGGAGAATGATGTCGAGGACATCCCCCTCTAGTGGGGTGAGACAGAGGCAAGGCCCTGATTGTATACCAGGGAGAACTCTGACCACCTCCATCCTGCATATTTCTCCTTCACAAGCCCCTTCTCATCCTGAAACTTGTTCTTAATGGCAATTACATTGTGGACATCCTCCCCAACACTGTGGCTGATGTGACTAAATGCTGCTAAAGGGCTACCTTATGTATGCCACAGGTTCTGTGTGGGGGTGGACCATGGAGCCTTTTGTGGAGTCTAAAAATGAACTCCAGGACCATGGTGGTCTCCTCCGCTGGGGTAGCAATTTTGAGGCAAGCGGCAGAGCAGGCATGCAGGAACTCCATGTTGCTAAACCTAGACATTGATTGTAGGCTGCTCTTATTTGTTTTGTAGTGCAGGTCTTGCAGGTGGTATTAATTGACTTCAGGTGTTGGTGATTACACTTCATCCACCCCAACTGCGTAGATTCTTCCTCGACTCTGGAGATTCCGATCCAAGTGAGGAGATTCGGCCCCAACTGTGGATGTAAAGATATAACTCGTGAATGACCTCTGTGAATACCAAAAGTCATAAAGTTAGAATTTTGTCTCATATTAGCTTTGTGATTTGGGCCCTACATATATAAGGCGCGCTTTCTGAGGACCACAAAAAGCATTACTACACACTATTTAAGTCATCTGAGGACTATCCTCAATCCTGATTATGCCTATACTGACTAGGCCAGCCCACTGACATCACATAGACCTGGCCCATTCAACATGTGCTCTGCAATGAGTTAACATGTAACACAGTACACCAGTGTGTCCCCCTGAAGGGCAAAGTACAAGTGCATCACTGGACAGACACCTGAAAGATCTGGACAAATAACTTTATTCAAACTGGTCTAGACATCACTGCTACCATTGTATTGACTACATTCCAAGATTTGGGTCACATTTAAAGGGCTGGTATTTGTGTCACTGAGTGCTCCCTCTCTGATGATTAGTGGACATGTGATTTATTCATTTGGATATCATACTTTGTCTGCAAGTGTTGGTGTAGGAGGACCTGGCACACCGTATTTCCTATGTGGCAGTGTGTCTGGGACGACCTCAACATACCATTGCGCATACTGCATGATTGCTCATTCAAACACAGCTGGTGATGTACTTATGAACTGCATTGCAGATGTAACCAACTATCCACAGTGACATATTTCACATGAGCAATGTTCCTGTACAATTCTAACATCGCTCATAGGACAGTAAAATCCCAGACATGTGGGAGTAAGGTGTCTGTCCTTAGGCAATGACACACAGTGATAATATGGGTTCATGGACAGTAGTCTAGGATCTGGGGATCTCATCAGTCACCATACCAACTGTAGTAATACTAGGTGAACTTAGGCCGACTCATAATCAATTGTATGTGTAGTTATTTAAATTTCAACTTGCCAACACTAGCAACACTGGCTTGTGTTACATTTCTGATTACAAAATACAGTTGTCGTGGGTTACACTATTAGACAATTGCACATATAATTGGTCCTGGGACGATGATTTGATGGTAATCCACTTCAGACAGCAATACTGCTTGTGGAATGTAATGGAGGTTGAACTTATTTGCAGGACTACTGGTTATAACTGCAATCGCACATGTCTTATATTTTGGCTACTATATACAGTAAAAGTAAATGAGAAACATGATATCAAGAGCTGAGATGTGTGCAAATGGAACATTGATATGGTGTGACAGTTAATCTGGTGTTAATTACTAGTCCTGGGCGGTGAACTCCTCTCCGTTCATGGAGTTTGCAGAGTTGTCTGCACTCCACGCTCCATGCCACGCTCCATGGAGCTTGCAGAGTACAGAAAACTTCACTCCGCATAGTGCAGCGGAGACTTTTTCCTGCTCACACTCACGAACAGTTTGCGAACATGAGCTGCCACTCCGGCAGAAATTCTACCAAGCGGCAGGAAGACCAGTAGGAACGGCAGTTCGCAATGCACTCTGCCACTTGTGGAACTCCGCAGAGTTCTTTTGTCACTTTGCAGAGTTCCACGTAGCGATACTCCACAAACTATGCCCAGGCCTGTCAATTACCATTCTCCATTACCCCAGGTATTAATGTCAAGCCCTCAGAATGCAGATTGCCCTACACCTTATACTCCCAGAGTATGAGTTATAATGGACCACTGCAAGTCTTCTGGGCCGCAAATTGGTGGCTGGAGGACACGCTCTTCACCCTCATCCTCAGGTCATGCCACCTCTTCCTGATGTCATCCTTTGGTGGTACATAAAGCATTCACTGTGCTGACTATCCTGTCCCACATTTTATAAATATAAGAATTATTGTGTATTTTTTAAGTTAATTAAAATATATATATATATTTTAGGAAAAAAATAATTAGGAGTGAAATGTTAGGCTTATAGGGGATAAGGGGGGGTAGAATGCAAAAAAAATGTATCAGTGTAAATTTTTGGATGTGTTGTTATTATATCTAATAAATCAAATGCAACATTTCCTTGAAGTTGGTTGCAGAATTATTATTGGATATGGGTGCAGATTTTTTTTGAATGATTAAAATAATTTACATACTTTTTTAGGAAATACAATTTTATTTTTTTATTTTTAAATAAATGGTAACATGGGATGCCCGTAATTACCTTTCTGCCACTGCTGGAAACGGTCTTCACTCGTTGGACATTCCTAGGGCAATAACCCTCAAGATCCTTCCTCTCAAGTCTTACATATACAACATAAGGCATCAGATCCTGAAATTTCTTCAACCTATATGTTAGCAAGCAGGCCAAATATAATTACACTGGGCCGAGAAGGCTAAAACAAGAGGAGACAGTAACAGTGAGCCTGCATCCAAAAAGAGAAAGGGTCGGGTTCCTCAGAAATATAAACAAAAATCCTCAATAGTAACGAGCAGCGAAGCTATAACCGTAGACAGAGATCGTGAACTGGGGTCCGGTTTAGCATCGAAGACTAATGAATCCACCAGATTACCTCCAAGGATGAACGAGGAGGACTTTTGGAAAAGGCTTGAGACTATGGTATCTGTTCTAATTGATCAACTGTCACAATAGCTATCCCAAATTGAAGACAGACTCGCTAAACTGGAGGGGGTGGTTATGTGTCCAGTCTCCCAGGACATACACACTGGTAGATGTTCTGGGCCTTTGGTAAATCAGGGGTTGGGAACTGGGGCTCAACCAACTGTAATTAACCCTAAGAGTGGCCATATACACTACGCAAGCACTAATGTCAGCACTGTTGAATCTTAAGCTCTAGCTCAACCCCCCCAACAATTCTCAGAATCCTCTGAGTACTTTGTGTATACCGACTTTTAACATCCCTAACAGGACCGCACCAAATACGGATACCTACAGTGGGTCATGTAGGGAGAGATATTAACACACAGACCCCTCGTAGGCCCATCCCGAGCCATACTATAAACCCAAACCAGACCCTGCATCTTCCACCAGTAGTAACTCCTTATACGATTGTGCTGACAAATGTCCCTCCTCTACCTCCTCAAGCCCTTGAACACTGGACAACTCTGAGAAATAGGTCACTACACCTGATGAGCACCAGAACTGGCCTAAGTAACACTCTCTTCTCGGAATTCTAAATGGTTAGAAGAATAGGATGGATCGGCAAAATAAATAAGCCTTTAGCAGGTGATTGTGTGGTATTAAACTTTTGGTCCCCCCACTTGGTGCAGTCGACCCTTAGTAGGTCTGTCAATCATTTTATTATGGCCCAGGGAATCAATATGTTACCCTTAGGGTATTTTTACCAACCCCCAAAGGCATTATGGGCCAACCCATTGGAGGAGAACCATCAAGGTAATACGCAGTATAGGTATAGGGTCCCAGTTAGTAACCGTTTCGATACATTCAACACCCTAGAAGACATATATTGACTAATCTAGAGACCCTTATCATACTCATTTGGCTGACCATAACAGTAATAGACCCGATAGACAACTCAAAGGTAGAACAACTCCTGAGTATGCACAAAAAGAAATAAATAGCTACCCTTTATTACTGGCTCATCCTAAACTGAGAGAAGAGTTATTGGGTACCTGTAATCTGAATGTGCGCTCTTAACCTATTAAACCCACAAGTTCCAATCAGGTATCAGCTATTAACTGCGAATTAACTCCTAATAATATTACAGCTAAAAGGGCCTGATGTAACATTCACAGTGTACCTTGCAACCTGGTCTTCTGGAACATTTCAGGTTCACTAATCCCTTATGGAGTGATTTCCTTTTGAATTCCGATATAATGTGTTTTCAGGAAACATGGGTAAGGAACACAATACACATTAATGGTTTTAAAACTTTTCATACTGCAGCCGTCGAGGCGGTTTGTGGAAGGGCAAAGGGAGGTTTATGCACCTTTATTTTTAACAGGTTCAATAAAAAAATTAGAGGTGCATACAGAAGAGATTTATCACCAAGTGATTTTAATCCATGTGGATAGAAAGCACTGTATTGGCCAGACAAATTTCTACAATAATATTCCCCTGGATCAAATTGAGGTAGTTATGAAAAAAATGGGCAACTAGTTGAAATCATTCTACAATGACAATGCCAAGGACATATTTATAATATTGGGAGGGGATTTTAATTGTGCATTATGCTCAAATGATGATGGTAAAGTATGTGGATTTATAAATGAAGAAGGGATTAGCAATACTAATTTTCGATACTCAAAATTGGGGGAAGCATATAATGAAGTGATGTTTGATATTGAGCTGGGGTTTGCGAATGAGCTATGTGCTACGCCTGCTCCGATGAGTTATACTTTTAATGGTAGAGGTTGCCTTACCACTATCGATTACATATTGCTGTCAAATAGTCACACATGCAGGCTTCATACATTTACCACACATGACAACTCACTGAGTGACCATTTTCCATTGAGCATTACTGTCCTATTACTGAAAAGACCATCTGGTAAAGGTGATGAAACTGTGCACTTTGCACAAAACCTAACTTTTGACAAGACAACTGGTTACTCCCTAAGCTGGTCGATGGTGGACACCCTAGAAATGTCAAAACAAGTGATAACTAGGTGTAAATTAGCTTTTGATGTCTGCTTGAGTGAAATAGCTTCACCTGATAGTGTTCTATTCTCCTTTCAAGAAATATCGGAAGCTATAAAGGAGGCCCTATTTGTACAGACAGCAAAAAAAGGAAACCGACAGGGGTGGTTTGATTCTAAGTGTACACTAGCATATAACAATCTAAAGCATGAAAAACATAAGACTCCAGGAAATCCAAGAGATATCAGACAGGTTAGGGGGACTTATATCCAATGCTCAAGGAACGCAAAGCATCCTTGAGAAATGATGCTTCTGTAGCACTGCATGATGCCTCTCTAACTAAAGATAGTTCAGCGTTTTTGAAAGCAGTGAAAACTCCCTTTTTGACTCCTGGAGGTGGCCCGACAATTGAAATGGCCATAACAGAAGAACAATGGATTGAACACTTCTCCACAGTGTATAATGGTGATGGGAGTGATCCAGCGGAAAGGCCAGGATGAATATTTCACAATCAACAAATCTTCAAAATGAGCCCATATACACATTCACATTTTTCCTGGCCAACTTTTCGGTGGGTGGCCAAGTTTTATATTCACCTTGATCTTGGTTATTTAATGTCTAACTAATCTTCACAGATCAACACTCTTCCTTTGGTCAATGGACCATTAGTCGAGTAGTTGATGCGATATTAACACATTAACCAATTTATCTTATAACTCTCATTAAAATAACCACATACTCCAGGTAAGATTCAATGAATTTGATCTAATAACTCAGTCAAAATGAATGCCCATTTGTACAAATTAACAGTGCAAACTCCATCAACTTTAATGGGAGAAAAATTCATTCTTCAAATACATTCAATTCATAGACACATTCAACGATTCAATGCATTAGGAGTGGATAGATGAAGAGACAAAAGACTTAATAAATCATAAATTTGCAAAAGATATGCAAATTTAAGGCAGTAAAATATTTACCCAATGGTGAAACGGGAAACCGAACCCTTTGGCCTAAGGACTGGTGCAGGGTACCTGATTAAGAGTCAGGAGACAAAGACTATATATGGGACAGGATCAGGACAGGGAAATACTTAGTACACTTCTCTAGGACCCCAACGCACCGGAACGCATCCCTCTCTTACACTCTCTCCCTCCTTGATATTCTTCCGCATTCTTCAATCTAATTAGGCTGTCTTTAAGGAATTAATCTTCCCATTCTGTTCTCTTCTTCCAGCAACACCTCACTCAGCATCTACGATGAGAGCTAACTAATCTTTTGTCACTCTAGTTATTCTCTTTTATTCTGCATGTCCCACCCTCAAAAGTTGCAAATATCAGTGGAACATGGACTGTGAATGGGTAGGGGCAGGGGAGTTGTCATCACCTCATGCTGTCGTATTCAATTTCTTAATGAACCCATTTGTTTAACAAACCCTTCCTATTTAACTTGTTTAATTTTCTATTCCGTATCCTGTCACACACATTCAAAAAACAGATTGAGTACAAATTCATATGTAATTCCACAGTTAAAAAGAGTTCTTGTGTCTTCTGTCCTTGGCTCGTGGCAATCTGTCAATGGTCAGCGGGTCACACCATAACTTTAGTGCGCAGACTGGGCTTGTTTACGTTTTCGGCCTCTATCTTTTGGGTTTAGAAGAAACACCGCTAGTCTCCCGTTAAAAAATGGCATCCAAAAACCTGATAAACATGTTCACAAACTCTATCGAAAAGGAACTGATACGGGACATTGTTTCTATTATCACAGCCTCAACCAGATTGGAGTTCAAATCATAATAATATCATGCTAAATATCACGATAAATATTTTTCGTATCAAAGTTGAAATTAAGGATATTATAAAATATACGGTGCCCCTAACAGTAATTAAAATATCACATGTAGAGTTTATAGACACGATGCTTGAAAAGAATGTTGTTAGTGGTCCATAGTACACACAGCCGGTTTAAGAAGCTAGCCCATTCCAAGATGGCGGCTGTGTTTACATGCTCCAGCGCGTCCGTGTATACCAATTCAGAACAGCTGATATCAATTTGCGGGCTATTTAAACTCGCACCTCCCGGCCTTATCTCGTACTACAAACTCGAGACCGTGACCGAGGGAGAATGAACACGCCGTGAATATCGAAGTAAGTAAGGACTGGGGGGTGTTTTAATCTTTCATTAGCCTTGTTGTCATCTCCATTTTTTGGGAAACGCTTTGTTCCTTTACCCCATTCCTTAAATGATATGCTTGAGGGTTGTTTAGATACCAACCTAAAAAACAGGCAAGGTTAAGTATATGCAGCCCACATACATACTGTTTTTGGGTCTTTGGAAACAATATACAGTAACCTTGGCTGTTGTTCTCGATTATTTGCGTGATAAAATGCATACTTAATAATGATTTGAGCTTATCATTGATGGATATGAGAAGAAATGCCGTCCATAATAGAACGCCATGAATATAAATTATGGAGGTTCTTTTGTTCTACTTTCTCTGTACCTTTTTCCCATTTGCAGACGTAGCACTGTATATTTAAATATCATTACGCATAGTATGACTCTAAGTTTTTGGATTTACTTCTCATTAACCGTTATTGGGAAGTGGGTTGCTTTACTTATGCGAGACATAGATATTCTTTGATGCGGGTTTTTAAACGATAATTATTTTGACTCTCAACCAAGGTAATTACGGACACCATATGAATTGGTTGTGAATAATGGCACCATTCTGATGGCCTATCTATCATGATGAACACCCAATAGGAGGAATTGACTAGTTTCTTTTAGAACAAGGTATGTTACATACTTGTACATTTGCTTATAACTGAATATTAACACACCCATAATTGTGTGGATTATAACTATACAAACATTGTACTTCTTCTGAAATAGGCTATTAATGCCACGCATACTTGAAGCTCTGAACAAAAAATTCTGGAGAGAAAAAACTACTGACAAATGTCCTAAATACCTTTCGGTAAGACAAGGTCCTGGACTTATTATTTTAAACAGAATATGGAAATGACTCCCCCTTTCTTTATCGTTATTTAAAATCTCCCTTCAAATCCATAAGATATTATATATCCTATATATTGTCGGATCATATGATTCCTTTGCGTGTTTTAGAATTCCTTCCTCACTATTTCTCTGTGATCTATAGAGGCTCAATTGCAAATCCTTTCAGTAGGTTAATCAAGTTTAAGGATCAAGTGGTGTGCACACCATGTTGTTGTAATCATGATGTATCACAAACCCGTGTTTTAATTGTAAATAGTTTTGTATAATATGTGTATTTTTGTATATTTGTTTGTTGTAGCCCTGAAGAAGCCCTTCGGACGAAACGCGTTGGCTACGCTTTGTATTAAGATTTTGAATAAAAGCAAGAAAGAAAACTTTAATTCCTACTGAATTGATTCTTTGACTATTATTCTGACCACTATTGTCACTGTGTATTGTGTGGGGTGCTGAACCATAGTAATAATATGTATGTATATATTTAGGAATGTCGTGTTTTGTGCGGGACTGTGTTTTTCTATTTGCTGCAGGTTTTCTTTTCCTGGACAGATTTCATTACCCATCCTGTGACATCCTCAGCACATCTTTTTAAGAACGCCCCAACCGCTGAGAAATACACGTAGGCAATGACACTACAAAATCGCTCTGCTAGTACCAACTGAACAAATGCACCCCTAGACGCGCAGGATACACATAGACCGGCTACAGAGCATGGAGTACTCTGTCGCGCAGCAAAACTAGTAAGTCCAGTCAGCTCTAAGGCTTGTCTCAGAAGACAATCCCTTCTGCCAGCGACCACTAACTCTTTGTGAATTTTTTTCACAGCTCCCTTCCCTGTCCTACAACAGCAGACAACGTTTTTCTCCGCTTTTTAGTGTGACCCGATTGCTAACCACAGTGCACTCTGCAGCTCCCATTTCCTCATGAGTCTGATAACTAGGGAAGAAGGCTTTCACCGCTCCAGACTGCAACCTGTATCTTCAATCGGGTCAGCCACGCACGTAAGGTCTTAATGGCAACACTTAATTATAATTCGTTTGCCTCCTGTACGCTCTCCACTATCACCGGCCAAACGCTGATAATAAGAAACTGCGTTTCTCCTCACAAACCCACATACAAGTACACTGTGCACCTGGACAGACATCTAAATAAGGTGTTTTTCCCAGCAGATGATTTCTCTGCTGATAGCCACATCCACTTGATCACTTTTATTAAATATGCACTGTGCACTGACTGTCCTGCATGAAGGTTCTAGAGAAATGATGAGCATGCAACACTTCTGCAATAAACCATGGGCTCTTTCAGGCCACCAAATTAATCACACTCCATTCCCTGCTCAATTTCATAATGATAGCTCGGCATGCATGATAGCTTGTCCCCCTATAGGACAAATGGCTAGAGAATTTATTAGTGACATAGTTTCAATCTATGTATCCAGCTCTGCATGTATATACCCTAAGGTATCCGTACCTGGTTTTTATCTCAAAGTTCACAGCATTCCTTTTTTAGCAACACTTTACTATGTATATATTATCTAGTCAATAGATGTTTCCTTCTTCCATTGTCCTGAGTAGGCCCACAGTAACGAGTACTGAAATACGTAATTTTCTTTCTTTAATACACTGAATAACTTGTTTGAGACATACCTAAAAGATGGAGGACAAGATTGTCCTCCATGCAACACCATTTAAAGGACTACCTCCTGTTTGGACTGCGAAGTAAATGAGGAGACCAGACACACTGCTCAAATCACCTGGAAGACTTAAGCATGATTCTATCTGTTACATTTATTTTGTTGTGTGTAACATTTTAGTGATCTGGGGGCATATTATCAAGCCTGTGCGCTAAAATTATCGCCGCTTTATCGGCCGAAAACGGCCGATAAAGCGGCGATAATGGGCTTGATAATATGCTCTATCGAATTCCAATCGAAGCACATGTTAGATGTGAAGACATCTAACATGGGCTTCGATTGGAATTCCACAGAGCATATTATCAAGCCCATTATCGCCGCTTTATCGGCCGTTTTCGGCCGATAAAGCGGCGATAATTTTAGCGCACAGGCTTGATAATATGCCCCTGCATTCCTTGTCTTTCTTTTCTGTGTTCACATTGATGTTTAATTTTAATTTTAATGCACACAGGGACCAGTACCAAGAGTGAAGATTATTATGCCACCAATGAGTAAAATAAATAATGTACTTTAAAATCACAACAAAATATACCAGTGACTAATTGAAGCATTCATTGAGCTACCAAATTATGTATGATATTTTCCCACAATATACCATACCACATGTTTAATCTTTGCAAACCTGACCACAAGAATCCTGATGGGATTCTAGGTCACTAACTTTATATGGAATGTCTCTTTTGTCCGATTGCACAAATCAATTGTATTGCCTCCTTTTCTCTCCTCTTCTTTCCTGATTGCAAGCCCTTACATGTGTTTGTTCAGTCCGCTTCGCTATGCATGGTTCCTTTCAGTGCATAAGCCTAACCTTCAACTCCCAAACGGTGATGAGAGGAATGCTTACAATACTTCTAACCACCGGCAATTGCAAAGGGTAGCATTTCAATGCATTGTTCTTTTTCCTACCATGCTCACTACAGTTTGAACCCAGCCATATGCAAATCAGTCTTGACCTTGCACCTGGAACCAAGCTACACCCGACTGAAGAGTCATAATCAGGGCAAAACCCGTCTTTTGTGTGTTTGATGTATGGCCCTACATAGCCAAGCATACACCCAGACTAGGACCCTGTGCTCATTGTGGCAGTGAAACCAAGGTACACCTAACTGGTCTTGTGGTGCTTGCGTTCTGGTTTGGGAGGACCTGCCTAGGCAGTGTGGGCTAGACTCTTCCTATTGGAGCAGGGTCGAGTCTGATTTACATATGCCTGGGTCCAAAACGAGGTGGCATGGTGGGCAAAAGAACAACATTTTGGAATATGATTACCAGTGGTTAGAGTTAATGCAAACATTTCTCCCATCAAGTATCTCGCAAACCTCATGTATTTTGGGACTGGCTGTAGGTTAACCCCGTGAATGCTTTTACCTGGGCATAAATATAAAACAGTGCTTCAAAATGTTTCACTGAGTAAAATATTTTCTCTATTGTAGGAATTGGGTAATTCACTGATTGGGTAAATACCCACTTCAAGAATAATCAAAAACCTTTTCAAAGTGAATCACTAAACTCACTAAATAAACCTGAACTCATTCCATTGGAGCTCTGGCACAGAGCAGGCAGGCTTTACTTTAAGGCAATGTGTAAATTATAAGTTCATTACAAAAACAGAAATGAATTTGAAATACAAAACAATGACATTTTCAAAACGACTTAGCAGAATAGAGTAAAATTAAAATGAAACCAAAATGACAAAAATCCAATCCAGTAAGGCGAATTGAATATCTCATTTTTTAATATTTTTATTAGAAATAGCATCTAAAATCAAAAAGTGCTGGGGGGCGTGGCTAGCAGCCGACAATGGTGGCTGCTTAAACGAAGGGCTCCGTGCCAGAGCCATTAGTTATCCTGACTGAGCGGCACCCAAGACTCCCCAAAACCCCAAGGGGATCGGGTAAGGAGTGTCCCCCTCCTGGGCTGCCAAACCGAAAGCAACACGGACCTGGAGGGGCTACGGTAGCCGACTGAAAGCTGATCGGGGTGCCGCGGCGCATCAGATAAAATGGCGGCCGCGACCCAAGAGAAGATTCCCCCGATGTTGGGATGCAACTGAGGGCTATGCAGGCGGCGATACGTGCAGAGACCCCGCAGGAGTGCGCCGCTGGGCAGTGCAGATTGGCAGCTTGAAACGCAGCGGAATTGCTGCTGGAAGCTGCACCACCGAAACGGGATCGGCATAGCGGCTGAGGCGGGTGCCTGAGCCTCGCCGCTGCTGTGGGGGTGACCGCGGCTGAGAGGCGGCCAAGATGCTTAAATATACAGCGGAGATCGACTGCAGCGTAGAAGATACCGGGGACATGGCGCAGGACTGAAGAGGCCCATGACCGGGCCGGCTTGAGAAGGTGAGGCGGCGGGGACCTGGAACGCCTACCTGCGTCCAAAGCTGGAGGGGTAAGCCTGGTTTTTGTGGCACTATAGGCTACCTACGGGTGGCAGGGGACCCGGAGGCCTGCTGTTGATACCCTGGAAGGTCACTGCATGAATTGACGACCTATACCCGAACCACACCCTGAGGCTGAGACTGGACGCTACTGACTGGCTGAAGACGTAAAAGGAGGACGGAGCTCTGCAGGGGGAAACCTGGAGAGCGACTGACTGACGCTTACCCCCGCAGCATACACGGTACCGGGTGAAAAGGCCCAGACCGCAACGAAGCTGGCCGAAGATGGGAAAACCAAAAGGATTAAAGAGTGGGGCCCAGCCGCCAACGGAAGACGAGACACACGAGAAGGAGGAGCACGGAGAGATCGAGCAGGTACGAGACCCCCACCTACAACAGCAATTGGATAAAATTCTAATGACGATATCAGCAGGACATAGCACAAGTGGTCACAGGGTTGGGCTTGCTGCGTGCTGATCACGGGAAACTGGCACATAGAGTCACGGAAGTAGAGAGCATGCTCTGAACTATCGAACCGGCGCAGCAGACCCTCAGGGCCACCCTAGATAAAGTAATGGAACTAGTAGATACCCTGGAAAAAAGAGCAGAGGAAGCCGAGGCCGAAATCGATGGAACAACATATGTGTAGTAGGCCTGCTGGAGAAAATTTAAGGAGTGGACATGATACACTATCCAGAATCCTGGCTCAAAACTGCAGTTGTACCGGAGGGCCTATCTACCTTCTATACATTGGAAGGAGCACACAGGGTGCCGGCCCGGCCGCCTCAACAGGGCCGACCCCAATGACCGGTTGTGGCCCATCTGTTACACTTCCGAGACCGGGACTTGATCTTACAGAAAGCGAGGATAAACGGCCCCTTCCAGGTGGAGAACAGTAAGGTCAATATTTTCCCCGACTACACGTACGAGACCCAGCGCCGTCGGACTTCTTTTTTAGCTGTCAAAGGGGAGCTGCGCACAGAAGGACTACAATATTCGCTCCTCTTCCCAGCTAAGCTGAGGGTCAATGTTGATGGCAAAACATGGTTTTTGATACCCCAGATGATACCTGTGCTTGGCTTGAAACTTACAGAGCTGGAAAAGACGGTGGAGAACGGGAGCTACAGATGACCATTGAGGGCTTGCCACAACGAAAATCACGACGGCTTTGAAACAGACAGCGGGGATTGAGGAGGCTCGCCCCATCTCAAGCAGCTGCGGAACGACTGGGAGCAGTGGCAGCGGTGTCCACACTATTGGCGGCACTGGAAAATCCACCAGTTGGTGATACGGAATCAGAGAGAGGCAATGCCAAATCTGATTCAGAACAATCTGAAACAGACAGCGTTCAGTTACCAAAGGTCACACCAGAGACGGCGGAGGGTATGCTGGACGAAGGATAGATGTGAGCGGGAATCTGACTGGCTGAGTACTTGGAGTTGTGATGGACTCCTGGAAATGTCTTAATCGGGGAGGTTGGTTGTGCCGTGTGGGTTGGGGGGGGTGGAGGGGCGTGGGGGAACAATATCTATTAGGGCTCATGGGCCAGTGAGAACTCCCGAAGTGGTCCAGTGAGAACCACCGATTGGTTGCCGGCCCCCTCTCTTTGCCCTTAAGGGATGCCCACAGTGACTACTGATGGGTTTAGTGACATGTTGTATATTGAGTAGTTAGTTTGGATGGAAACTAGATGTTTGTTGCTAGGTCCTGTTCTGGGGAGGTAGGGAACCAGGGACTGCTTGGGTAGTAAGATGGGAGGGATTGTCACTGACGCAGACACACAGGAGGTGCTCGGGGAGAAGATAGGAGACAAGCGCAGGGGACTGTGGGAGAATGGGTGATTCTACTAATTTGCTATGTATAACCTGTAATGTGAGAGGTCTGCACACCATGACAAGATGACACAAAGTTCATGCCTATTTGGTTAGGAGAGGAATATATATTGAACTGCTCCAAGAAACGCATTTAACGAAGACTGAAGGGATGGCATTACAGCGTAGATGGAGAGGGCAAGTCTACAACACCACGTACTCCACCTACGCCAGAGGGGCGCTAATATGGATTAGGGCGGGGGTCCCTTTTCAGATGACTAAACAGACGATAGACCCAGAGGGTAGGTTTGTGGCCATTGAAGGGAGATTGAGAGGCAGGGAGGTTGCCTTCTGCAGCGTGTATGCACCTAACACTGACCAATTGAGCATTTTGTCGAAGATATCTGGGTCTCTGGCACACTATCTTGCAGGCCCACTTCTGATAGGTGGCGATTTTAATTCCATAACCGACATTTCACTAGATAGGTCACATCCACCCTTGACTGATTCCCCGATACACCGGTTAACTAAAGGGAGGCTAGACTGGCAGACACGATGGGGGCTGATCGATGCCTGGCGTACACAGCACCCACAAAGCCGTGACTACTCCTACGTTTCAGGCATGCATGACCTACATGTGAGACTAGACACAGTTCTGTGCTCCCCATGGGTGAGGCCGACTGTAGCTCGCTCTGAGTATCTGACCAAAACAATATCAGACCATAATCCCTTACTGATCACGTTACAATGGATGCCTGGAATCTCATGTGTCCCTACCTGGAAGGTACGCAGTGGCAGGTGCAAAATGTGACGGCAATGAAATGGCAAGATTGATGGCTTTCACGGTATGAGTCAGTTGTGTGAGTTTATGAGCGAGATCAAATGAGCGTGCGGATGTGGGCTAGATAAGTTGAGGTGCAATCATGGGAAGTCATAGGAAGTCATAGGGGTGAAAGATTCAAGTTAGATAATGTGTTTATGGATGTGAGACAACATAGGAGCGAGGAGAGGAGTTGGATAATATATGTGAAGGATGTTAGTTTGGTTATTAGTGAGGACGTGAGGTAATAGATGTGGGCTAAGAGGGAGTGTTGTACTTGTGTGGAATAAAAGGGTGAATAGTTTTGCATGTAAGTTAGGTTGATAGGGAGGAAGCATCAGTAGGATCCAGTGGGTGAGCCTACGAGTTGGAGATTCACTATGGGGCCGGGATAGGTAACAGATAATAAGACCGGGTGGATACGAGAACGTAGTAGTTGGCGCACATTAAATCATATAGCAGCATGTGAGAGTAGCTAAACATGGGGACAGGTAATCAATCCCATTATCAATGCGTATGACTATGGCTATATATGAATTATCATAAGTTTGTCTAGAGATATGGTGTGATGAAATGTAACTGAACATTAATGTATTTGTTTGATGATGTTTCATGCACTAAATGGTAATAGTAGTTATTTTTGTTATTCTAGTGACCCCTGACGAAGGGCCCCCAGAGGCCCGAAATGCATCGGGTATTATACTAAACTACACTGTCTTTGACGAAATGCTTCACTCGTGTTTTGTGCAAGAGGTTCGGATGGCCCAGCCCTAACATGTGAAATCTCAAAAATTGGCATTTCCACTCCACGTGTGGGAAAAAAAGTTTGATAAAGTTGATGATAGTGTGCAGAAACTGGATTAAAAAGCAATACATGGATTCATTTTGATCAGTTGGATTATTGCCCGCAATTGGCTACTCCAGTTGCGCGTTTGGCGGGGGCAATTGTGCGTCCCCATTTCGAGCAGAAGGTAATATGAGACAGCAGACCTGCTGGAAGGTAATATAGGACGTAGTATAAGGGCCCCGAAGGGCAGTATGGCCTTTTGGATCACCCTTCCACTGCCAGTGACGGGTCGTATAGTACTGTTAAAAATGATAGCACTACCTAGGTTTTTATAATATTTCAGAACATTGCCAGTGTGGATACCTAACCGATTTTTTAAGCTGTTGAAATCGCTTGTAGTGGCTTTCCTCTGGGGCACGGGGCGACGCAGAATAGTGCACAAAACGCTTGTGCGGCCTAAGATCGAGGGAGGGCTAGCGGTACCAGACTTCGAGTTATATTACTTAGCGGCCCAACTACAGATATTTACGCAAGAAGTAGCGAGAGTATTTAGATGCCCGGAGCACAAAAGAAACGAGGGTACCCCACGCCATGTCCTTTCATTTATCGCACTGCAGCAGAAATTGAATCTCAGGGATCTGACATTGGACGAGAACACACTGAGATTGTGCTGGAACCGCTCTCAACGTAAAGCGGGGGTGATGCACCCATATGCACCCGAAATTCCCCTTGGAATGGTGACAGCATTGCCGCATGGAGGTGACTGGTCGCACTTACAAGGTTGGGAGGAAGCAGGAATCCAAATGCTAGGAGATTTATTTGAAGATGGAACACTACTACCATGTCAGACACTCCAAGAAAGGTTTGATATACCGAGAGGGGATTTCCTGCTACACGCCGCAGTGACGAGAGCGATACAAGCACACTGGCAGGAAGGGCTGATGGAACCTAGGACAACGCGAGCCTGCCAGTATGTTATGATGGCAGCAGGGACCTTTAAGGTGGTCACATGCCTGTAAACCAGAATGCTCAATGAAACGTTATTGCCTTTGGACACTTTGAAGGAGAAATGGGAGGTAGATGTGGGGAAAACCATTCCAGGCCCTGCGCACTATTTGCGGCCTTGGCGCAAATAGTGCGGAGGGCCTGGAAAAGTACAAGAAACGCTAGGTTCCAATTAGTACACTTCTATATTATTCACTGAGCATACTTGACGCCAGGGAAGATTAAGAAATTCTTTAATGTAGAGGAAGCAGCGTGCCCAAGGTGCACCGGAGTAGGGGTGGAGCTGGCGCATATGCTATGGTCCTGCCCAGAGGTGGGTCCATATTGGAAGGAGGTGGGATGCACATTAAATGCGATAACAGAACAACTGCAAGATTTTGATATGGCCGTCAGTATCTTACACTGGTTCCCTCACACATCCAAGAATAAGATTACGAGCAAGTTTGTGGATATGGGGCTTATACTGGCGAAGCGCGAAATCACAAAGCACTGGAAAGCAACTTTAGGCCCCAGCACACACAGATGGAAGAATTAATTTCTAAAAATGGGCTAGCAGCAGCTAAATAATGAGAAAATGCTAGAAGCAGCGACAGCATTGGAGGCATTGGTGCAGGCGCTACGAGAACATGGGACACAGGATAATGGTGTGGAATAGTTCAATGATTGAGGTGTGACCTTAGACCAAGACAGGGCATCATGCAGGAAAACACACACTCAATACTGCACGTATTTATCAAGAAGATCGGACACTACTTCTGGTGTTGGTGACGGGTTTTTGGGGAGGAGGGAGGGGGAGATAGGGGATAGATTGAAGTATGTTGGGTTAAAACATTCGAAACCTTGTTTAAATGGAGATTCTGAAAGTAAGAACTGACATATTTGATGGCATATCACCACAGGGGTTGGGATAACGAGTACTTTGCAACTGTCAATGTATGTTTTGTGTAGAAAAACAATAAACTATGTTTTGAGCAAAAAAT
This sequence comes from Lissotriton vulgaris, assembly GCF_964263255.1. Lineage (NCBI taxonomy): Eukaryota > Metazoa > Chordata > Amphibia > Caudata > Salamandridae > Lissotriton > Lissotriton vulgaris. The sequence continues at coordinate 77,646,170 of NC_141690.1, forward strand.
AGAATCAAAAAGTGCTAATGATAGTCAATAGTCGAGGTAGAACAGGACGTAGGTGCAATTTGATATTAACCGCAAAGAAGAGCAGGTCAGATATACCAACCAGATTCATCCTGGGCAAAAGATTTACCTTCTGACTTTAATTCTTTAAGTTCCAATACACCACATAAATGCACTCATAAAGCACACCAGAACCTCAAGGGAAACAGTTATAGATTCTCAGGGTATCAGGCAGACTGCATTCCAGGTACAGTTGCCACTCATCAGCTGGACAGTTGCAGGAAAGGCCTCTTGTATCTTGTTTTATTCATGTAGTTTGAACATTAGGTCAGCAGTATGACCCTAATGACCCTTAGAATCCACATCTTTGTACTGGGTACCAAAGAGAGGGCAGTCTTCTATGGTTCTTCTCAAGTTGGAGACAGCCGGTTCAATCATCTTTAAGAGAAGATCACTGCCCAAGTGTCAACTAATATTTGTCTGTGAAAGGGCAGGACTCTTTGTACTGTGCCCTGGGGCCATCATTTATGAGGAATTGGCGTAGGGTAGCACCACAAGTCTTTTTACGGCGCTGCCCGAAGCCAACCTGAAAGGTCAGGAATGTACCGTATTTATGAAATACGGTGCAGACCTATCCTTTCCCATGTGCCGATGCAGAATTTGCTGCCTGGCGCCAACCTAGGCACCCTTGCTCCACGGTGCAAGGATGCCTCGGTTGCAATTATTTTTGTGAAGGAAGGGGCACATTCAACCCCAAGAGGCATGTTCCACTTTCTATGTGTACTGCAGATTGAACCACACATAGAAAGAGGAAAGAATGAGGAGAAATAAAAATATTTCTCCTTGTTGCGCCTGCTCTGGGGAGGCATAAGATTTTGGTGCTGACTCATGTTTACGTGAGTAAGTAAATCTGGGGCAGCTTCAAAATCCATTGGTGCTGCAAGGGAAAACTCATAGCAACGCCCATGGAAGGCATCGAGTTCATTGAATGACATTTCTCACATAGTGTGGGCTTCCACTGCGCAGCTTCATAATGCCTTTGTTTGTTGATGAATTTTCTTTTTTTCTGTTCGATGCAAATCTTTTAAAAGCAATTGTTGTTTAATTAACACATTCATGGCATGACGTTCTATAACAATTGTTTTTTTTAATTGAAAATCACCTTCTTCAACAAATTCCTGTGTAATCCTATTGTGTGTCATCAATACTCCTACAATCATTAGTTGAAGTGAAAGTAGAAACCACCCAACCAAAATTAAGTTCCCCATCTGCCTAATGTGATGTTTAGGCACCCCACACTTTCAGGACGCTTCTCCTGCGTCTATTTAGCGACCCTTGCAATCTATGGGGTAGATGTATCAACATACCCTTTTTCGATTTCTAAATAGCGATTCTTAAGGAATCGCTATTTAGAAATCACATAATGGGATGTATGTAATAATTTGGAATTTTTTTTGCAATTTCTTATTCTTCCTTATTTGCGAATTCGCAATTTGCAAATTTGCAATTAAGGAATAATTTCCCATTCATTCCTATGGGCCAGGTGGCCCATAGGAATGATTGTGAAATAATTCTCAATTTGCGATTCGCAATTTGCTAATCGCAAATTGAGAATAATTTCAAGGGTGCAGGGGTGTCTCAAGGACACCCTGCTGCACCCCTGAAATGTACATGTGTGTGCATATGGCACACATACATGCCCAAAGGGCATGTATGTGCATCACATGCCACCTTCACAAATGCCAAATTGTGCATTTTTAAAAGAATTTGCAAATTACCACCGACTACAAGTTGGTGGTAATTTGCGATTTCTTAACCTAAATTCGCAATTCCTAAATGCTAACCCCTAGATTCATCAAAGTCCCGATTTGCAAGTCCTTAATAGCGATTATTAAGGAATTGCTATTAAGGAACTGCAAAACGGGATTCATGTAGGAATCGCTAAATAAATTGCGATTCCTACACATTCCTTATTTGCGATTAGCAAATTGCTAATTGCAAATAAGGAATAACTCCCCATTCATTCCTATGGGCCTGCAGGCCCTTAGGAATGAATTGGGAGTTATTTCTTATTTGCGATTAGCAATTTGCTAATCGCAAATAAGGATGCGATTTCAAGGGTGCTAGGGGTGTCCAAAGGACACCCTGTAGCACCCCTGAAATGTAATCTACATTGGTGTTGCGCACAGACATGTTCAAGGACATGTGTGTGGTGTGTGCAACATGCAACTTAGAAAAATGCATTTAAAAGCATTTTGCTAAGTTTTCGCTATTTACCACGCGGTTTGACCTCGCGGTAAATAGCGTCCCGAAATTGCGATTTCGCAATTTAAAAAGTTTAATGAATTGCATTTAAGGAATCTCAAATAGAGATTCCTTAAATGTAATTCATCGCAATTTAGCGAATTCGCAATATCCGATTTTTGCATTTGGGATGATGAATCCCAAATGCAAAAATTGCGCTCGCAAAGGGCCAGATTCTCAGAATTTGGCCCTTTGCGAGCCGATTTTTCAATGATGAATCTACCTGTAAATACATAGCATTTAAGGAATAGCAAAATTGCGATTCCTTAAATGCTTAAGCAAAATAAGGAATCGCAAATTTTTGCGTTTCCTTATTTCGCGAATTTTTGTTACATGTCAAACCATGCAAAAAGACCGTTTGCGATTGGCAAACGCCGGAATTCTGCGAATTCCGGCCTTTGCGAATCGCAAGCGTCTTGATACATCTAGCCCTATTTGTTTATGAACATTTTAGCACCACATAGTTTAATGTCTTCCTACATTATTTAATTTGAAAACTGCATATTTTTATTTTTAGAACAACAATAAGGCTAAATAAAGCAGTTTCTTGTCTTTCAGTCTCCTAGACAAGGTTTACATTCTAAGAGTCGGATTTCAAACCTGCAGTCCTGGAGGCTGGGATTCACTTTAATATTTCAGGGAGTTCAGATGCCGCTTTAAAAATGCCAGGTCAGCGGAAGGATGCGTACAGCTGTCATCATCTGAAGCTTTCTATGAACTGACAGCCGCCATGGTCATGTCAGGCATCACCTATGACGTTGAGTGCGAGATGCAGAGCTGTTGTACCTCCGATGTTCCGTAATGGGAGCAGTTCTTCTCAACCTTGATCTGAAAGTGTGCACCATACGCTCGGCTCGCGAATGATGCCGCTCCGAAGTGAATTTGTTTGTTGCGCTCAACCAAAGGAGATAAATCAAACTGTTCGCTCTCCTCAGGCGCATCTTTCATATTTTGATTGAGAAATGCAGGTATTTTGTGATAAGTCTACCGGCAGCAAATTCTTTTGTTCCTAAACCGGTAACAAATGACATTTTATAAGCAACTTGTCTTTCCAATAATGGAAGAACATAGGCATGTTTTCCTTTCGCGAACAGACCAGGTATTCTGTGTCTGAGATATTACCTTTAGAAGTGACATAATGGAATTTAGTGTTATTCCCACATCATATTCAACTTTCATTGTTTCGAGTTTAGCGGTTCAATAAATCATCTTTTATATACTCGGGCAGGACAGAACGCGGCACGATCAGCGTTGTGGACACAGTGAATTTCTCGGTGCCCCATTCCACTGAACCTTTCAGACAGCAAAACAAAATTCAGCTGGTCAGGTATATACTTCGACCTGTAAGAAATGTTTGGGTTCATTTAACAAGCAGGTAATTACGAGTGTGCCAGACAATTATGCAGCGTTTACTGTACCGCGTAATTAATTACAAGATGGGATGACTCCCACCCCCATACGTAATTTCCCCCACGTACATTTCAGCAAGCAAACGCTGCCTCTGTATCCCAGGGTGGGCATCTGCCTGGAATGCAGAAACATGACGGTCTGCATGTTGTTTTCTTTTTAAGGCTACCTCCAGGAATGGTGTCACTTAATGCATGCGATAAATTCTGACCACTGATGTATTGGATTTTAACGGGTGCCATAAACGTCACAATTTCCTCCAGGGCACTCATTATCAGGACCATTGTGAGTGTTACCAATGTAATTAAATGACAGTATAAACCGTTAACAATAATATAAATAATGACACAGTGGCCGCGCAGATTATGATGTTGGTTTAAACAGTGGTGCTTGCACATTTTGATTGAAAAGAACTTTATTCAATCTCTGTTGCTTTTCTATCTTGCATAGGTTGTCAGCAGCTGTGGCACCCACTCTTTATATTATTTCACCCCTTTCCTTGTTTCATTTGAGTCTATAAGGACAGGTTCTAGAAAACGAACGGAAAAATGTATCATATAAATATCAATGCAGATAATAATTGATGTTACATACAAAATATTTAATTATATGTTAATTTTCTATGGATTCGTAAGGTGTTTCCTTTTTTTTAAAAACATTTTTTTATTAACAAACTGATGAGGAAGACATATCAATGTACATATAATAAGAAAAACATTGTTTACAAAGTAAATGTAACTCGTTCCTTAACGATAACTTGTTTCAGTTTCCACTTGCAACACGTTGCAGCGTAATTCATTTTGTTCATACAGAAAGCAAAACAGCAAAAAATATAGTTGTATACAAAATCAACAGACAATGTTAGGTAGCCACAAAGCCTTCATATAAAATTACCCCAAATTTTCTCAATTTTTTTTAATGAGCGAACTCCTCTAGGTTTTGCTAGCCCAAGCTCCATAGAGTGAATTTAATTGATTAGTGACCACCATTCCCAGATGTTAGGGGGTTTGGGACAAATCCAAGCTCTAGCCAATGTAAGTTTAGCACAAGATATGAGAATCGTTACCAGAGCAGACTGGGGGAGGGAGACAGGATGTATATCAAGTAGTACTATTGAAGCAGTGAGAGAGGGTAGAAAGATCTTTTTGATTTCCAAAACTTTATGTACTTCCTCCCAAAAATCCTTCAGAGTTGGGCATTAGAACAGCATGTGTTCCAAATCTGCTGCGTCAGCGAGGCATTTGGGACATTTGGTACGATCGCCTTGAATATTATTAAGGGATCACTTGGAAATCCTTTCCGGTGTATAATATAACATGCACGTTGTTCGAAACTGTTGCAACCTTAGGCTAGATGATCGTACGGATTTGTTGATATTAGATAGAGAGCATGTTTTTTGTTTGGGTGTTATATTTAGGCCCATTTTGCTGCTCCATTTTTCGGCTAATTTTGGACAATCATCGGTTTTGAGAGCGCAGAAATGCTTGTAAGCCTCACTTATCACTGATTTATTTTTAGTAGAGTATAAACAGTTCCAGATATCACAATCTAGGATATTGGATATTTGATTCTTCCTTATTAAAAAGTCATGTATTTGTAAGTGTTTAAATCTCATTGTTTCCGGCAAGTCATACAAAATTTGAATTGTGTAAAAATCAAAAAACCCTTGTGCGCCATATAAGTCTCCCAAAACATTAATTCCCTGAGCAGACCATCTGAGGGCCATACCATCGTTGATAATCCCCGGAAGACCCGGGTTGCCCCATAGCTGCAATTTTGGATGATAAAAAGAAGTATTACAGTAGGCAAGAATATTGACCCATATCCTAACAATATCTTTGGCGGCCTTAAATTTCACCCTCTTGTAGTAATTAGGGTCGTTAACTCGGAGTAAAAACATGTTTGAGTCAGATTTTAGCAAAAAAGAAAAAAAGGTGTCTTCATTATGTAACAAGGACCGGAGACGCCTGACAAATGAGGACCAAAAGTACAGCTTAACATCGGGAAAGTTTAGACCACCCTTATGCGTGCTATTTTTAAGGAGTTTCAACGATCTTCTAGCTTTTTTGTACCCCCAGATAAAGCGGCTAAATATTCCATCTAATTGCTTAAAAAAAGAGTTGTTTAGTGCTAGTGGAATGGAGTGAAAAAGATATAAGAATTTAGGTAGTACCTTCATTTTAATGAGATTGAGTCTGCCAATTAGGTTCAAAGGCAATCTGTGTCACTTTCTTAGCAATAAGGTAGTAGATTTAATTAATTCGTTATAGTTGATATTATTTATTTCTCGTATTTTAGATGTAATTTTGACACCTAGGTATGTAGCGATTTTGCAGATCTCAGGGACCTTTACCACTGGTGCATGATTAGCTATGATTTGTGTTTTGTTTATATTTAGCTTGTAACCGGATACTTTGCCGAATTTACAAGCCTCAGTGGTGATCCCTTGTAGTGCCTTAATAATATCAGGAGAGTAGATGGCAATATCATTGGCATATGCCGTAATTTTTAATACCTGTTCATTAGACTTGAAAGGTACAATTCGGGGTTGTGCCTGAAGGGCATGTAAAAATGCTTCAAGTGAAAGGGCAAATATTAAGGGTGATAGGGGGCAGCCTTGACGGGTGCCCCGAGAAATCATAAAATCTGAGGAGTCTGTCCCCCATAGCTAATACGGGCAGAGGGGTTATCATATAATGCCTGTATCCACTTTAAAAAATGTCCTCTAAACCCCATTTTAATCATAACGTGCCAAAGATAGTCCCAACCCACTCGGTCAAAAGCCTTCTCGGCATCCAGCAATATCATGCCGAGTGGGGTGGACTCAGCCACATCGAACGCCGTTATGGCCATATTGACGTGAGCGGTAGTGTCTCTCCCAGTCACAAATCTGTGTTGCTGCGGATTATCTATTTTGGGCATAAGAGGAGCCAGCCTAGTTGCTAATATTTTCGCAAATATTTTTGCGTCGGTGTTAATCAGAGAGATGGGTCTATAAGACCCCCTCTCTTCCTTTGGTTTGCCTTTTTTAAGAAAGAATATTATTTTAGCTCTATTCCATGAATTGGGGGCCCTTCCAGTCACCCCAATAGATTGTATAACCTGTAGTAGTAAGGGTACTAGTTCCTCTAAACAAATTTTATAGATCTCTAGAGGAATGGTATCTTCCCCTGCTGCTTTTCCTGCAGGTAAGGCAGCAATAACTTAGCGTAGTTCTTGCCCTGTAATATCTTCAGACAGTGGGTCTATTTCTGAAGTATCAACTAAAGTTATTGAGGTCTCATCTAAATAATTCTGTATTGTAGCTACATTCGTGGTAGATTCGGGAGTGTACAAGGTCCTATAAAAATACACAAATTGTTCCAATATATCATGCGGCTGGTCCAATAGCTTGTTATCAGAGCCTCGGATATTAGCGATCATGGTGCTAGCTCTATCTTCTGCCACTTTGTACGCCAGGATTTTGCCAATTTTATCCCCACCCTCATATTGTGCGATCTTAAATTTGTGTATATTGGCGCTGTTTTTTTGGATAAACGTTGCTTTCGTTTCAGATTATAATTGGCCTAGTTTAAGACCTATTTCTACTGCCGTTGGCAAGTTTAACCATAGCGCTGAAGCCAACTGTTCTTCCCGGGCGGCAATACTGGAAATCAGGGATTCACTAAGTTTCCGATGCTCAGAATTTTGTCTAAACACGTATTCCTGCGTGAATCCCCGGATGCTTGCCTTGCAGGCGTCCCAGACCGTATTACATGTGGCAGAATTCTGATTAATTTCTATAAAATCAGTAAGATGAGTTTTTAACTGTGAAATGTAAACAGAATCTGATGTTAAATATCTGGGAATAGAGAATGGTCTAGGACATGTGCGAGTGTGTGGAGTATCAAATATCAACATTATGGGGTTGTGATCTGAAGAAATTCGAGGACATACCTCCATTAGACTAATATTCAGTAGATTAACATTAGCTAGAGCCATGTCCAACCGAGAACATAGTTTGTGGGGTGCGGAGTAATATGTGTAGCCAGGAGTGTTTGAGTGTAGATACCGCCAAGCATCTCTGATATTATGAGTGCGGCATAAATCTAAGATAGAAGCTCTAGTTTTACGCATCCGCTGAAAACTCCGGGGCCTAGTAGTATCTAACTGATAATCCATGATGCAGTTAAAGTCCCCCATTATAATGAGCTCCCCCTCCCAGTCTAAAAGTTTTACATTTAAATAGTCAAAAACCCTAGGCTCATCTTGGTTTGAGCCGTACACCACACAGAGAACATATTTGTAGTTTTCAATGTTCATCTGAGCAATGACCCATTTACCGTCTTTATCGTAAGCAGTTTGCAAAATTTCTACCTTGAATCTTTTATCCTTAAGAATTGCGACCCCTCTAATTGAAGCCCCAAAAGTAGAGCAGATTACAATATCATATCCTAGTTGACAGAGTAATTTTTTATCCTTGCCGGCTACATGCATTTCGGATAGCAACATAAGGTGGGGATTATGTAGTCTCAGCTCTTACAACACAAGACGTCTTTTATTTTTACTGTTTAGCCCCGCGACGTTCCAAGCAAGACATTTTATTTTATGCATTTAAAAGCAAAAAAACAGCATAGTAATAAACCAAGTGGACATTTTCTTTCCTTAAACTGCACAAAAGTGAATATTTACTCATATTTTTATCCTTAATAGCATGTCTCCCAATCAGATTGAAAAAACATTTTTCCAGATTTTTACCCCCCCAAACTCCCCACCCTGCGGAGAGCAAAAATCTCCCTCCCCCCACCCCCCTGTCTCCCACCCAAACCGGGGAGGGACCACTCTTCAGCTTCAGCTGCCGTTGAAGAGGCAGCAACTGCGGCAGACCACCTGAAAGGACCCCACCACCCCCTCTGAATTATTTTTTTTTAAATAAAGTTGCCTAAGAATAACTATTCCTAAGGACCAGAAGAAAAGAAAATAATCATCACCCCCTGTAACTTAGTCTCCTTAGCTATTGTATCAACATTGTTATAATTCTAACTAGTTATTGTAGTAATTAGAGTCTAACTTTAGCTTAAGCTGGATAAAAATTGCTCGGCTTCTCTTGTGTCATTAAATAAATGTGTGAGCCCGCCTTTAATAACTTTAAGACGGGCAGGCTCCAGGAGAAAAACCTGCCCCCCCCCCCCATAGATTTAATTGGGTCGATCAATTTACGTAGTTCCAACGTCTGCCCATAGTGGCTTTACTAAGATCAGAGCGAACAAACAACAGTAAATTCCCTATATTTATAGGGACATTAGGTCGTGCTTTCTGCCAAACAGCCTGTCTCAGTAAAAAATTGCCCAAAAAAATGAGAAAAGGACGTGGGAATTTACTCTCTTTGTTCTTTTGAATTAAGGGTAAGCGGTGTACCTGCTGAATTTGAGAGTTCCAGTCCCAATCTGCTAAGTCTGGACCAGCTTTTTGTACTAAACCAACGAGAAAGGCCCTCGGGTCTGAGCCTTCAGATCCTTCCAGTACCCCAAAAAGTCTCAGGTTTGATCTTCTCTGCCGGTTTTTCAAATCCTCAACTTTCAGTTGAAGGGACGTTATCTGAGTATCATGTTGATTTACTACTATATTAATCCGTGAAGCTATTTCCTCTACGCCCACTACTCGGTGCTGCAACTCTTCGATATCCTGCGAAACCCCGCTAAAATTAGAAGTCAGTTCTTGTAGAGAGGTCTGCAGTTTGTTATTATCCACCCGCAACTGTAAATAGTGTTCTTGTGTTTCTGCACGTTGGTTAGTTAGTATTTGAAGGATAGAATCCAGTTGGGAAGAACTAGGCTCTTGTTTATCTTCATCTTCGAGATCTTGAGGTAAGATACTTTTATCAGTCATAGAAGCGGCTAAGGTTGCTGAAATTAAGGCAGTAGGCAAAGGTAAAGTATTATTGTTGGCAGTCATGTAATTGGTATTGTTTCCCCCTTTCCAATCTATGGCTAACGACTTTGAGTTGGTAGACACAGACAAGCCACTAATTGATAGGATTGTTGGACTGGGTTCTAACAAAGACAAAGACATTGTATCTTGTTCGGGCACTGCAATTAGTGATGCATTAAGGGGTACACCTAAAGTGTAATTCTCTGGGGGAGTGGAGCAGCCTGGAAGACCCAAAGTGGGGTCAGAATCCATAGGGCTTGTCCCAGATAATCTTAATGTCATACTCTTTACAAGCCCCTTCGCCTCTATCCATTTTCTGAGAGGGCTTTTATCGGTAAGAATTTTCTTAGTGGTCGAGATATTATTTGTGATCAACCGATTTAGAGTGGTACTAGTTTTCCCCCCTCTTTTAGCTTTGGGCTTAGTTTTCAGTTTGTGCCTTCTGGACGCCAGAGATTTCATTGTATTTTCAGACGGGTCAACCATCTCTTCTTCCGTCTCGCTTCATATTCTTCATAAGAGCCCGGGTCAGCGCTCTCCTCTTCCACCCCTTCAGAAGTGTGACAAGCCTCTTTATTAGATGGCCCGGTATCACTGGTTGCTACATCTGCAGCCAATCCGGGGTCCCGATTTGATGGTGGTTCTGTAAGCTTTGCAGAACAAGGGCTCACATCATACGTCTTACCCTCGTTGAGAACCGTGTTATTTATTTCTTTGTTTGCCATTTCTTTTGTTTTTCCCAAATCACGGACCATTACTAAATCATTTGGGTCTCCATTTGTATCTGAATTTAAATCGCCATCAGCCGTCAAACTCTCTTCAGTTGTTGTTACTACTTCTGTAGATAGTATCAGGTTAGAGTTTGAGTTTATGAGAGACTGTATCTGAGTTGGAGCTGAAACTTTGTTGTCGAATTGTGGTTCTGCTACAGGTCCTGTGATTTCCACTGTGCCTGCTACGGATGCGGCGATTGAACCTGCCGGGAGAGTTATGCAATCAGTTTCACCGATTTCTCCAACTTCGCCTCCTGTCAAAGATCCCACTAAAGCCCCCAGCTTAGCCCTTAATTTAGCAGTATTTTTTGCGGCTTTTTTTAGTGAGGAGCTAGAAAAGGTCAGCGTTGGGGGCATAATAGTGGCTTACCGGCAGCTATTCATTCTGTGCCCTTGTCTCCCGACACCGCCGCTGCAGAAGAGTTTCCTTTAATGCCGCCTGATGCTATCTCTCTCCCCAAAGAATCAGAAGCAGAGAGAGTCGAAATGTCCGGAGGCGCCGCTTCAGTTTCCGTTACTCCTGTCGTGGAGGGAGGGGGTGCCAAAGCTGCCGTTGTCTTCGCATCCGTAGAGGGGAGGGGGAGCAGCAGCGTTGGTTTTAGTGTTTCGAGTAGTGCAAGGCAGATTCTTCGGTGACATTTTGTGAAACCACCAAGCACGGGCAGCGGGTTGAAGACCTGTCCAGCCAAACTCCGAGCTAGTGAGCAGGCTACGGATTGTGTGCCTGATCGAGTACCTGATGGTCCGTGTAAAGTTTAGGAGCCAAAGCATCGGTAAACATCGGTAAATTTCAGTTTCTGCGTTTCTTATTCAAACGTTTCAGGGTTTTCAGGGTATCACCAACATTATATCTCGTTACTTCGTTTTCCCGTTTTCCCTGGTTTCTCGATCAGAGGGAGTGAGGAGCTCCAGGTTTAGCTGCCGCTTGTCCACGTCCTCACTCCGCCATCTTGGTGATGAATGTAGTGCCCATGGCCTTTGTCCTAGTAAGACGTTTCCATCAATTAGTTGACCCAAAAACAATATTCCCTTTACATTTGCACCATTTGTCCCAATGTAAAATAATTTTGCATGGAGCACGTAAAAAGAATGACTCAACTTTTTCTTCACAATGCTTTGATTAAAACATGTGACTACACATTTGTGTTCGGAAATTTATTTAAATGGTCTCCAATGAATTATATCACACCAGGTCTCAAAACCCTGGTGATATCATCAAACAAATATTGTAGAATGGCTAGTGTTGGTGATTCTTAAAGGTGCAGGACTGGGCAAAGTAAGCCTGTTTGAACCTCTTTTTCCTCTTGCACTGGATGAGGCCTTTGAAACTCTGCTCAGTGTTATTTGTGATACACATTTTTTTTGTCCTCATCCCATCAATAAGCGTCTGCAATTCTTATGACAAGCTGTCTTAACAAACTGTGCGCCCTACGGCTGCTGCATTCGCTTAGGTCAAACCAGACCAGACCCTTTGTTGGTAGCTTGGTGTAATCATAGGACTAGGCAAAACCAGGGGCAATTATACCAATCTGAAATCCGACCCCCAGGACACAAGGGCTTGCCAAATGTTCACAACCCTCTCACTTTCTCCTCCTTTGTCAAGGCGGGCCATAGCGAATGCAGCTTTAAGCCAGTCCTCGCACTTTGGGGACCATGGCTCTTTCCATTTAATACAGATCTTTCTCTGGGCTAACAATATTAGGTATAATAACAAGCTTTTATGTTTCTGCTGGAGGAGCTCACCTGATACACGGTCGTCCCCAAAAATACTAATTTACCATTAATCTCAATTTTGACTTTAAAATGCCGCATAAAACCTCTCCCACTCCCTTCCAGTAAGCTCTTCGATAAGGACATTCGTAAAAAATATGAATAACGTTGGCATTCAGAAGATTGCATCTTGGGCATTTAGGGGAAGATAGTGGTGCGAACGTAGCAATTTTTGCTGGCGTATAGTTGAGTCTGTTAATGACAATAAAATTGTTCTTCTTTAAACTGGCTGGTTTGACAAAGTTATAAAGGCGCTTCAGAGAGGGTTCATACAGATCCTCAATATTAGGCTCAAAGGGGGACTGGTTCCAGACTGCATGCTGCGGAGGATAATCCAGATCTTCAGCTTCCAAGAACTTCCTATACCAGATAGAGACTTCTTTTCTTTTGAGATGTACTATTTGCAGGGACTGCTCCATTTCCCAATCACTTCTTATGTCCGCCTAATCTGCTAAGAACCAAGAGGCTAGTTGTAAGTATTTAAATCTAGAAAAACTACTCCCAACCTTTGCTCTTAACACCTCCCAGGGGTGGGGTCCATCTGGAGATATAAGCTCTGACCAGATAGTAATACCATCCCTTTTTATTGGAATTGCAAGGCTATCCTTCAGAAAAAGCGGGGTTCCTGGAGAGTCCCAGATCGGGGTGAAATCCGAATAATACCCAATCCCCCATCTTACCTCATACCATAAGGCAAGAGTGGCCCTGAGAACTTTCGGACACACCAGTTGAAAAAATGTTTGTGCCCCAAATTTATACAAGAAGCCTTCTCCTCCACCCTCCAGCTTAACCATTTCACCCAATAGCCTCCCCCAGGAAGACTCTTCCAGTTTTACTAATAGCATCCGGGTGGTTTTAAACTGGAAGGCCACAGAATAGCAACCAACATCTGGGAGAGCCAGCCCCTCTTAATGAGCCAACATCTCAGCTTTTTCACAACAATCTAGTTCCCTTATTTCCCCAGATAAAACGTCCGATCTTACTTTGAGTTTTGTCAATTTCTTTACTGGGGAATGTAAGAGGGATCGCGTTGAAGAGATACTTAGGCAGAATGACCATTTTTACCAGGTTGACCCTGCCATAAATTGTTAGAGTAGATTCTTCCATCTGGAAAATAGGTGGTCTATCTCTTTAATGATCTTGTTTAAATTGAGCTGGGGGATTTTATCCAAATCCGTAATAATAGTGATGCCCAGATATATGAACTCTTTACTCTCAGTACCTTCCCAATTATTAATATTCCAGCACATTACCTCTGTTTTGGAAGTGTTGGGTAGATATCCTGAGAGCGAACCGAATTCCTCCAACAATACTTCAACCCTCGGTATAACCACCCCAGGGTCGTTGGTATATATCAACAGATCGTCGGCGCAAAGGGCCAACTTACAACTATATTGCTGGCATTTAAAGGGGGAGATTGAGTCGTCTAATATTATTGCTTGTGCCAATGGCTCTATGTAGAAGTTAAATAACAGGGGGGAGGTAGGATAGTCCTGTCTTGTTCCTCTTTGGATGTTAACACTAGAGGTCAACATACCATTTAGAAAAATCTTTGCAGAGGCTCCCTGATAACAATTGATCAGGGTTCGGATAAAAATAGGACCAAAACCCATAGACCTGAGAACCTCCCAAAGGTATACCCAGCAGACTGTTGAACACCTTGGCCGCGTCGAGAGCCACTAAGGCCAAGTGGTCCGATCTTTCCACGGCTAAGTTGATGTTACCAATTAGCTGGTGTGTTTGCTCCTGGATATATCTCCCAGGGAGGTACCCCTTTTGGTCGATATTTATCAAAGATGGGGTCAACTTGATCAGTCTCCCCGCCAGAGCACCCATGAAGAACTTATAGTCGCGTTCAGCAGGGAGATCCGCCAATATGAGTCCTCTTTTAGATCCTTCCCTGGTTTCAGGATAAGCACTATGGTTGCTTCTTTCCAAGACCTGAGTGCCTGACCTACAGAGCTATACACAGAGTTGAAAAAGATACCCAACATCTGGGCCAATTCATCCAAAAGAAGTTTATAGACCTTGCAATTGTTAAACATTTGTTGCGAGGTACTTTGCATTTGATGTGGTGAATGGTAAATATGCCTTTCAAACTTCTGGGGGTTTCCATCAAGCAAAAAGACACCACTGTATTGTTGCAACACAGAGGAGATTTGTGCCAAAAATGTTGTTGGTGCAAATTCAAGTAAAAGGTGCACTCAAGTGGATTGACCTTTCGCCCTGTGCTAAGGCAATACAAGAAAGACAGTGAAGCACAGTAGGCCTCACAAGGATGACCAGGAATAATATGATTTGCAAACCATCAAGGTGTATTAACAGGACAGCAAAGTTGCACATTCAAATCATCCAAATTAGTTATAAATCAGAGGTCACCTGTTAAAAGTGTTGTTCAGTATAATTCAAGCAATTCAAAATAGCAAATTGAAATACAAGCTGTTTAGAGTTACTTAAGCAAATTAAGCAAGTTTGTGTTTCCCCTGAAGGCAAACTCTCTAACAAGCTAAGAAGTCAAGTAAATTTGGGCAATCAAGCAGAAGGTTAAGTGCACCTTGTCTCACCCAATATGGCCGCTTACCAACTTGTCCGTCCTTTATTTTTATGCCCAAGCACGCCCTGCGACCGTAGACCAATTAGATTCCTCCCGCTCATTCATCCTCAACCGCCTCCCCCCACCCGAGCATGCCAAGAAGCAGACCGAACTACCGACTAACCCGGTAAGTTTCAAGCAGCCCGCGGTTCACCCACTTCGGTTTTCTAAACCTGCACAATTCTAATGGCCCGTGTTTTCCAACAGGTAGAATCCTGGCACCATCGGATTACGCTATTGTAATGCGGTTCAACTCAATTTTGCCCGATTCTGGTAAGAATCTTCTCACGGTCATTCTATCCACCTAGCTCGCGATGGGTTTCCTTATCTAACAACTCCCTCATTTAACAGGGCTTACCTGCCTTCATAAGGCTACCACCCCTTTGCCTGCATCGGCTGATTGTATCGCCCTGGTAAGCCTGATAGTAAATTTGCGTATTCCCACCATAGCCTCACTCCATTTGCACAAACCACCCCTCACAACTACGGAAATCACTTAACCAGCAACCCGCACTCCCCTCATTATTGTCCTAAATGCACATGCTTTCAGCTGTCTACACACCATTCTCGGCTTCACTCCCCTTCATACCACTGCGCTGACCACAATATAGGCCCAATTAAGGAATCACTTCTTCGCTCTGCCCGCATTACTGCCCATACCACTGCGCCGACCACAATATCGGCACATTAAAGGAATCACTTCTTTGCTATTCCCGGATTACTGCGCCATCCACTATACCAACACAATTGAGGATTTTCCACACGGTCCTAGTCATACTGAACTAAATGAGTAGCAGCCTCCACCCCCTTAATCATGCTCTCACGGCACAGAGCTTAGCGGCTCTAATGATCCTCGTGTAAATAATGTAATTAGGCTCACTACTCACCTCAAGTCACCTGATTAAGTATGTAAATAATTCTATGATTCTGTTTCTAAAATGTATATATGCTTTTCTCCCAATCTCTCCCTCAGGCAATTAGAGGCTCAATAACGTTAAGGCATTAAATAAATGTCCTGATGATGGCCCCCATGATTAAGTAGGGGGACCGAAACGCCGTCGACCTGTCTAGCACCCTATACAAAACTTGATTTATATGTGATGTAATGGTGCTTTCTTGATACTTCTGAATTTTAAACAGAAAACGTTACTTTTGCCTTAAAAAGCCCTTCTATGTTCTTAATCTACCTTCTGTATTTGATCTGATAGTGTTTGGGCACAGGCTTGTGCACCACACTGGTGAATTGTTGAAGGTATTCTTTCTGTATGAATCATTTGTTCATTGAGTAAATTTGAAGACCTCTGTCCGTCTGGATATGTCGTTCAAAATATAGATCTGATTCTGTCTATATTTATTGTTTCATATATACTTACATGCATGGGACCAATACACAATGGGAGCATGAATGGATGCTCCCAAGTTAACATTGTTGCTTCTGGAGGACCAGGAGGAGATAAAGGGATGAGATCATGTTTGAAGCATAACCCCTGCATCTATTAATCAATTCATGTAGTTCACATGTTTATTAACCTGACCTGCTGTAATGAGTGAGTCTTGCCAGAGCAGAGTTATAGACACACAGGAGAATGGGCATGGTACAGCACACACATAAACAACTTTTGTAGAACTAATTCAGAGAGGTCATTGAGGGTATAACACGTATAGCAAACATTTTCATTTATATGTATGTCCCCCCCACCCCCCCTGCCCCGTCCGGAGCAAACCTCAAGTGGTTTGGAGTGCCTCTGCAGCGAATGAATGCAGAATAAATTCAATTACATTTGCATAAGTGAAAATCTTTATGAATGTGTGAGGAAGCGACATGAGTGCATTTGAGGTACTCACTGTTATTTTATGATTTTGTCCAGAGGAAACCCTTGAAAAGTATTTAATTTTGGCTATTGCTATTCTGATATATATTGGATTTGACTCTTAGAAATAAGTTAATAATTGTGATTTTTATAAACAATTGCTAACAAACGAGAGGGTATGAAAAGATGCTAAACTGACCGAACCACGGGGCATATTATCAAGCCTGGGCGATAAAATTATTGCCGCTTTATCGGCAGGAAACTGCTGCTAAAGTGTCGATAATGGGCTTGTTTTATGCTCTATGGAATTCCAATCAAAGCTCATGTTAGATGTGAAGGACATCTAACATGAGCTTCGATTGGAATTCCATAGAGTATATTATCAAGTCCATTATCGCCACTTTAGTGGTAGTTTCCTGCCGATAAAGCGGCGATAATTGTATTGCCCTGGCTTGATAATATGCCCCATATCTCTCTTTTCACAATGTTTTATAATTAATGAAGTTGGGCATCTTGCCAGCCGTCTCATGTCTCAATCTGCTGTCATTTGTGGAAGGAATCTCGTTTTTGGTCGCTGCTTACTCATATGGTGTCGCTGGTGGAGTCTTCTGTGGCAATTAAGGGCACCTCTCATATCTAAGACATGTGTAGAAGTTTGATAGTGACTATTTTTGTGTCTAGAGGAGCTGAAGGCAGGTTTTGTGGGTAGTGTCCTAGGATACATAAGGTCGGTAGCTCTTAGATGCTTTTGCATTTCTCTGTGTGCTTTAGTCACCTCTAGATGACACTTTTGCATCCAGATGCAATACTATATTGGCTTTATGGAATGCTGTTCTTACATGACTAGTGAAAGTTTACTTTTGTGCACAGTTTCATATGTCACTGGCAGTGTACTGTATTTTGAGGTCCTGTGGTGTACGGGGTCCTGCAGATTCAATCATTCAATCAATCAATCAGTATTTGTAGAGCGTGGCACAGTCACTATCTAGGCGCTGGGGTGGGAGGTCTCCATTAAATAGCAGGGACTTAATGAAATGGCATGAAAAAACAAACAGAAAAAGGCAAAACAGAGGGCAGAAAAACTAGGGAAACAGTTGGAACTCCGTGACCTCAGCCACAGGTGTTACAACATTGCAAGCCTAACCACTCTTGCTTTAACCATGACTATGGCTTAACCATGCATATGTGTGGTTAAGGCAATGCGCCCTCTAGTTGCTGGCTGCTGCACGGATGGCAACAGGAAGTCATCACCAGGAATAGAGCCGGGGTGAGGTAAATGGGACTGAGCTGGAAAGGTTACTGGGCTGGGGAGGTTGGGCTTGGTTGTCTGGGCTAGGGGGGTCTGGGGTCGTTTTCTACGCTGGGGGTTCTGGTCTAGTTTTCTGGGCTGTGGGCATCAGGGGTAGTTTTCTGGGCTTGGGGGTCGGATAGTTTTCTGGGCTTGGGGGTTGGGTAGTTTTCTGGGTGGGTTGGGTCGTTTTCTGGGCTGGGGGTCTGAGGTAGTTTCATGGGCTGGCGGGGTCAGAGGTAGTTTTCTGGGCCGAGGAGGTCGGGGTTGTTTTTTGGGCTAGGGGGTCAGAGGTAGTTTTCTTAGCTGGGTTAAGGGGTAGTTTTCTGTGCTGGGAGGTCGATGGAAATTTTCTGGGCTGGGGGTCACAACTGTTTTCCGGGCCAAATGGGTCAGGGATAGTTTTTAGGGCTGGGGGGTCGGGATAGTTTCCAGGGTTTGTGGGATTGGGTATAGTTTACGGTGCTGAGGTATGGTTGAGTGTTTTTTTTTAAATTAGGGGTTAGGGTATTAGACCTAGAGGCAGTGGAAGGGGGTCTGGGGTAGTTTTCTGGGCTTTGGGCATCAGGGGTAGTTTCCTGGGCTGGGGGGATGGGATCGTTTTCTGGGCTGGAGGGTCTGGGGAAGTTTCATGGGCTGAGGGGGTCAGAGGTCGTTTTCTGGGCTGATGAGGGTGGGGTTGTTTTCTGGGCTAGGGGGTCGGGGTAGTTTTCTGAGCGGGGGATCAGGGGTAGTTTTCTGGGCTGGAAGGTCGGGAGAAATTTTCTGAGCTGGGGGTTATGACAGTTATCCGGGCCGAGTTGGTCAGGGGTAGTTTTTTTGTGCTGAGGGGTCGGGTAGTTTTCAGGACTCGTGTCATCGGGCATAGTTTACGGCTCTGGGGTACCGTCAGGTGATTTTTTAAATTAGGGGTTAGGCTAGTAGGCCTAAGGGCAGTGGAAGGGGTTGGGGTAGTTTTAGGAACAGCACAGAGTGTGTGAGTGGGTCAGGGAAGTGTATGTTAAGGGAAAGGGTTTTAGACTTCAGGAATTGGTAGTCAAGGAAGTGTTCAGGGCTTAGGGGAGGGCGGGTCATTTTTAAGACTCAGGGGGGTCAGGGTAGTTTTTCAAAATAGGGGTTTGGGTTTTAGGCCTAAGGCCAGAGGAAAGGGTTGGTGTAATTTTAGATGCAGCGCAGGGGGCTGGGAGGGGGTCGGTAGTGTTTGTTAAAGGTTAGGGAAAGCGTGAGAATTGGGAGGGGGACAGGGTATTTGGACCTAAGGGTGGGGGTCAGGTATGGAGTTTATAGCTTAGGGCAGGAAGAGGGGTTTCGCGGCCTTAGCTATGCATACCCCTTTATCATTCATCCCTTTACCACGAGATTACACGGTAAATGCTTGCGTGGTAAAGTAATACATGGTTAGGATGCATTCATGGTTTAGGCTGTGTGGTAGAGGCATGTGCGGTTTAGCCATGCGCGCCTTTATCATACAAAAGAAAAAGGAGCAATCAGAAAAGGAAAAACAGAGGGCAGACCATTTAGAAGAAAAGGCAAACGAGAGGGAAGAAAACTAGCAGAAAAGGCAAAACAGAGGGCAGAAAAGCAAGAAGAAATGGACAAAAAGACAGCAGAAAAACTAGCAGAATAAGGTAAAACAGAAGGTAGAAAAGGCAAAACAGAGCAAAAGAGGGGAACAGAGGGCAGAAAAACAAGCAGAGAAGGCAAAACAGAGCAGGAAATGAGCAAAGGAGGCACAAACAGAGGGCAGCATGTAGACAGGCAGCAGAGGGCGGAGGGCAAGCTGGACAGGAGAACTGTCGCAGGTGGAGCTGGAAAGAGGACACTGTGTGACTATTTAGTGATAAGTCATTTTTGTTAGTGTATGTATGTGTTTGTGTGTGGGGGGGTAGCATTACATTAGGCTGGTGGTAATGTTGTGACTATATTCACAAGTGGCCTTCTAGATGAGGAACTTGTGTATATTTAATTATGAACCCTAATGCCGACCATAATCCTGTTGACGTGGAATGAACCACAATGATTGAGGTTAGTGGTATGTGCAGTGCTGCCTTGCTCTCCACTTTGTGCTTAGCTAAACTTAGATGGATATGCCCTACATTTTCAAGGGCAATTGGATTCTAACACATTTGTCCAGGAGCAGGTAATACCATTACTCCACAAAGCAGTGGTAATTAGAAAGGTATAAGCAAGTCAAGGTCAATGCTAAATTCTTCAACAGTTAAGTGTTTGCCAGCAAAAAAAAGTTTTAGAAGTGGAGGAATAATACAATGTTTATTATAGCCCCAAATGAATCAGATTTAAAAATGCCTTGTTCGCCGGTGTTAGTATGGAGTACTTTGCTTTCGGGCTCAAGCCCAATTTTTAACCATCCAGTAATTTCAATAAAATTAAGAGGTGGTAATATTACTGACAGCTATGGTTGAGGTATTTAAAAGTCCTTTATCTCTGGGTAATTGCAAAAGATAACCTTGTCACCTCTGGTTATTTACACATACTAAAGCTGCCTGGCCCAGCTGCTAGAATCGTTTAAAGACATTGCTGGGAGATGTGCTGTCTTAGATCATTGTAATCTACAGGTATTTAAAGCAGTAAAATGCGGATCATTTCTAGTAACTACATAACTGGCTATATTCTCTCTCCAAGTCATAACTGGTGGATTAGAAATGACCCCTTCATAATTTATCAATCAGCAACAGTACCATGGGTATCTTTACAGACACAATGATGTTTTCCATTGGCTGTATGGAGTACTTAATCCCTAGAAACGTTGGTCTCAAACAAACAATCACATGATGAATTTCCCAGATACGTATGAACGTTACCATTTCAGGAAGCCTCATGAATTTCTACTTCCTCAAACCAGTAAGAGTAAACAAACACAGTCTAAAAATGTTGCATTCATTTTAATAGACAGTAAAGTAGCTTGAATAGAAGCTAAGGCCAAATCATTACAATGTTGGCAAATAAGAACATAGTCCAGAGTTTACCTTTGCAAGATTAAATGATACGTACAGTGTTGAAGAAATAAAAAAAAATGTTCTTAACAAATACTAAAATAAACATTTAGGGGCCGATTATGATGGTGGTCGGAAGTGTGTCCAACCAGCATCATAGCGGAAGTGGAACCACCTGACACGGAGTCAGAGGATCTGCTTCCCAGATTACGAACTGACCACTGTGTTGGCGGTCGGATCCTGTATTTTTTCTATTGCGGCTTATGCTGCTGCTCGCAGCACAACCTACAATGGAAAAGATGCAGAGTTTAAACATCCCTGCACTGTGTGGCTGGCACCATGCCATGCCTGCCACACAGTGAAGGGATGTTTATGGTGCCCCCCGGCTTTATTGCTAGGGCCCCCAACGTCAATTTCTGCCTGCCTTTTTATTGTGGGCGGACCTCATGAAAGGTAAATTGCAAATAAAAATTATAATCACAACAGCAAAGCCAAAGCTGGCTCTGAGGCCATTTGGGGATTATATGTGTGACCGATGCCAGTCTGTCAGAATTGGAGAGGTATTGGCCTTCAGATTACCCTCTGACCGCCAGTAACGTAATACGGTGGTCGGATGGAAACGTCTGATATCGGGCGGAAAGCCTCCGATGTCATTTGCACATTGCGATTTGCTCCAATTTTCAGCCAGAGCATACATATTTTTACAGTTGGATGCATCCATGATGGGAGGCCTTGACACTTGACAGCTTTATTGGTGGTGATCACGAAGGGCCCTTTGAACAAGTGTGCAAAGCCATTTTTCGCTAGTGCACTTTCACCTGCACCTAATCCCCTGAATGAAGTTGATGGCAGGGTTGACTGTGTTCCATGGGCAAAGCTCATGATACCTGTGAATGGAAGGTCCTGCTACAACTTATTAAAGGACAGCAATAATCCAAGACTGTCATCAGCCAAGAAGATAAGGGTATGAAGACAGGACAGGGAGTGTCATCGGTCTGCCCAATAGCACCTCATTTGGGCTAAGGCTTATGTTTCTATTAGCAGCAGCTTGCATACTCATGAGAGCAATGGGTCAGGCCACTTGAGGTCAGTCTCTGAACAGGTCTTTGTAAGTTTATTTTCAAGCACCCCATTATTTAAATCAACCTTCCCAAGTGACTGGGAGAACAGGCACAGTTAAAGTTCTGTTGTATTTGGAGGACCTTGCAAATGTCATTAATAATTTGGGCAGTGAATCAAATTCATTTATCCCTATTTATGGGCGATATAATCCCAAATCTAGGAATAAAGTCTTTTGAGCCGTCTTGTTCTAACTCATTCGCATCCGCAGAAAGCATACAATTAATGAGGAACACATTTTCATAATTGCAACATTAAGGCATGTTAATGAAATCCACTTGTATATTTACAAATGGGACCCATAGTAGTGGTTGGGCAGCCTTTGTAGTTCTGGCTGTGTTCACTACATTGTGGGCTTATCACAGATGTAACAATATTGCTGTGGCAATGTGGAAAAATTTTAGGCAAACCAATCTTTTTCCACAGCAGAAATCATGCCCCCTTGCTGACATGCACCATTCCTGATGCGCATGAGCAAGGTATGGGAACACTATCCTTGGTGCTACCAGCAGCCATTTTGGGAATGCCATAAGAGGTCCAAATGTAATGAATATTCCTTCCACCTCCACGTATTCCCTTCCAATGCATTAACTTGTAAATTAGCAACTTCTTGCATGTTTGCCTTAGGGTTATACTAGCCGTTGAATCAGACAGGGCATTTACTTATGTAACTTCATCATTGGCAGC
This sequence comes from Lissotriton vulgaris, assembly GCF_964263255.1. Classification (NCBI taxonomy): domain Eukaryota; kingdom Metazoa; phylum Chordata; class Amphibia; order Caudata; family Salamandridae; genus Lissotriton; species Lissotriton vulgaris. The sequence continues at coordinate 77,668,783 of NC_141690.1, forward strand.
CTGGGGCCTGCACATTTTATGGCAGCAAGTTCATAGGGGCGGCTACTTAGAGGACCAGTTTCTTCTACAGCTGCTCATAGTAATTTACAGCCCCAAAGGCATAACAACAGGCAGTGTAGATTGTCGTGTTTATATCTAGGACCCTAATTCGATATTCCCAATTTATGCCCTTGTGAAGTTATAATCAATAATATCCTGATAAAGGCAGGAGAATCAGATCCATATTCGATAATAGCCCATGCAGTTCATAGCACAGCACGGCTACTCCATCGACTCCTAGAAAGCACAATGCGTTCTTTAAACAAACCAAGCCTCCAGCAGCCCGGTAAATCCCCCCTGCTTTTGTTTTGATTTGAACAAGAACTCCTGAAGTCCAGAAAGAACTGTTAGTTCTTAGTGATGTCTTATGTCTAACCTTACATCAAACCCGGCACCTTACAGGTATAAAATACCAACAGTTGCCTTAAGCAAACACACAGTGGTTTGGAGCAGAGTGGCCATCTACTTGCCCGAGAGCCCAGCTGATGCGAGAAGTCCACGGAAGCCGCCCCTCCCGTTTGACGCACTGAGAGAGACGCTGTCTTTTTCTCCAGCGAGAAAATCCAGCTCCGGTGTTTCCAGCCTACGCTTGCGGGTGGCCGGCAGATCGAGTCCTGAGGAAAGAGATACCAGACCTCCCACATTCTATTACCAAGGTACGAAGCTGACTGAAACCTTAAGAGAATTCTTGATGCAGATTCTTGGCAAAACAATCTTAAACAACTTAGCTAAAACTAATACTTACTAATCCCTTCCCAAGTATTAAGCTTAGGTCAGGTAGACCGGGGTAGGCTTAGTTAGAAGCACCAGTTGAGTACGTTAGTCAATGTATTTATGTATGTATATATTTTATCCATTTTAAAGTATCATATGGCTAAGAAACCATATCAATGCTTTTACAGTATTATTTCCTAATACTACTTTTACTGTACACACTTTACTTTATTATAAGTATTGCAATTGTGGCAATTCATTTCTCTTGCATGAGAAAGAAGACTGCTCAATAAATAACACCTTTTATTGAAAACGCCTGTCTCTCTATTTCTCTGTACTCTGATGAAACTAAGTATGCACGGTAGACTGAGCGAAATAGCTGTCTATTGTTTTCACACGACTCTAGAGATACACTCTTATTCTGAGGGAGCAAAGTTGTCATGTTTATGCGGTTGTCGGAAACTGAATCCCTTCTTGTCTGAGCCAGGGAAGTTCATCCCTCCCTATTAATTCAAGAAAGTTTCCAGTGGCCTCTGAGCTAGCTGGCGCAAACCTAAATTAAGTTTAACATAGTCAGTAGAGACCTAGATGACCTCAGTCCTATGTCTACACTGCTGTTTATGTTATTCCAATGAGCAGAGCCTATTATAGGAACTACAATACATGGTGCCCAACTTTTGGTAAGGCGATAATCTGATGCAAGACACTAGAGTAACTCAGTCGTGCTTTTTCACACAGAACCCTTTTCCCGTAAAAACTCCAATAGACGTCTGGAGTGGGTGAAAGGTTAATAACCGCCGGAACTTAGTAGGAAGAGATTCCTATGCATTAGTTTTTGGTTTGATCAACATTGAAGGATACAGTGTTCCAAAATATTGTGCACCTAATCTTTGTTTCCTTGGAAACCTGATCTGCAAACTTTCATTAAACAGAATGTCGAATAACGGCGACAGCAACGAAACCGGTGGAGCGTTAGTAAATGCGAATCAACCGGGTTTCGATTTTACAGGGTTTAATGAAAATGAACCGGGTGCAATTATCATCCCGGATAATGTAAGAAGAACTATAACTCTTAAACTTATAGAAAACGGACTGACACCATGAGGTGGTACAGTCATATTCGTGGTAGGGGCACATGAATATCGGCAGACAGAGGTATTCTATTCATGGATACATTTTCCAGCAGCACACGCTGTGACAAAAGACTTCCACTATTACAAAATAGAGGAACCCCCAGGAGAATACACTCCTTTCGAGGGTATAGAAATCCCACTAAATTACCAAGAGCACCTGCTCTGGTTTAATGGCGCCCTAAAACATAATAATCACATCACCAGGCTCGGTCCACTAGGTAGACCAGGAGCAACGTGGCCGGTTCTAGCCCGCTACACACCACATCTAGACATTGATAAAATGTCAGTTCCTGAACTTTAAGCTCAGCTAAAACTCTTGATTAAAATACATAGACAATTGGTCCATTATGTCATGTGGACTTCAATAGTCCAACCGACAATTAATATTCCACAGCAGACCCCTCACCAGGGGGACACAAACAAAATCACACCACAGAACATACAATCAAGTCTTGGTAAAGTACCCATAAAATGGGAACAAATTCCATTCTGGTTAGCACAAAAAATTACTCAAATAGAGGCAGTATTTCCAGATACTACTCCTACTGAGACACACAGAATTCTGACTATCTGTCTTCCAATGGGGATCGCACCATATGTGGAAGACTGTGACACTTGGGGCACAGTCTTTGCTTCGATCTACACAAAAACACATGGTGTCCCGTCTATGGCAGAGATACCACATGTACTAAGACGGATTCAAAATGAATACGGTCCAGAACCTGCTTTAACGCTGGGTATGAAATTACTGAAAGACTTCAAGCAGGTCTCGGCTATATTATTAGCCAACATAAAAGTAGAAGCAGCATCTGTGGCGATCCGCCAAAAATTGAAGGAAACAGATATAGCAGACCAACCATTTGAACTCGCCAGAATCATAGAAAAATCCTATGAAGAGCTAGGAAGAGATAGTTTGGGTGGGAAACCGGTAAAACCCCAACTAATTGAAAATCCTGAAAAAATATTTATTAAAAATAATTTAGGAAGTCCAAAAAAGAGTTGGGATGGTAATAAACAAACCACTCCCTGGGAAAAACATTTCCAGTACAGAGGAAGGTCTCCTCAGCGTAGGGAGAGATCTCCAGGCCGTGAAAACAAGTCTCCCCAAAGGGAGCCCTCTGAAAAAAGATACAACCTTAGAGATAGGGATAAAAAAAGGAAACCAGACAGATATCAAGATGTTGATACACGTCCGTCTCGATCCTTCTCACTCAATCTTTCTCGATCTTCCTCACAGAAATCGGAAAGAAGAGGATGGTCGGAACACAGAGAAGAGTACGTCAAGTCCAAAGTCAAGGAACCTGCTCACCAAAGCAAAAAATTACAATTTCCTAGAAAGAAGGTAGCATGTATTAAAATTAAACATGCCGAGAATTCTGAGGACACAACTGAAAAACGGAGAGTGGGCACAGACAATGCTAGACAGCGCAGCAGAAGTGACCATAGCTCGCAAGATCCTGATGAATCTTCTGGAGACAGTGGACACGAATGAATACATTCAGGTGGAAACTGAAGACACACGAGTAAGTGTGCCCCATAAACTATATGAAATAACATTACGTACAGAGGGAGATAGAACTAGGAAAATAAAAGGTCTTTTTTGGGAAAAACTTTCTAAAGGTTATGACATCCTGTTAGCTGAGAAAGACTGGCCACCAGAGTTTGTCAGGGAATGCCCTCATGGCGAAGAAATGATTATGCATGCCTTCTCAAATCATATTCCGATTCATAAAAAATACACATTGGCAAGGAAATGGGCAGTGGCCCAAGCTCCTGCCTTATATAAAAATCATGTAGGATGGGATGAGGATTCTCCTCACCACAAAACCCAGCCCACTGCGGAAAGGCAGTACCCAGTTAAACAAGAAGCTAAAAAGCAAGTCAGGGAGATCCTAGATCAACTTGAATATCAAGGGGTGATCGAAACATGCACCTCTCAAATGAACAATCCTTTGTTTCCTGTCTCCAAGCCAGACGATTCATATCGTCTATTTTTGGACTACAGACACCTTAACTCCTGTTGTAAAACATTTGCAGTACAAAACTCACATAGTGCAGCACTAATGAATAACATTGTGCGCAAAAAATATAAAACGACATTAGATATCTGTAATGGATTCTTCTGTCAAAACATTGTACCTGAAAGCAGGTATTTGACCGCTTTCTCAATAATGGGATCGCAAAAACAATTTTGCCGACTCCCACAGGGATTCAAGAATAGCCCAGGATTATTCTCAGCTAGAGTAACAGAGTTACTACAAATATATGATGATGAAGCATTATCATATGTCGATGACATCTATCTCACAGATGATGACCTGGAGACTCAGTTAAAAAGGGTGAACACCATAATACTTGGGTTCGCGTCAGAGGGTTACAAATTCAACTTTAAAAAAAGTCACGAATTGCCCATCTAACTGTCCTATTTTTAGGATATGAATTATCAAGTGAAGGCAAAAGCCTGGTAGACAATTCCTTAGAGAAATGTGCTGTACTCCAAACACCAAAAACACTGAAGAATTTACAATCAATACTAGGTTTCCTGAATTTCGGAAGAACATACATTCTAAGTTATGCCGAGAGGGTTAAACCTGTCTATGAATTGATAAGACCAGATTTCAAACAAATCAATTGGACTCAGAAACACACAGAGATTTTGGGATCATTGCAAACAGACATGTTAGCTAAAACAAAATTATAAACTCGCGAAAACATACGCAATCTTGTAATCCGAGTCATCCCAGGAAGATGCGGATTCACATACCTGACCTCTAATGAGGGAGAAACGGTACCTATAGCTAACAAATCTCATTTGTACACTCAAGCTGAAATGAAATTCAGTTCTACAGAAAAAATTCTGACAGCGGTTAAAACTGCTGTAGCAAAAGAAAGAACCCTAGCCCAAGGCAGAAGAATAGCTGTTTTCTCAGTAGAATCAGCCCTTGAGGCATTAACAAGTCCACGTAATCTGATTAAAGTGGCCTTAGATCCAAAATGGATAGAATGGGAAAATTATTTTGCTACAGAAGACGTGAAATACTATTTTGACCCGAAACTAAAAAAACTAGATGATCTAGAATATGAACGAGAATATCCTCTGCCAGCTGAAATTCTGCCTGTAGAACAATGCACCTGCGTAATCTATATGGACAGATTCGCACAACACTACGATGTAGAGAAGAAATCCTACAATGCAGTGTGCGCGATTGTTAAAGGTCGCTGGCACTCTGGTAAATTCAAACCAATGATTACCAAAACTGAATCACTCAGGAACTGTTCAGCTCAGCGAGCTGAAATAAGATCTTTAAAAATGGCGCTTGAAAATGCTGATAGCGAATTCCCCACACTAATAGTGTGTGATTCATATTTCTGCGTCAAGTCATACAACAGTGATATGCAGACATAGAGTAAAAATGGTTACAAGGATGACACAGGTGCCACAATCAAGCATAAAACACGCACTGAGTCATCGACGTGATGGCGTTCACGTTGCAGGGAACTCATTGGCTAAAACAGCCACAGCAGAAGCGGTTCAACCAGCTTCCATAGCCACTGAAAAGCGTTCAGAAAAACAAATAGATGGAGAAACCATGCTGGCAGTAAAAGCCTCATTAAAAGGCGATTATGCAGCATGACCTCTCAACTATCCACTCAGTAATACATACATAATTGATGCAAACTCCGTTCCGTTTGCTCGAATCCCTGGAGTGGGGGATAGAGTAATTCCAAACACGAACCGGAGAATCTTCTTGCTACAAGAAGCACATATGGGGTTGGGTCTGACGCACCAAGAGATCCTGAAATCTCTGATGGAACTACGATCAGAGTACTGGTGGCCGGGAATGAGCGTAGATATCTACAAATTTGCAAAAAACTGTGAGGACTGCAACAGAGATCGCAGTTGTGAACCGGACCAGCCTGTAGCCCAGATACCACTATTAGATAGCATCAGGCTATCTATAGCGCAGATATCCAGTCGGAGAAATGCGTCCCATAATTAATAAAGACTTAATTCACTTAAAAATGTGGCCCCAGCACTCGCCTGATGCCAGAACTGTTATAAAAGCTTTGCGAGTCTTTATCGGCACATACGCTATTGGCATGCTACATTCTGATCAGGGTCCTATATTCAGCTCTCGAGCTTACAAAGAGGCCATGAACAGCATGGGCATCGCATTGCGGTACTCTTCTCCCTTCCATTCTGAGGGAAATGCGGTTGTGGAAAGAAAAAACCGGGACATAAAGCAATCTATAACGGCGAGGGTATTCGGTCCGGGTGATGGGTGGGTCAAACATTTAACAAGTGTCCAACGTAGTCTTAATAATCTGCCAAGAAATTCTCTAAAAGGTCTCACTCCATACGAACTATTGTTCGGCACTAGAATGCTAATTCAGGACCTTGATTGTCACACTTCAGTGGTAGAAGAAAAATCCTTTGATATCAAAGATCGTTTGACTGTTTACAGGACTTAAATGAAACAAGAAAAAGTCTGAGTAACATAAAGTTGAAACAACAGCCGACAACCACTGAAGAAAAACCACCTGTCCCAGCAAGACCTGTCTGGATTCCAAAGATTGGGGATCTGGTCAGAGAAAAGATCGCGGTAAAGAAGAAATTTGGGCATTCTTACAGAAAAGCAGTACCTGTCTTAGCTATTAACGGAACAAGATCAGTTGTACTACCGCCCCTTGCTGATAAAAAGGAGAACAGAGTTGGATCCATCGACCTGATAAAACCACAATCATGTGGCCAATAATAAGTAGTAGGCCAAGTGGACTCCCAAGAAATAGCAGAATACCGAAATTTTCTACTATCCAAGAGGCTCATACTGAGAGACTAATCACATTTGATAAACCTGCAGTGAATAACAAAGGACTATGCAATAATGCCATGGAACTAGTGCCTCTTGAAACCCAAATTGCAACAGTTCGTCACGAAACACCAGTCTACAATGATGTAGCCCCTGACTATGCTAATGAAACAAAGAAAAATGCAAAAGCAAATGAAAATCCGGGAAAAGTTCAAACAATTGACAGAACTGCATCTGGCTACTTCATCAATTTCGACGATTTCTCTGAAGACCCAAGCGAGCATGAAGAAACGCCTACAACAAAAACTTTCAAAAACAAAGTAATTGAACTTTTTCACCAACTAAAAGAAACATATCTGATTTCACCATGGATTGAATTTTTGATTGTGTTAGGTGTACTTACTCTCCTGCTTTGGCTCATCATGGTTCTCTGTTTGGGAAAATTCATTGATGGAAAAATAGTACAATGGACACAGCAAGTCTGAACATTAACTTGGTCCTAAAGCCTCACACACCCTCCCACATCGAGAAAAGAGAACTGTCGTCTGTGAACATCTCAGCCAATCCAATACCCGGTGGTGTAGCATGGGACAGAACTGATTATGACATTTTTGGCCCGGTTGAGCTCTTGAAATATCCGCATCAGTTCAAGGTTTCATTAAGTGACTTTGTGACACCAAGTACATTCTCAGATGATTGGGACTTTGAAAACATTAATAATATGATGTCAGATTTAGTAATGTCAGCAAAATTCACAGAACATGATTACTTACAGGGTTCATCGAATTATGAAGAGTTATACTGTTACAATGATTATGGTGATCACTATTTGCATAAAACTGCTCAGCCTAAAAATGTTTTATCTTATAACAAGTGGGAACACTGTCCAACTCCACCAAAAGGCAGTTCGAAAACATTTTATGAGAAATTCCAGTACTTCTCAGGGTTTAATAACAGTGAAACTGTACTCTAACAACAAGAGAGCCAGGGCTTGGGACAGCACTCCTGTGCCCCTAGTCAAATCTACAATAACAACGAAGGAGTGTGCACCACAGTGTACCAAATCAAAATAAATAGCTACAAAACTCCATATGTCCAAACAATACCAATACTAGCAGAAGTATATCACAGGAGTGGCATCCACCTTACCAGTCAGGTGGTGACATTCACTGGGTGACTGTATCCCACTTTGTGAAACAGGACAGGGATCTTCCTGTTGTAGAAGGACCCTCACTCACCACTAGCTGGTGACATGCTTCATCACGGGGTCCCCGCTGGGGTGATCTAGTACCACCCCAGCGTGCTACAACGCCTGTTTTGCAGCGGAGCAGGATGTGGTGGATGCAAAAAGTGCCCAAATCAAAGTGTGGTGATAATAGGTGCAATTCATTTAAAAAAATACTGGGTTGTAGTCTTTATGCCAACCTGTATTTGTTAAAAACAAGTGAGCGGACAATTAGGTTCTGTGTTACGAAACCGAATGTCCTTAATAATTAGACAAAAATAAATATAATGGTCAACATGTTTCTGCTGTTATACTGCCATTCGCTCAGCATTCGTCAGGACCTAAAATTAGACCCCCAGTGGTATGCGCGCGCTAAGGCGCACCCTACTGTGAGGTTCAAAGTGTGAAAAATATATAGAATATTTAACTATCACGGGCAGTCTCCATGATGAGGGTCAGGGCAAAAAAGTGCTCCCTAACCAAAAAAAAAACCTGTGAAGAAAAAGGAAATTAATTGACATATCATGTAGCTTCTCACACTGTGTTCGGTGTGAGGACATGAGTTCCATCGCTGGGCACAAATATTCCATCAACAGGATATATTGGTGGGGTATCTAAGAGACCTAATGTGCCTGCATGATATATATCGGTCTACAAATGGGCACCCCATTGCATGCCCATGCAGAAAGAACAAGCTGAATACTAATTCGTATAGCTGAGGCAAGTCAAACTATATTACATGCCTGTACGATCGTTCCAATATTCATGGTTCAATGATGGTTTTAAAAACTAGTACTAACACAGAATAAGGAGTCAGGGGAAAAAAAGGGAAAATTAAAGTGATGCCGCCTCTGTGAGCATTTGGGTGCAGCCCGTCATCTGACACCTAAACCTAGAGTGAAATGGATTAGGTGCCCATGAGGTAAACCTGGAGGCACATCGAAACTGGGGAGAAGAACGCCGAATCAAAATATGGTGGAATCCCCTGCGTTTCAAAGAATCATTATGGGGTGGGCGTTCTGACAGGAGTAGCGTAACTAAGGAAATACTAATGCTATGGCCAGATGCACTGCCGTTGGTAAAATGGAAAAGCGTCTACGGGTTCAAAATGTCAGGAAACCTTAAAACAATCTTAACACAATATTAACACAATCTCGAGTAGGGCAACTCTACCCACGAGCCGCGTAAAAGTTAGAAATACACTCACGCCATTGGGACCGTTACAAATCCCCTTCAGATGTAAACAGCGCGGGTATTCTTCACGCAGTAAATATCTATAGAAATGGGAGATATTTAGTTGTATTAATTCTAGTTCAGAAGCCTCGCTTGAGTTGTTAGTGCAAATCAGCCGGACTTACTGTTTCACTCGCGACTCCCCGCCTCAAACCTACAATCAAGGCTGCCGTTTCACCCGGAAGGAGAATGAAACCCTTCCTGTCCCTCCTTAAAAGTATCATGTGACGAGCTGAATAGGCACGCCCATTAAAGTGGTACATGCTAAGAAGCGGTTGTGGGAAAGCTTCAGCAGTACAACTTGTAAAGGAGTGTATATTGGAGGGAATATGTCAGGTGGAATAGACATGTCGTATAGCTATGACCTGGTGAGTCTGCCAACAGTTCGGTAGATACCGCTAAGTGGTTGTGAATGCGTGCCTAATCATTCACAAATCAAGCATCTTCGAGGGTTCGTTGACACAGTTATGACCTGGTGAGTCTGCCAATAGTTCAGTAGATGTCGCTAAATAATTGTGAATGCGTACCTACTCATTCACAAGTCAAGCATGTTAGAGGGTTCGTTGGCACAGTTATGGCCTAGTGAGTCTGCCAACAGTTCACTAGATGTCGCTAAGTAGTTGTAAATGCGTACATACTCATTCACAAGTCAAGCATGTTAGGGGGTTCGTTAACCCTGTAATGTTCCTATGAACGTGTAAGTGTGTTATGACGGGCAAAGGTTATTTGTAAAGGGGCCGCCAGTGCAGGAGACAGACAAGAAGAAAGAAGATTAGTGCGTGATACTACCCCAGGGGATGTCGTCATTAAGTCCTGTTCTGTGGGTGCCCAGACGGTAAACCCACCGTTGTTCCTTCTCAAAGAGTTTCTGTTCAGAGGCCGTAGGTAAGTGTTCCAGAATTGTCCAGTGTAGATCATTAGGTGTATGATTGGACTGCAAGAAATGTGCCGTTAGTTTAGTGGTAGTTTTTTTACAACGAATGTTACTTCGGTGTTCACATATTCTAGTCTTAATGCGTCTGGTGGTCATGCCCACATATTGGAGATTGCAACGACAGGTGATCAGATAAACAACGTTGGTAGTGTTGCAGTTCGTGTGTCCTCTTTGATCCCATCTGGAGCCATCTGGTAGGGTCAGGAATTTTGTATCCGTGGTAAGATGACACACGTTGCAATTCCGACAGGGGAAATGACCGAGTACTGGGGGAAGGCCCCAGGCGTTCAACACACTGGGAACCTGGTTGGTTGGTTGTGGGCACTGAGGGCGAGTATGTACCAGAGAGTCTTTAAGACTCGTAGCTCTCTTATAAGAAAAGAGGGGCTTTTGCCAATCTGTTTTGTTGCTGGTAATTATCCTCCAGTTCTTTGATATGCATTTGCTGACTGCGTTAGACAAAGCATTGTAAGTGGTAACACATGTCAGTGGTGTCTCTGCTTTCTCATTTTGTCCGTTACCATGTTCCTCCAGTAGTCCATCTCGCGGTTGGTTTCTCGCCCTCTTTTGGCTTTTCTCCAGTATGCCTATGGGGTAACCTCTTCTCGACAATTTGCCTGTCAGATCTTTTGCCTGTTGTTTATAGTCAGACAAATTGCTGCAATTTCGCCTTAGCCTTAGAAATTGCCCATATGGGAGATTCCCACGGAGTGCCCTGGGGTGGTAACTAGAGAAATGGAGCAAGTTGTTTTTAGCTGTAGGTTTGTAGAAGGTCTTAGTTTCCAAATGGTTACCCACCCTGTTGATGGTGACATCCAAAAAGGTTATCCTATCATGGGAGTGCTCATGGGTAAACTTCAAATGAGTGTTACAGTTGTTGATCCACCCATAAAATCCAGTCAGTAAAGTTTCGTCCCCTTGCCAAATCATTAAGACATCGTCTATGTAGCGTTGCCACAAGACAATGTTTGTTCCAAAGGGGTTGCTGGGATTCAGGATGTGGTTCTGCTCAAAATCAAACACGTACAAACCTGCCACCGAAGGGGCAAAAGTGCTGCCCATTGACGTTCCCGTGGCTTGTAAAAAAATCTTACCCTCGTATTCAAAATAATTGCGTTTAAGAGCAAGTGTAGCGCAATCGACAACGAACTCTCGGCTGGTGGTGTAATCCCATGTGCTCCTATCGAGAGCCTCCTTTAATACCTTGATTGTGTCATCCTGAGGGATGCAGGTATAGAGGCTTTCGATGTCCATTGTTACCAGAAAGCATGGGTCTGCAGGGAGGATAATGGATTTGAGCAGAGCGAGCAGACTTTTGGTGTCTTTCAAATACGTGCTGGTTGACTCAATGATGGGTCTTAGGAAAAAGTCACAATATTTGGAGAGGGGCTCTAACAGTGAGCCCAGCCCGGAAACTATTGGTCTCCCTGGAGGTGGAAGGACATTCTTGTGAGTCTTGGGCAACGTATAGAAGTAAGGTGTCCTGCCCTCTGCTGACATTAGGAAATCCGCTTCCTTCTGGGTGATCAGCCCATCTCTTTCAGCGGTTGAGACTAACTCGCAGATTTCATCTCTGAGATCGTTCGTGGGATCAGATCTCAGGGGGACATAGTTAGTGGTGTTGTTAAGGAGGCGTTGACATTCTGTGTCATAATCAATCTTATCCTGTATGACTATGCCACCACCTTTGTCAGCACTCTTGATAATGATGTCCTTGTTCATTTTGAGAGATTGGATAGCTCTGAATTCTTCTGCTGATAGGTTTTTAAAGTGTCTGGGTTCCTGCAATTGTTCAATTTCTTTCGAGACTGCCTGTTCAAAGGCTAGAATCTCTGGTGATACTGTATGAGGAGGAGGTTGAAAGTTGCATTTGAGTTTGAACTTCGTATCACCTGGATAATAACAGTGATCCCGAAACGTTTTATTTTAAAACTAGCAGCCCGTTCCGACGTTGTCCGGGTCTGAATTGCTGCAGGCCAGTAGTATAATGTTTTGTAGGATTTCGTTTTGATAGCATTTCATATCTGTGACAGGCCTGTGAAACGCTCCAATTCACAGTGCACTGCTGATGCACTTAAGAGTGCGTGTTCAGTAGTGTGTGAACTCAAGTTTCCCTACTTTATTTTCCTTGCAATATTATAGAGCGCGAACTTGACAACATGGCATGAGCACAATTTACATTACAGAAGAACACATTCATTTGTGGTAGGCACGGGGAGACAAAATGATTTGCCTGGAATCACTGAATGTTGAGCTAATGCCGAGATTCGAACGTAGCTCCCCAGCTCTAAAGTTCGCAATTCTAGAACTTATGGCGAGAGGTGTGTCTAAAAGTGTATGTCGGTGCTGGCCATCAATGAGAGAGACCTGTGCATTTTTCAAATCGGTGGTGAAAAAATATGAGTATGTTGCTGGAGATGTGGGCCGCCGTGCCACAAATGAACTTACCGGGGGAGGGTAAAGACCCATTATTCCGCAACTTTCTTTCTGCATACCATCACTCCGTATACTTTCATTACGAAAGTACCATGACTCCGCAATGCCATTATAATGCATGGCATTACATTTTATGTGCTTTTACCACACATACATTTACAACGAAATTCGTTGTAAATGCATGAATGGTAAAAGCATGTTTTTTAATGTTTGGATAAGGTAAGTAGGGGTATAGAGGTATATGTTTTGAGGTACTGAGGTATATGTTTTGGGGTGTTTGGGTATTTTAAGGGTTCAGATATAGTTTTGGGTTATGGGGTACAGGGGTAGTTTTAGGGTATAGGGATAGGTATGGGTTTTGGGGTACAGGGGTATTTTTAGGGTTCAGTGCTAGGTTTGGGTTTTGGGGTATAGGGGTATTTTTAGGGTTCAGGGGTAGGTTAGGGTTTTGGGGTACAGGGGTATTTTAAGGGTTCAGGGCTAGGTTTGTGTTTCGGGGTACAGGGGTATTTTTAGGGTTCAGGGCTAGGTTTGGGTTTGGGGTACAGGGGTATTTTAAGGTTCAGGGGTAGGTTTGGGTTTTGGGGTACAGGGTTATTTTTATGGATCAGGGCTAGGTTTGGGTATTGGGGTACAGGGGTATTTTTAGGGTTCAGGGGTAGGTTTGGGTTTTGGTACAGGGGTATTTTAAGGGTTCAGGGCTAGGTTTGGGTTTTGGGGTACAGGGGTATTTTTAGGGTTCAGGGCTAGGTTTGGGCTTTGGGATACAGGGGTATTTTTAGGGTTCAGGGGCAGGTTTGGCTTTTGAGGTACAGGGGTATTTATAGGGTTCAGGGCTAGGTTTGGGTTTGGGGTACAGGGGTATTTTTAGGGTTTAGTGATAGGTTTGGGTTTTGGGGTACAGGGTATATTTATAGGGTTAAGATGGGTTAGTGTTTAAGGGTGTTGGGGTATTTTAAGGAGTACGGGTGGGTTATGATTATGGGGTGCAGGGGTATTTAAAGGGAGCAGGGTGGACACCCGGAGCTGGAATGTACAGAACCTAGGAAGGAAAAACAATGAAATATTGGGCACAACGCTCGCTTTTTTTCCCTGTATTCCCGCGCCCCAGCACACGCCCACCGCACACGATATGAGACATGGCATGAAGGGCGGAACGTACCACGCGGCCCCAACGTTTGTCACGCCCCCAGCACACGCCCACAGCACAACGCAGACACGACCACAAGGGACTACTTTGCTGGCACGGTTCTTTTACCTTTTAAAAGTATATGGTGGGCATCTGCATAGCCTATGTTCTTCTGCTGCAACTGCCCTTCCCAATGCTGTATTGGGTGTTGTGATTGGTGCTGTGGTTCCTGAGATTACCTGCCTCAAAGGTTTGGGCTCTCTCTTTATTATATTAGTACTCGCAGCCCGTCCCGACCTTGTCCGGGAGCAATCAGGCTTGAGGACCCCCGCCCGCCCTGACGTTGTCCGTGGGTCCCCCGGATCCTTCCTTCATATATTGCAGTATTATACCTCTATGTTTCCTTTGTACTCTTTTGCAACCTGCACACGTCACATTTTCCTCATGTAATGCACCGTTTTCTAGCTCTTGTAATTTGTTGGCTCACAATTCTCACTTTTGTAATGCACTCACATTTGTAATGCACGGTTTGCTACCTCTTTTGCTATATTTAATGCTCACCGCTCCTCCCCGCCTGTATTTCCCCTACGCTCACCGCTCCTCCCTGCCACTTTTTCCTCATGTAATGCACCGTTTGTTACCTCTTGTATGTTGTTGGCTCACGATTCTCACTTTTATAATGCACTCACTTTTGCCGTTTGCTACCTCTTTTGCTTCATTTAATGTTCAAAGTTCTTCCTTTATAATAGAAGTATAGATGTTAAGTAGGACAGGAATGAAAACAATGTTGACAAATACTAAACTGATTTAGTCTGAAAATGTTATGACAAAATGTCTACATTTGGTTTCGAATTTTGGAAAAACACCATTGAAACAAAAATGATCTGGGGTTCCAAAGATTGGCAAGTACAAGGTCTAGAAGCATTATTTAGGGCCTGCATGATCCCAGAACAAATGATATTCTTGAATGACACAATTCAACAAACTACTTGTCTTGGCCTAGCTAAGATAAAAGACTTAAATACACCGTCTATTCCGAAACCCATAACTGATAGTGACAGCACTACAGATGTGGAGCTAGACGTATCCCATATTTTACTCCAAAACAGAACACATCCTGATTGGAAAAAGTGGTTGATCTGGCCAACAGACACGAATAACTGTCAAGATAGATTCCTGAACAAAACACAGGGGTTCAAAATGACCAGACCAGACCCTAGATACTCCCAGAGACAACATCCAGGGATAGTTACAACATACAGTGTGGGGAAACTATGCCTTGAGTGGCTAGAGAAATCCACACTGGCTGAAATTAAGCAACACTTGACTTTACTTGAAGACGGTGCTGACTTGCGTGATTTCATATTGGGACCACGCAAACAGCGTCAAAAACGTTTCATAGTGGCCGGTATATACGCTGCGTATAACGAAGCTTGGAAAGTAATGCAAATTGAGACAGCAGAAAAAATACGAGAAATTGATCCTATACATTTGGAAAAATCACTTTCTGTTGTGGACAATGGGTTAACGACTCTGTCCTCCAGAATATATTCACTGGACATCATTGTATCATCTGCTTTTGATATAATAAAGCAGGACTTACTAATGTTACAGCATGGTCAGTCTCAATTACGTTCTATTGTACAGCTTGGTTGGACGTTGCAAAATCTGCGTTCAGGCAACGTACTATGGCGTTTAATCAACACAACGTCATTATTCTGTATCTTTAACCTTACTGATAAACAAATCAGTTTGGCACAAAAAGGAGCAGACTATACGATTCTGAGCATTGAAAAACTTGAGAGATTACTATTGACAATGTCAGAGAGACCTGTCATTGAATGGATAATACACAGAACTATTACAATTCTGATAACAACTTTCCAGTTTAAATACTGCCAAGAGTATATACCTGCAGGCCAGTATGAAAGGTTGGGTAAAGAATACATCAAATCAACCTGGGACTTACCTTAAACACACAGATGTTATAGTGAAGGGAACAAGGAGGTATTTCTTAGTGGTAAAAATTGTAAAAAATCACTAAGCGGTACACTTCTGCGTCAAGGTATTAATTTGCATGGAGCCTGCGAAGGGTCTTCAAATAACCTTTCATGTCACCTGCATGGCACGCCTGCAAAACGGAAAGAGACATTTTTTAGACCACTTTCTAACGGCAGTTATGTTTTAATAAGTGACCACAGCTGTTGTGGCATGCTGCCAGGAAAAGCCTATCTGAGACCTGTAACTTCCAGGGCCGTTTGGTTTATGCAAGTATTGTATCCACACAGCAATCCAGATATGGGGGCTGCGTTATGGCCTCGGTTGAATATCTCTTCTATTCAAATTGATACTTTAAGCAGAATGAAGTCTATTTTAGAGACAACTGTGCCTTTAACGTCATCAAAAGAAATGTATGATCTGCAAGTAGCAAGGACATCGGCAGAGATACATTCCCTTTTATCGACAAATTGCCCCGTGCATTTCGTAAAAATACTAAGCCAAATCTTAAACATGTCTGATACAAGTGGCATCGCACATGTATTTAAGACAATTTTTTCGGGACTGTTAGCACCCTTTGAAATAGTTCTGGGCATCTTCCCGAATTTTGTCCATTCTGTCTTTGGCGGCCTACCCTTAATATTGGGACTCGTGGCAGGAATTTTATTTTTGCTCCTTCTGCACCGATATGGCAAGCCAATCCACAGACAGGACTCTAGCAATGATGGAAGAAATGATCCTAGCAATACGATACCGAGACCGTATCACTAAGGTCCTTGGATTGGCCCGGCTAAGAGATCTGAGTACAACCTGGTTTCTTTCATTCAGACCGATCTGGCTAGACTGCATCATTCCTGTGCTTCGATATCTGCTATGCGGAGAAGAATGCGTGTTGGATGTCTGTCTTACACTACAATCAGCAGCACCAATGGATAGCGATACTTTGCTAGGTCCTGTAACGACTCATGCATCGTGTTGTTCCCAGCGACTACCGAATCTGATGACGGCATTCGTTGAGACTTCACCACTACGAAAAGGTGGCGGTGAGGTACGAGAGGAAAGCAGCACCAAACAGGTGCAGCCTTCTGTGAGCATTGCTGATCCAACCATCGATGATAGCAATCATGCAGAGAACTGCACAGTTGCAGCATTTTCAAACTTGGTGGAACTTTCACCTGATGTTGTAGACGGGTCTGTCTGAAATAATGTTCTCTCCAGTCAACGAGAATAACTCTTGATAAAGACAATGAGCACACAGCGTTCCCTGAACTCTGAATTCGGCCTTCAGTTTTTGATAAACAAAGCTACAGAAAATAATAGGAACTATTTTTCCCCTCAAAGCGAAATTATTTTTGCCCATTTTTCAAAATATTTACCTTTTTATTTTGGCACATGGTACTCTGCTTAAAGCAGAACTATTCTTAGAGAACAGAGCTTCTATTTTTAGGATACTAGAGACAATATTTTACCTCAGCCTCTAGCACATATACTGCATTTTTGTATAAATATGTGATGGAATGGTCTCGACCTTCTTTTCTGTATTCAGAGCCATTTCATGTGTAATTTTCGCAATTCGTTCAGCTGATCTATATGCATTTATCTGAATGATGACACTGCTTGAAAAGCGTACAGTACCAACACTCATTTTCGTGTATTTACCATATACCATTTCAAATGCGAAATATGTATTTTGGGGTGGGTCGGAAAACACACATGCATCGTTGAATGTTTACTATTGTTTAGTTTTTTAGTAATGATGGACATCAATCCATGGAGTGGGTGTCGTGTTTATATCTAGGACCCTAATTTGATATTCCTGATTTATGCCCTTGTGAGGCTATAATCAATAATATCCTGATAAAGGCATAAGAATCTGATCCATATTCAGTAATAGCCCATGCAGTCCAAGGCACAGCACGGCTACTCCCATCGACTCCTAGAAAGCACAATGCATTCTTTGAACAAACCAAGCCTCCAGCAGCCTGGGAAATCCCCCCTGTTTTTGTTTTGATTTGAACAAGAACTCCAGAAAGAATTGTTAGTTCTTAGTGACGTCTTATGTCCAACCTTACGTCAAACCCGGCACCTTCCAGGTATAAAATACCAACAGTTGCCTTAAGCAAACACACGGTGGTTTGGAGCAGAGCGGCCATCTACTTGCCCGAGAGCCCAGCTGATGCGAGAAGCCCACGGACGCCGCCCCTCCCGTTTGACGCACTGAGAGAGACGCTGTCTTTTTCTCCAGCCGAGAAAATGCCACGAAGGGCAGTTGATGGAAATCCTTATTGTTTTACCCCCTCCTCAGGGTTTTCTTCTGTCATAGAGTCACATATTTGTCAGCACTTTTAGTGACTATGGTCCTTAGGTGTGACGAGTGATTTGATTTGACTTTTTTCTTCTAGCCTCCAAATAGAGCCTTTCCGAGCAAGTGTCTTTGGTTTGTCGCTCCTTCCACAGGAGAGCATTGAGCGTTTTTGATTCTCCCCTGCATATGTTGTGCCAGCTTTTTATATATAATCCTTTGCGTGCCAGCTCTTCTCTTTGGCGCCCGCATTCAAGTCTCATCTGTGTGGGAGATGTGTAACTTGGCAAGCTGAAGATCATGCGCAGTGCTCTTGCTACGGTGCCATCAACTGTAGCAGCATCCCTCCCTCTCATAGCCTCACTGCCATAAGAGATCGCTGGAATTAGTTTTGCTTGGATCACCTTTATAAGAGGAAGGAGGCTTGGACCGGTGATCTTGTTTTTTAATTTTCTTAAAGCTACTGCAGTCATTAGACCTTTCTGTTTTATGGCGTCATATTGTGGCTTGCAATTGCCCTTGTCATCTATGATGACCCCCAAATATCTGTATTCACAAACGATATCCAGCTTCATTGATGCCGAGAACCAGTTGTTTGTTATTCTCTTTTTGTGGATGTTAATGCACATGACTTTGGATTTCTCTTGGTTAATATTAAGTGTTAGAACTGGGGGTCTCTAGTTGGCAGAGGTAGGTACCACTGTCCAAATAGGGACCCTTGCTTCTAGTCATGGTAAGAAGGATACACTCTGTAGATAACCCCTGCTCACCCCCTTGGTAGTTTGGCACGAGCAGTCAGGCTTATCAAAGGCAATGTGTAAAGTATTTGTACCAACACTCACAGTAACACAGTGAAAACACCACAAACTGACTCCACAACAGTTTAGAAAAATAAAGGTATTTAATCTAAACTACACAAGACCAAAATGACAAAAATCCAACAATCACAGTTCAAGAATATGGTTTCAAAAGAGTTCCTAAGGTTGTGTTAAAAATAATCCACAGTTGCGTCACATTTTAGCCAACAGTACCTTTAGATGCGACAAAACTTCCCAGTGAAAGCTGCAGCGTTAAAAAGCAAGCGATGCGTCACTCCTGAGACCCTGGGGAGGTGGTGTGACAACCCAGCTGGACGCAGCGGGCGTGTTGCGATGACTCCGGTCTGTATGGGGAGGGATGCGATACCTTGCAAGGATTCCGGTGAGCAGGTTTCGGTGGAAGTGGCTTACAAAAGGTACGATGCAACGATCTTTGGGACGGCGACAATCTCAGGTTTGGTAGCGATGGGGAGCGCAGCATCGATCTTCTCCTCTCGCTCGATGCGATGGCTCTGCAGCGACGTGATGCGGTCCGCAAGCAGGCGGTGCGACAATCTCACCCAATGAAGACAGGCTCTGCGACAATATTTGCAGCAATGGTCCTTTTCCCTCACCGGAGTGATGCGTTCTGCAAGCGAAGGATGCGTCTGTTCTTGCAGCGGCAACAGGCGCTGAGACGATCTCGATCTTCGCGGCGGTGGGAATTTCCTCTCACTGACGGGGATGCGCTTCGCAAGCGAGCGATTCATGAAACTTTGCAGAAAGTCTTTAGTATCTTGATTTCCAGCTTCCCAAGCACAGGTACAACTTCCAGAGGCACCACAACTGGCCCAAGTACTCTGAGAAGAACATAACTCTCTCAGTAGAGTTCAGGGAATCTGGGGGTGAAGTCCTTTTGTTCCTGGGACGTCTTAACAGGGAGCCAGCTCTGCTCAGACCGTTGGAGGGGACACAGCACAAAGCAAAGTCCTTCCCCTGTCCTTGGCAGCAAAGCAACTGCAGGTCAGTCCACAAGCACACACCAGGACAGTCTTCCTTCTTCAATCTTCCAGCTTTCTCCTTGGCAGAAGTTCCTTCTTGATTCCAGGATGATCTAAAGTTCAGTGGCCTGGGGTCCTGTACTTATACCCCTAAAAGTCTTTGTTCCCTTTGTGCAGAAGGGCTCTGAGCCCGGTCTGAACCAGTTCTGGAGCACTCTGTTTACATGATTTCCTTCTTTCCTTTCACAGTGCAGAGATGGAGCCAGCATTGTGGAGGGAAAGCACAGCCCTGGAGCAATTTGTTGACATGATTTCTTCTTTCCTTTCACAGTGCAGGGCACAGATATCAGACGCACCACAGGGGGTGGAGCCAGCACTGTGGGGGGCAGGCACAGTCCTAGTCAGGTCCCGGGTGCAACTCCTCCCTCCTATCTAGATGCAGATCTCTCTATTCACCACTGGGCAGACTCATTCAAGTCTCCTGGAATCCCCCAGCCCTGTCACTCACAAACCAGACAGTCAATTCACAAACAGCCCAAGGCACACAGAAAGGTCAGACAAGAGAAAAGCTACTTTCTAAAAGTGCTGTTCTCAAACACAGGATTTAAAAACCATCCTGCCTAAAAGATGTGTTATTAAATTCTGAGTTCAGGGATACCAGACTTTAATTTTCTATCTTGCTCCGACGGGAAGATATGCAGGTAAACATTACACTCAGCATTCACCATTATAGCCTATGGGCAAGATAGCCCTCTCAAGAGTGAAAAACGAAAATGGCTGTAATTCACTACGAGAGCATGTCACACACACTAGTACATGCTCTACCTTTCATATACACTGCACCCTGCCCAGGGGGGTACCGTGGGCCTTCAATAGGGGTGTCCAATGTGTACAGAAAGGGAAAGGTTAGGCCTGGCCAGTATGGATACTGGTTAGGTCAGCATGGCAGTTAGCAACTGCACACAGGCACTGCGGTGGCAGTCCTGAGACACTATGTTAAAGCTACTCAAGTGGGTGGCACAATCAGTGCTGTAGGCCCACTAGTAGCATTTGAATCACCAGCCCTGGCACACTTAGTGTACTTTGCTAGGGACTTTCTGATAAAACAAATATGCCAATCATGGATAACCAATCACAAGTACAATTTATACAGAGAGCATATGCACTTTAGCACTGATCAGCAGTGGTAAAGTGCCCAGAGTCCTATTGCCAACAACCACAGGTCAGGAAAAACAAGGGAGGAAGAAGCAAAAAGTTTTGGGATAACCCTGCAAAAAGGGCCATTTCCATATTTGTTACATAATATCGTGATGTTATGTCCAACAACTGCTGTAAGCCTACCAGGGTTTGGCTAATGAGTACCAGGTCGTCTGCATAGAAAACGTTGGACAACTGGGTGCCCCCTAGCTTGGGTGCTTGCAAGTTGCTTTCATTAAGGCGCCAACTACACAACGGCAAAACATCAGCCCTCATCCTCCTGGACCTCTCAGCCGCCTTCCACACGGTCTGCCATTGCACTCTAAAAACACACCTCCTAGAAGCCGGAATCCAGGAGAAGACCCTTGACTGAACAATGTACTTCCTCTATGGCAGAACACAGAGCTTCCACCTCCTGCCCTTCCGATCCGAAGACACCGACATCATCTGCGGCGTCCCCCAGGGCTCATCCCTCAGTCCGACGCTGTTCAATGTCTACATGGCCCCCCTCACACAAGTGGCCCGCCATCGCAACCTCAACATCATCTCCCATGCCAATGACACCCAGCTCATCCTATCCCTCACCAAGGACCCACACACTGCCAAAACTAACCTCCGCGAGGGAATGAAGGCCGTCGCCGACTGGATGAGAAGCAGCCGTCTGAAGCTGAACTCAGACAAGATGGAGGTCCTTATCCTCGGACCCAGCCCCTCAGCCTGGGACAACTCCTGGTGGCCGACCACACTCGGAACAGCACCAACACCCACCGACCATGCACGCAACCTAGGATTCATCCTTGACTCCTCCCTCTCTATGTCTAAGCAGGTCAACGCCATCTCCTCCTCCTGCTACAACACCCTCTGCATGCTACGCAGGATCTACAAGTGGATCCCCACCGGAACAAGAAGAACGGTGACACAGGCCCTCGTCAGCAGCAGACTGGACTACGGCAACAAACTCTACACAGGAATCCCAGCCAAACACCTACGATGACTACAACGCATCCAAAACGTCTCCGCCTGACTGATCGTCAACATTCCCCGCTGCAGCCACATCACCCCCCACCTGAGAAACCTACACTGGCTCCCCGTCAACAAAAGGATCACCTTAAGCTCCTCACCCACGCACACAAAGCACTCCACAACGCCGGACCAGCCTACCTGAACAGCAGACTCAGCTTCCACACCCCCACCCGCCAGCTCCACTCCGCCAGCTTCGCCCTCGACACTCTTCCCCGCATCCACCAAACGACCCCCAGCGGCAGATCCTTCTCCTACCTCACCACCAAGGCCTGGAACACCCTCCCTACTCACATACGGCAGACCCAAGACCTACATGACTTCAGAAGCCTGCACAACCCCTGGCTCTTCGAGCAATAGCAGCACACCCCCCCCTCAGTGCCATGGGACCCTCATGGGTAAGTAGCGCGCTTTACAAGTACTCTGATTGATTGATTGATTGATTGATTCAGCAAAGTTGATAACTTTCCCATAAAAAGATTGAAAAGTGTTGGGGCTAGCACACAGCCTTGTTTAACCCCTTGCTTGTTCGGATCTTCCGCGATAGATTTTCACCATCACCTAGTTTAATCTGCACCCACGTGTCACTCTGCAGGAGGTGTTTTCACTGTTTTAGTGTTTGAAATGTTGCACAAATACTTCGCCTCTAAATTAAACCCTGTTGCTCTATGCCAACAACCAGTGGGTGAAGCACAGGTTAATTTGGAATTTGCTTGTGACTTACCCTAACAAGAACTGTGGTTGGTGTTTGACCAGGACTCACCCCCCAGTCAGCCAGTAACCTAATCTGTACCAGTATGAAAATCCAAGAGTGATTTTGCATCAATAAAAATGGTATTATCCAGTCATGAGAATGAAAACTATAAAATCCATCCCCTCCCCCGCAAAAATGCACCCTCTGTGCCTATTGTAATTACCTGGGGGACCCGGAGAAAGCGGCAGATGGCCAGCACCAGTCCTCTGCTTTCAAAAGCTCCAAAGGCTCCAACCCACCATGAAAATGCTCGATGGGCTTAAAGCGCAGTGTAGCCCTTATTGAGATGCAAACTATACACAATGACATTTTAATAGACGCTGAGGCTGGTGTTTTTTGACTTAAAGGATTTGAGTGTGGCACTCAGCAGAAACACATAAGCGGATGTTGCGTGTTTTTTTTCTACCTGAGAGTTCGTTTTGCCTCAATTACGCTAGCTCTTTTTCTAAACCTCTGCTTGTGGATTAGCGCGCCTATGGACGACCTGCGTTCCCTATTATCCTTCAGCCACGTTCCGTGCCGCCTTTCAGAGAGTGTTATCTTTTATTGTGCTGACAGAATGTTGAAATCCCTGAGCAGCGGCAGAGGCTTTCTCTCATCCGTCCCAAAAATCTATATATCAGTAAAAATGATCTCTAATCCAAGGTGTACCCACAATAAATGTCCGAGCTGCGCCAGCTGCGGCGCCATGGATCATGGTGTCCAGGGCAGCAAATAGCGAGGGGAGGGACGTGTGGCTTCGTGAAAATACAGATTATTATTTAGGGGCCGAATTTCAGACTCCTGTGTAGTTTTTGCTGCAGAGATGCCGAGTGACTATTAACAAGGGCTTTACAGCCAAGGCTTCTTTACAGAATCGCAATAAACATGCTGCAGGAATAAATGCCCTGCGTTTGCTGCTCACAAACCCTGCATATGCACAGTGGAACACTCTAAAGCAAACGTCAGGCGGAGCACTAGCAGAAAATCCATTCTCACTTTATATTCGGGCCCTGCGATGGGTAAGATTTTGAGTGCGTATTACCTTTTATTTAGAATTGCTACAGAGTGGCTTAAAATGATTCAAAAGAAGAACTTTGTCATCAAAATGAAAATAACAGGGAGGGGCCTGGTACTTTTTCGAATTAGGAGCCCACAAGGTTTTCTGCACCTATTTTATTTAATTTATAATTTCCTTCGTAGAACGGCTATTCGCCAAAATAAATAATCTTGGAACAAATTGTAATATATATAGTTTGCCAAAGAAGTAAGC
This sequence comes from Lissotriton vulgaris, assembly GCF_964263255.1. Taxonomy (NCBI): domain Eukaryota; kingdom Metazoa; phylum Chordata; class Amphibia; order Caudata; family Salamandridae; genus Lissotriton; species Lissotriton vulgaris. The sequence continues at coordinate 77,692,758 of NC_141690.1, forward strand.
CCGACAGACATTCATGTGGTGTTAGCTGGCAGCAAGGTGAAGACCCTTGCAATGATGTGTGTTGGTTTGGGGGGACAATGCGCCAAATACGGGTGTGTGTATCCATATGTGGGTGCCTGTAGGAAGCAAGTGAGAATCTTCTTATAGCGTGGGAGAAAGTGGTGCGGGGGTGCTCATGCGTCATAAATTGAGAATAAAAGATTTCGTAGAGTCTTTGGTAAGGGTCAGAACATTTCATCAGCCTTTCAACGGCAAATATAGGGGCATATTACCAAGCAATAGCGATAATTATTGCTATTGCTTGGTTAGAGACAAACATTTACCGCTGCGCTGCGGCGATTTTTACCGCAAATAAACCTTGGTATTACCAAGGTTTATCGCAAATGCGATAAAAATCGCCGCAATGCATGAATATCGCTGAAAAGTCAGCGATATTCATGCATTACCGAGCTAATGCTCTTAGCCATGTTATCCACCTCCCATTGGATAACATGGCTAAGAACTGCTCAGGGCAGGTGTTAGCTTTTGGAGATATTCGCGCTTAGCGCGAATATCTCCAAAAGTTGGTAATAGGAGATAGCGATGTTAGCGACTGTTTTCAGTCGCTAACATCTTGGCACGCCCACTTTGCATATCATTAGTGATAAATATCACTGACATGCAAAGTGGGGCCCAAGATGGTCGCTATCTCCTACTAGCTGTCGCTACCTGGTGTTAGCGACTGCTAGGTAATAGGGAGATAATTTTATCTCTGCTTTCTTGGCTTTTAAAGCCAAAAAAGCGGAGATAAACCCCCTTGATAATATGCCCCATAATTCGTAATTACCACCTTTTTCAATAGGTGAGTCTCCAGGCAGTTTAGCAGGCATCTCAGCACAAATTGGCATATTATTTCCAGTGAGAATAGTCAATGGCTAGGTTGTATCATCCAGTAGTGGACAGACAGGCGGTGATAGTTGTCAAATTTAGAATAGGTTGTGTTTCATTTAGTGAGGAGTCATGTATCAAGGAATACCATGGGAAGACATGAGTGACATTCAGGGATTTAGTGATGAGTTCTGGTGGTTAACATTGATATCAGAGGTGGTAGTGAGAAAATGGGTTATTGGTTGAGGGGTGAGGGAGAGCCCCACTTAGGCAACAACCACAATCCTTTTCAGGGTGAACCACAAAAGACACTACATTTACCTGTGCTTAAACTTCTGCTTTCTTGGCACAAAGCAACAAGGCTGAACTTAGAGGCAATGTGTAGAGTATTAATGCAGCACACTGCAGCACACAAACAGTACTAAAGTGAAAACACAATAAAAGAAAACTCCTCAAACCAATTTAGAAAAATTCTAATAAAGACAATACCTTTGTACCTTTTAACTACAAAACTACTATCAGTAACACCGGAGATATTACATTTGAAGGTTTTTAGTGAAAATCGTACCTAATAGCACAAAGTACTAAAAGCAGTCGTCTGGTTGCATTAGACTGGGGGAAGTCACAAGTCCGGGACAACCGCAATGGAGCACGGGTTCAATACCGGAACCAGGTTGGTCCAGCGGAAAAAGATATCTCTAATTTTGGCATGGAGAGTTCTATTCACTGTGGAGGAGGATACAAGGAGGAGGCTGAGCGTTGCAGATGGTCGTCACTGAGCATGAAACGTAAGTCGGGTGTTGTAGATGGTCGTCACTGAAGAGTAAAGAGACAGTCAAGTGTTGCAGACGGTCGTTGTTGTAGCTTTGTGTTGGTGGTCATCGTGGGGTGTCGTTGCTGTAGCTCAAAGTGCAGGTCTCATGTTGCCAGTCACCGCAAATGGTCATTGTCAGTGCAAAGAGGAGGTTTCACTGGAATTTTGTGTTGGTGGTTACTGCGTGCGGCAAAGTCTTGATATCAACAGGTGTGTTCATGTTCGCAAGAAGTCCAAACTTCAGGATTTTCTCATTTTGTTTAGGAGTACAATTCGATTAGCCAACAGTACAAGATCTAGTGAGGCACCTTTTGGGGTTCAGGACTAACCTTTGCAGGGACCAGCAGCATCAGGCAGGTCCAGTTGCAGATTCAGGAAAGCCCATTTGCAGCAGGTCAGCTGGGCAGTGCAGGCAGACCTCTAAAGATTGTTGTTGTGTCCTTGTAGCCAGCTGGCATTTGGAGTAACTCTGGGAAGCATGGGATGAAGGGAAGGATGTCCAGTTTTCCCTCTCAAACAGCAAAGCAGTCTTGAAGCAGCAGGGCAGTCTTCTGACAGCAGGCCAGTCCTTCTGTAACTTCCAAAGGTCTAGGAGTGTTCTAAAGAGTGGATGTGATTGTCAAATACTTATGTCTGATGAAAACCTTTGTGTGGGGGGGGTCTTCTAGTCCTACTCAAAGGTCTTCCCCTTTCCCTATTATGACTCCAAACTGTCTGGGGGTCACAAAAGAGAAGGCAGGCCTGGTGTCACATTCCTTTGTGTGTTTGGGAGGGAAAGCCTTTTGAAGTGTAAGTGGCGTGGATCATGTCGATAAAAAAAAAACAAAGCACAGGCTTCGGTGCTTCTTTGGTAATTAGCCCCTGGGGGGGCCAGGTCCTGGGGGCAATGTGCTTATGTGAATGGGGGGCCCAGAGGGGCACCCCAGTTCCGGGGACCACCGCCCACCGGGGCTTTATAAAATTATGTGGGAGGGCTCGAAGCCCCCCCAGCCCCGGGGACCGCAACCCCCCGGAGCTTCAAAATACATGGGTGGGGGGCTCAAAGGCCGGGGGGACCGCCACCCCCGGAGCTTTTTGTTTTAAAAAAATACCTTGTGTGGGGGGGCTCAAGCCCTACCACACATCCCAGGGACTGCCACCTCCCCGGGGCTCTAAATATTTAAAATGGGGGTCTGTGATGGACCCCCAGCCCCGGGGACTACCACCCCCGAGGCTTTGAAAATTGTGAGAGGGAGGGAGGTGTGGCCCCCCTCCTGGAGTCTTGTCATGGCCCTGGGGACCGCCACCCCCCAGGGCCGGCTCTTGCAGTGTCCCGGGGTGACAACCCCAAAATTCAAACCAAATTGCTTGTCCACACAGGGAGCTGCTGTTAGCGGAGGACGTATGTGTGTGTGTATATATATATATATATATATATATATATATATATATATTCAGTTTCACCTTTGCCAAAGCTTAGGATGCACATTTCCATCAGTCAATCTCCATTGATAAAGGCAACATCGCTAAGTATGAGCGGAAAATCCGTTCCGCTCGCGGATTTTGCGAATTTTCGGTAAATTCGCGATCCGCGACTTCCCGCGAATTTACCGAGAATTCGCAAATCCGTGAGCGGCGGATTATTCCGGGTGCAAAAGTTGAAGCCTGGCCTGTTGTAACTATTTTACGATGGCACCGGCAAGCTGCCAGCGCCATCCTAAAATAGTTACTAAGTTAGCTTCAACAGGAAGCTCTAATAGATAAAATAAAGCAGGTGCTCGATTTTATCTATTAGAGCTTCCTGTTGAAGCTAATTTAGTAAGTATTTTAGGATGGCGCTGGCAGCTTGCCGGCGCCATCCTAAAATATTTACAACATGCCCTTCCTGTGACTCATTCATCAGCCCAAAAACAATCGTGAGCGTCGTCGAGGCAGGTGTGCCTTCTTCACAAATCTACCGTGGAAAATCAGCTGTGATGCTGGATAGAGGCTTTTGTGTCCGTGACATTCAAGAGCGCAATACCCGTGCTGTTTCTGTGACCAGGAGCTTATTTCTCTTCATCTGCTGAACTGATCTTTCTCTGACCTTTTATACACACTAGAAGCATGTGTGAACTCGCATGGTAGCCCTGCCCGTTTGGCCCCGCCCACACACTTGCGGTTTGCACCGTCTTCCCGCCATTCACCCACTATGATGGACAGCTCACTCAAGGGACCCCTGCGCCCTTCGGGGCGATTGCATAGTAACACACACATGGTCGCTCGAACTAGTTGATGCTCAAATTCAGTGACTCATTCATTAGCCCAAAAACAATCGTGAGCATCGTCGAGGCTGGACAGGTGTGCCTTCTTCCCAACTCTACCGTGGAAAATCTTACAAATACCATCTATTGCCCTCAGGTGCGGCAAAACGTGAATGATCAGGTAATGTCTGAATTGCATTGTGGGTACAGAAGTCTTTCAATAAGCACCACAGTTCATGATAAAACTCAATGCTGCCAAATCCAATTGAAATATCACAAAATATAGCCATTAGTGGGCTCCCCATGTACGGCATTCTGCGTTGTAACAATGTTCATTGCCGAACTGATGGACCGGAATTGGCCCCCAAGTAAGGAGCACCCATCGGCCCGCTGACGTCCGCGGTAGTGCAATCCCCACGGCTGGCAGGCCGCGTAATTATTCAGTTTCACCTTTGCCAAAGCTTAGGATGCACATTTCCATCAGTCAATCTCCATTGATAAAGGCAACATCGCAGTCTGCAAATACACAGGTAAAATATCTTAGCCTTACGCGTTTCAGACGATAATACGTCCTTGATCACAAGCATGGATGGCAGCGCAATAACTGGCAAGAGACTTTTGATATATTTTACAAGTACCATTTATTACCCTCAGGTATGGCAACACGTGAATGATCACGTAATGTCTGAATTGCATTGTGGGTACAGAAGTCTTTCAATAAGCACCACAGTTCATTATAAAACTCAATGCTGCCAAATCCAATTGAAATATCACAAAATATAGCCATTAGTGGGCTCCCCATGTACGGCATTCTGCGTTGTAACAATGTTCATTGCCGAACTGATGGACCGGAATTGGCCCCCAAGTAAGGAGCACCCATCGGCCCGCTGTCATCCGCGGTAGTGCAATCCCCACGGCTGGCATGCCGCGTAATTATTCAGTTTCACCTTTGCCAAAGCTTAGGATGCACATTTCCATCAGTCAATCTCCATTGATAAAGGCAACATCGCAGTCTGCAAATACACAGGTAAAATATCTTAGCCTAACGCGTTTCAGACGATAATACGTCCTTTATCACAAGCATGGATGGCAGCACAATAACTGGCAAGAGACTTCTGATATATTTTACAATTACCATTTATTGCCCTCAGGTGCGGCAACATGTGAATGATCACGTAATGTCTGAATTGCATTGTGGGTACAGAAGTCTTTCAATAAGCACCACAGTTCATGATAAAACTCAATGCTGCCAAATCCGAATGAAATATCACAAAATATAGCCATTAGTGGGCTCCCCATGTACGGCATTCTGCGTTGTAACAATGTTCATTGCCGAACTGATGGACCGGAATTGGCCCCCAAGTAAGGAGCACCCATCGACCCGCTGTCGTCCGCGGTAGTGCAATCCCCACGGCTGGCATGCCGCGTAATTATTCAGTTTCACCTTTGCCAAAGCTTAGGATGCACATTTCCATCAGTCAGTCTCCATTGATAAAGGCAACATCGCAGTCTGCAAATACACAGGTAAAATATCTTAGCCTTACGCGTTTCAGACGATAATACGTCCTTGATCACAAGCATGGATGGCAGCACAATAACTGGCAAGAGACTTCTGATATATTTTACAAGTACCATTTATTGCCCTCAGGTGCGGCAACACGTGAATGATCACGTAATGTCTGAATTGCATTGTGGGTACAGACGTCTTTCAATAAGCACCACAGTTCATGATAAAACTCAATGCTGCCAAATCCAATTGAAATATCACAAAATATAGCCATTAGTGGGCTCCCCATGTACGGCATTCTGCGTTGTAACAATGTTCATTGCCGAACTGATGGACCGGAATTGGCCCCCAAGTAAGGAGCACTCATCGGCCCGCTGTCGTCCGCGGTAGTGCAATCCCCACGGCTGGCATGCCGCGTAATTATTCAGTTTCACCTTTGCCAAAGCTTAGGATGCACATTTCCATCAGTCAATCTCCATTGATAAAGGCAACATCGCAGCCTGCAAATATACAGGTAAAATATATTAGCCTTACGCGTTTCAGACGATAATACGTCCTTGATCACAAGCATGGATGGCAGCACAATAACTGGCAAGAGACTTCTGATATATTTTACAAGTACCATTTATTGCCCTCAGGTGTGGCAACACGTGAATGATCACGTAATGTCTGAATTGCATTGTGGGTACAGAAGTCTTTCAATAAGCACCACAGTTCATGTTAAAACTCAATGCTGCCAAATCCAATTGAAATATCACAAAATATAGCCATTAGTGGGCTCCCCATGTACGGTATTCTGCGTTTTAACAATGTTCATTGCCGAACTGATGGACCGGAATTTGCCCCCAAGTAAGGAGCACCCATCGGCCCGCTGTCGTCCGCGGTAGTGCAATCCCCATGGCTGGCATGCCGCGTAATTATTCAGTTTCACCTTTGCCAAAGCTTAGGATGCACATTTCCATCAGTCAATCTCCATTGATAAAGGCAACATCGCAGTCTGCAAATACACAGGTAAAATATCTTAGCCTTACCCGTTTCAGACGATAATACGTCCTTGATCACAAGCATGGATGGCAGCACAATAACTGGCAAGAGACTTCTGATATATTTTACAAGTACCATTTATTGCCCTCAGGTGCGGCAACACGTGAATGATCACGTAATGTCTGAATTGCATTGTGGGTACAGAAGTCTTTCAATAAGCACCACAGTTCATGATAAAACTCAATGCTGCCAAATCCAATTGAAATATCACAAAATATAGCCATTAGTGGGCTCCCCATGTACGGCATTCTGCGTTGTAACAATGTTCATTGCCGAACTGATGGACCGGAATTTTCCCCCAAGTAAGGAGCACCCATCGGCCCGCTGTCGTCCGCGGTAGTGCAATCCCCACGGCTGGCATGCCGCGTAATTATTCAGTTTCACCTTTGCCAAAGCTTAGGATGCACATTTCCATTAGTCAATCTCCATCGATAAAGGCAACATCGCAGTCTGCAAATACACAGGTAAAATATCTTAGCCTTACGCGTTTCAGACGATAATACGTCCTTAATCACAAGCATGGATGGCAGCACAATAACTGGCAAGAGACTTCTGATATATTTTACATGTACCATTTATTGCCCTCAGGTGCGGCAACACGTGAATGATCACGTAATGTCTGAATTGCATTGTGGGTACAGAAGTCTTTTAATAAGCACCACAGTTCATGATAAAACACAATGCTGCCAAATCCAATTGAAATATCACAAAATATAGCCATTAGTGGGCTCCCCATGTACGCATTCTGCGTTGTAACAATGTTTATTGCCGAACTGATGGACCGGAATTGGCCCCCAAGTAAGGAGCACCCATCGGCCCGCTGTCGTCCGCGGTAGTGCAATCTCCACGGCTGGCATGCCGCGTAATTATTCAGTTTCACCTTTGCCAAAGCTTGGGATGCACATTTCCATCAGTCAATCTCCATTGATAAAGGCAACATCGCAGTCTGCAAATACACAGGTAAAATATCTTAGCCTTACTCGTTTCAGACGATAATACATCCTTGATCACAAGCATGGATTGCAGCACAATAACTGGCAAGAGACTTCTGATATATTTTACAAGTACCATTTATTGCCCTCAGGTGCGGCAACACGTGAATGATCACGTAATGTCTGAATTGCATTGTGGGTACAGAAGTCTTTCAATAAGCACCACAGTTCATGATAAAACTCAATGCTGCCAAATCCAATTGAAATATCACAAAATATAGCCATTAGTGGGCTCCCCATGTACGGCATTCTGCGTTGTAACAATGTTCATTGCCGAACTGATGGACCGGAATTGGCCCCCAAGTAAGGAGCACCCATCGGCCCGCTGTCGTCCGCGGTAGTGCAATCCCCACGGCTGGCATGCCGCGTAATTACTCAGTTTCACCTTTGCCAAAGCTTAGGATGCACATTTCCATTAGTAAATCTCCATTGATAAAGGCAACATCGCAGTCTGCAAATACACAGGTAAAATATCTTAGCCTTACGCGTTTCAGACGATAATACGTCCTTAATCACAAGCATGGATGGCAGCACTATAACTGGCAAGAGACTTTTGATATATTTTACAAGTACCATTTATTGCCCTCAGGTGCGGCAACACGTGAATGATCACGGAATGTCTGAATTGCATTGTGGGTACAGAAGTCTTTCAATAAGCACCACAGTTCATGATAAAACTCAATGCTGCCAAATCCAATTGAAATATCACAAAATATAGCCATTAGTGGGCTCCCCATGTATGGCATTCTGCGTTGTAACAATGTTCATTGCCGAACTGATGTACCGGAATAGGCCCCCAAGTAAGGAGCACTCATTGGCCCGCTGTCGTCCGCGGTAGTGCAATCCCCACGGCTGGCATGCCGCGTAATTATTCAGTTTCACCTTTGCCAAAGCTTAGGATGCACATTTCCATCAGTCAATCTCCATTGATAAAGGCAACATCGCAGTCTGCAAATACACAGGTAAAATATCTTAGCCTTACGCGTTTCAGACGATAATACGTCCTTGATCACAAGCATGGATGGCAGCACAATAACTGGCAAGAGATTTTTGATATATTTTACAAGTACCATTTATTACCCTCAGGTACAGCAACACGTGAATGATCACTTAATGTCTGAATTGCATTTTGGGTACAGAAGTCTTTCAATAAGCACCACAGTTCTTGATAAAACTCAATGCTGCCAAATCCAATTGAAATATCACAAAATATAGCCTTAGTGGGCTCCCCATGTACGGAAGAATTAAGCGGCATGCCAGCCGTGGGGATTGCACTACCGCGGACGACAGCGGGCCGATGGGTGCTCCTTACTTGGGGGCCAATTCCGGTCCATCAGTTCGGCAATGAACATTGTAACAACGCAGAATGCCCACTTTTTACCTCACAAGATTAGTGCGCTAGAATTCCTAAATAATTCCATAGCGACACGCCTTAACCTTTTACCCGAATCCAGAAATATTAAAGTTGAACCTCTGGCTGTCCGGGTATTTTAGAACACCTTTATAGCACAATTTCACGTATTCACCATCACTACTGTATTAACCAATGGTACAACCTCCTGGCGGAGGGTGCAAACAAAAACTGACCCAAGGATTACGCACGGACACGTGTTACAAGAAGCGGGGACACATCATATACCACTACACGACTCTGAAAAAACACGTGTATGAGGGTCTTTTATTTGAGAGACAGCTACCGATCCACCTGCAGACCTTGGTTATGCAGGACCAGTGATCCTTTCCACATTGATTTATAATTATTGAAAGGAGATTGAAAGGATCTCTACTCTCTCTCCCTCCACCAATTGATGATACGATATATATATATAACCAGGAGTGCATTCCCTCTGTCTGGTGCTGAGGCTCCAGGATTTGAAATATATATTATGTATATATTACAAATCCTGGAGCCTCAGCACCAGACAGAGGGAACACACTCCAGGTCAAGTTTCTCTTACTTCTTTTATTTTATGTGAGTACACGCACCCAATGCGTTTCAGTCTTATCACATACCTTGATCACAGGTTGTTTTCCCACAAACCTGTGTGACATTTATTTCCATTTTGTCAAATGACATCCTTTCCTATTATGCATTGCATTGTGGTTCCTGTAGTTTATCTCAATCAGGGAAAAATTGCTTTAAAGTTCAATCATGTTGTTGTGTAAATTACGCTACAAAGTGTAAATTGTGAAATGTGCAAATACGCTGTTGTGATTAAATAAACATGTTTAAACACAATTTCTACTTTTGAGGTAGGATCTGAAGCATTTCTTATGGGGCCAGTCCCATTATTTTGTAAATACTGTCCTCTGTGCAATTTTCAAATTATTGTGCAATTAAGTTATTTTTCTTCTTATTTTGTCCTCCTTTTCTTTTTCTTTTAATTTTGTCAGCTTTTTTTTCATGAGTTGTTCTTTTTAAATTGTTGTCTTTCATTTTGATTGAACCATATTCTCTACCTACCAGTGGCCTATGCTCTTTTGCTTAATGTTGCTTTAGCATTATACCCATAAATTTAGCCTAGTGTTGCTGCACCAAATTCCTTGATTGTTGATATACCTATGCTGTCTTCCATGAACTTTCGTATACTTCCCCCCAAAGGGTATTTTTTTGACAGTTGTTGCATCTATTGAAGGACACTAGGAAGGAAAAATCATATAAATAAACCAAAAAATCCCATGCACGACACAATTTGTAGTGTATGTGATCATACAATGTGAGTGTGACAAAAATATGTTGGGAGCACAACATATATGCTCAAAAAAAAATATATTAGAGCATATACGAGCTGTCAAGAATAAGGATATGAATTATGCAACATCAAAACATCTGGCGAAGTGCCAAAACACTGATTGGAGAAGGATGGAATTCTTCGGCCTGGACACTGTTACACACAACAAAAGACTCGGTGACGAAGAAGGAAATTGAGACAAATGGAATCTAAGTACATCATACGGTTACGAACTAAGGCTCAGAGGGGCCAAACAACGATGAAGAAATGTACACTCACCTTTAAATACAGAACTGAAATGATATGAAATAATAACAAACAACAATTAAAAGATCTTCCCACTTCTGGATTCCCGGCTGAACTGTGTACAAGGCATGGATGTAAAGATAAGGATACTAATCCAATACAGTGAATAGAAATGAGGACTGACATATAAAACCGTGTACCGGACACATGTGTTATGAGCAATAAAGAACAAACAACTGCCGAACATGAGGGAAACAAGGGACAATACAAATTTGTACTCCTTGTGGATTTCGCTGGTGCAATCAAATATCATAGCGCAATATAAGATACTAATCTAAAGATTTGTAAATACAATAATTTCATATGTCAGCAACCCATCAGTCAAGTAATGTACTAGAAAAATAATGACATGCCTTTAAACATGTAATGCAATGCCACATATTTGTTATAAACATAACATAATGTGTTTTCTGTTGTTTTGGGGAATGTTGAAAATTACTACAACTCCCATAATGCAATGGGTTTTTTTTTAACAGGAAATGCTTAAATGGATGATGATAATAGTGTCTCCCTACCGTGACAAAGGCTGTAAGGCCGAAACGCGTCACTTGACAGATATATATATATATATATATATATATATATATATATATATATATATATATATATATATATATATCCTTTCTGAAGTTGTCCAATGCTTAAGGATGCACTCCACAGCAACATGTCCACAAGACAATTTTATTTGGAGGAAGCCAGCGCCTACATGCTCGCATTCGTTCGGGCCTGACCAGTTTCGGAGCCCCCAAGCTCCTTAATCATAGGCCTGCTCTGCAGGTGAACAGCTTTCTCAGTGGCTTTCACTCCAAACCAGCATGCTTTATTATTTCCAGCCCTCCAGTGGGCTTTTATCATCAGTAATGTCTCTCAGGTAAGTGTTCTAAAACCGACTTGCATGCTGGCACTTGTAGTTTCTTTCCGCAGCATACTTTTTCACTTTTAGTAGGTTCTGTTAACAAATGCAAAATTAAAGCGTTAATTCTCGACCTCCAGTGGGCCACAAGCATGTCTCCGCTGGCTCATTTCAACATTCAATACTGAGCTGAACTGGGACTCGAACCATGTCGGTCCCAACAGACAATTCTTAAAGTAAAAGAGCGGTGCAATCCTCCATGGCTTTGACGTGTTGCGTACAAATCCTTTCTGAAGTTGCCCAACGCTTTAGGATGCACTCCACAGCAACGTGTCCACAGGACAATTTTATTTGGAGGGAGCCACAAGGTACAAGCAGCTCTAGGAAAAGACACTCTAGCAGTGTATAAAGTCAGAAAAGCGGCCCCCGGAAAGCAAGTGAACATTCATAATGTAAAATTACGCCCAGTAAGCCAGTGCTGCATGTCCTTTCAAGTACACTAAATTCACATTTGTACATTTTATCCTGCTTTTGAACCCAAATACACCAGAGAATAATAAATCATTGTGGAAATATTAAAAACATTCACAGTATAATGCAACAGGGTCATGAAATACATATCTTGTGCAATATCACAATATAAATGTTCATTATTATGTCCTGCATGGAGCCACAGGAGCATAAATACGGCATTCCTGTGGTGCAATACTACATTGGTGACAAGGTCATACCCAATCAGGAAAAACCATATAATAATAAAGCTTGTACTCACCTGCGGTTGCCGTGAGAGGAACGGCTCTCCTGCTCTCCGTCCTGCTGTGAGGGGAACAGCCTGCAGTCTGGAACCCAGCCATGAGAGGAACGCTTGGCGGCTCAAATCCTGCCGTGAGGGGAACAGCCTACATCCCCCAGTAGCATCTCTGCCGCACAGGGCCTCAGCATCATCGCTGCTCCATAACTGGACCTTAAAGCGCTCCTGCTCCCACGCAATGCGGGACGCGTGCAGATGATGCCAGGCTAAGTCCGTCCAAAGGGTGGGCCGTCTGTGGCCTTCAGGGGCCAGCAGAGGCTGGGCTGGGGTCCCCCCCCTTTGAAAACAGCTTTTGGAACATTGAGGATGCAATAGATCTTGTTGGTATTGACTCTGGGCCGACAAGAGAAGAGCTGGCGCCTTTGACTGTGAGTGACTAGGCGGAGCCGCTACCCCAAAACTTTTGCTTCGAGTATAAATAGAGGGGTTGAGTTGAGTGGTTTGATAAATTGGTCAGCAGTGGTGGCTTTGATCCGCTTTACAGATTGACCTTAGGGCTCGGAGTCGCATTTCGGTTGTGTCTGCAAACTAGTCATCTAATTTTGTAAAGCTTTGTTAGACTCTTAACACAATGGCCAGTATCATGCAAACTAGATCAGCCAAATTGTGTCATATTCTTCCACCCAACTCCTGTTCTGCGACTAAACAAGAGGCACTACTCCCCCCCACAACTGTACAGCCAACTGCAATTAATAGAATGTTGCGAAAAGCTATTGGGGCGGTATCCTGCGAAATCGAGCGCACTGAAAGGCGCTTATCATTAACCCCGCAAACTGACCTGACCATTATGTCTCAGGAGCCCGAGACCGATGTTATGGTTAATTCCCCACATAGTCTATTAGTGTCACCAGCCATGGAGATCCCTTGTGCCCAGATGGTGAATAAAGATGATTTCGAGAAACCCAAAGTCGGGAGAAAGGCACCTATCACTAAGAAAAAGGGGGCTAGTCTTAGGAAACCTAGGCACAAGAAGGGCAAAACTATCCCTGTCCCGACTGAAGCAATAAGGGTGGTCGGAAGGGAGAATGTAAGGCATGTGCCGCAATCGCAAGTACCCCCAGCTGGGTGTCCCAACTAATAACTGATCTGCAAAGCCATTTTGAACAACCTGTTAACACACAGATGAAACTAATTGTGAGTCGATTAGATAAAATAGTTACTCTATTGAAAACTAAGGGTGGGACCATGGTGGCACTATGCCTTCTACTATAGTACCTAACCCTAATTATCCTGAGATTACCTCAAGGAACTTGCCTAGCAGATTCCCAGTTGTGCTAACTATCCCCACTATGGGCCCAACACTACCCTTAATCCCACAACAGCCAAGTACCAGTGGTGTACCTAATAGAAGTCCCCCTTGTATAGGCGAGGAAATCATCGCCCCGTCAACTACTATTGCGCAAGTCCTAACACACAAGCGGACTACCCCAGAACCCCCATCATTGGGCCAACTAAGAGGTTCACCCCCCAAGATGATTACCAATCAACTACCTAGTATAAATTTACCCCAAGAGGCCTCCCCATATGTAGCTATACTTACTGGGGTGCCAGAATTGAAGCCAGACCATACAGAATCTTACATAGAACTAAGGAATAAGACCACGTTCTGGCTAAATGAGAGCAGGCCGCTTTTGGGAAATGAACTGGGGAAATTTTGTTTTTCCGGAGGGTGAGCTGGTTGGGAAATAGGAACAAGGACATCAATGGTAACTGTGTGGTAGTAAATTTCAGGGACCGTAGACTAGTTGACCACATATTAAGAGGGGGACCTGTAAACCAATCAAGCAATTTAAGACCTTTGCCCTTGGGTTACTTCTATCCGATGGGAACTTTGAGTTACAACCAAGGTCCCGTACATCTAGGAAGAAGGGATAGTCTTAATGACAGGACGGGCCTGTGTCACTCAATGCCAGGTGTCTTTCCGGGAAATCAGGGTGTATTGAGTATGAGCAATAGTTTTGACCCCTTGATGTCATTAGAGGAGATTGATTGACTAGAGAGCAATAGAGCTCTTCCCAAGAAGCTCTCACAGAAAGAGCGAGGTCTCACTATCACCCCCCAGATTGCAGCTATGAAGATGATCTAAGTTGGGGCTTTCAGCTGAAGCATTAGAATGATATCCTGAATTTACCAACAATAGTGGAGGTTGCTCCAACAATGGGGTACTTCGCTAAGAGTCCTCCCGATTCCACTATTGTTTTAGGATATTCTTCCAGGCTTCTGTCCAGTACATCAGGGAGCGAGGTTGTACTAGGGCCAGATCAGTCCTGTCCGCTACCCCAGCAGCAAGTGAGTCAACTTAGGCTCTCAAGATCCAATGATGGCCTAAATTGCGAAAGTCTAATTGACAAAACCCCTGCCACACCTCAGCCTATAAAGAGATATATTCAGGGTGGGCTCAAACTAGTGTCATGGAACATAGCTGGTTTATCTGCCAAATTTGATAACCATGAATGGAGGCAGTACATCACAAGGTTCCAGATAATTTGTTTGCAGGAGACCTGGGTGGTAGACTGTAGCCCCTTTCATTTAGCAGGGTACAAGTGTTTCTCTGTGCCCGCCCAGAAATCAGTGTCGGGGAGAGCCATGGGAGGACTATTTATATTTGTGGATTTGCACATGTATGGAGTGTGGACTAACTTAAATTGGACCTCAAACAATATGCAGGCTCTTGGGCTCTTTAGAAATGGGTTAAGTGTGATATTGATTAACTTGTATAATGCCGTTGCAACTAAGGGGAACAAATCAATAACGCGTGAAGTAGGTAACAGACTAAGTATAGAGACAGCTCGTAGGAAGGGGCGGTGGCCCCGTTCGTGGTAATAGCAGGTGACTTTAATTGCCATTTATGCCCTAATCTATTACCCTTCAATGAAGAGTGGTCTTGTTGTCCGGTGGAGGAAGGCCCGCATTTTGAGCATACAAGTGAGGGGATTGAATTAGGTAAGGTATTTAAAAGTCATGCCCTGGAACATACCATCGATTTGGTTAATATCGGAAGAGAAGGTGCTGTTACTCCAACCTTTAAGAGTAGAGGGTGTAGCTTGTACATAGATAACATTGTGGTGTCTAGATTATTTAAGGACTGGATAAGAGGGGCTGAGATTGAATGGAGTGTATTTAGCGACCATAACCCTCTAGTTCTCGAGATAATAAACCTGCCCCCAGAAGAGATAGGAGAGGGGTGGTGGCAGATAGTATCGAGAAGGTAACGGACCAGGGAAGATGACTGAGATGGTCTAAAGTTGATGGGGACGGCTTTTACAAATCATTAATGGAAAGAGGGAAAGAATCGATTGGGGAGTGTTTAGATTTCTCCGTAGAGGGGCCGTCTGTGGTTAGGGCATTTGAAGCAGTGGCACACCTGATAGATGGTCTATTAAAAACCACTACACTTGTGAGGGCAAAAACTACTCCCAGATGGTTTAATAAAGATCATTCCGAAGCACAGAAAGATCTAAAAACTAGCCTGAAAACCCGTCCACTGGATAAGTCAAGAATTGCGCAATGTAGGAATGCATATAAAAAGGCGATTAAATGCAGGAAGACTTCCCTTCAATCACAAGCTTGGGAAGATTTAAGGGACGCAGCAGATAGAAGGTATATGACTGCGTTCTGAAAAATAATAAATAACCCGTGTTTCCAGGACACTAATACCCCAGAAATTGGCACAACTATTCTGCCTGAACAATGCTATGACCATTTCAAAGGCCTATATAACCACACCGAGGAGAACAATCAGGATGTAGGGAGGGGTTGCCAGGGTGTCTCCTCGGTATAATTTTCTTTGGAGGAAATTATAGTGGCCATCCAGGGTCTAACATGAAATAAAGCCCCGGGACTGGATGGTATCGCACCAGACCTTTTTTTAAGTAAAGTGGAGCTGTGGGCCCCTATCCTTATAAGGGTGATAAATGCAGCTGTTGCAACTGGCCTCCCGCGCGCATGGTCATCGGCAACAATAGTTCCCATTTTTAAAAAAGGGAACAGGGATAACCCTCAGTGTTATCGACGTACGTCACTGATTGATGCGTCAGCTAAAGTCCTGGGCCGAGTGGTCCTAATGCGCCTTATGGACTGGGCTGACGAACACCAAATTATCACCGATGCCCAGTACGGATTTAGGGCAGGTAGGTCAACGACGGATCAGTGTCTGAACCTTTATTTATTGGTGGATAAGTATACCATAGCCAGCAATGAAGCTGTATATTTAGGGTTCATGGATCTCACTGCTGCCTTTGATCATGTTAACAGAGAGAAGCTGTGGACCCTGATGAACAGTTTGGGAGTTGACCAGGGTTTGGTAAATATTCTTAGAGCATTGCACTGGAACACCTCTGCCAAAGTGCGTTTTAATCTGGAGGGGGCCACTACAGAACCTTTTCCCTGTACTAGCGGGGTTAGACAGGGATGTATTCTGGCCCCTTTTTTGTTCTCTCTGTACATTAATAATTTAGATCAGGCGCTAGGCAAGCTAAAGGTGGATTCCCCAAGAGTAGGTACTCGACCCGTACCAGTGCTGCTGTACGCGGACATCGCAGTACTTCTAGCCCGCACCCTCAAGAGACTTCAGTGTCTGATAGATGGGTTTGTTAGTTTTATCGATACCCTAGATCTATCGGCCAACCTGACCAAGTCCTATGTTATTTTAGCTGGAACTAAACCCTGCAAGAAGTTCTCCTATAAAATAGGTGCACATAAAATAGGGCAGGTACAAACCTTTTCTTATCTTGGCCTGCTATTCAATGGGTTTTTAAATTTTAAAACATTAATTGAAGAGCGGTGTACTATGCTAGTGGCCTCGACCGGTGCTATAATGAATTATGGGCGCAGGCTTGGTCGGTGGTCACCGGAGCAAAAAATGAATTTGTATAGCTCAATACGTTACTCAAAAGTGATTTACGGGTCCGAAGTTTGGGGTTTTGTAAATGCCTGTCAATTACAGTTGGAGGAGAACAAATATTTGAGAAAGGTGCTCAAAACCCCACAAAGCACACCGGCCTTTATTGTCCATGAGGAACTGGGTAGGGCATACATTGAGGATTTGGTAAAAGACAGACCCCTTATGACTTAGCTAAAGATTTGAACCAACACGGAGGCAGACTTGAGCAGACAAATTATTAGAGATTGCCTGGACAGGGATAAAGGAATGAGTATCTCATGGTTGAAGTATGTGAAGACTTCCCTTGAAGGAAATGGTTGTAAGGATCTCTTCACAAAACCAACGGAAATTATCCCTCAAGATAAACTCAGAGTTAAGAGAATCTTTTTAATCAGGTAGCCTCACGGAGACCAGTAGTGGAAGGATGCAAACCCACAGTCTGCGCCCACAGTATGGTCAAGACAGGGGAGGGTACGGAACCTTATGTCTAATGAGCAGGACAGATTTTTAATCACCCATTTTAGGCTCAACCTTTTACATCACCTACTGGCCGATCCACCAGGTTTTACTTTAACTGTTGAGCAGAAGGGTGCCTGCTGCTGCGACAATCGGTCTCCGCAGGACACCCTTCATTTTGTATTATTATGTCCATTTTATGTATTACCCAGGCACAGTTTTCTAGTAGGTATTTTAAAACAGGCCAAGTTCAGACATGCTAAGGTCGCCCTATTATTTTTGCAAAGGGCCAATGATCCTCTTACGTTGTTTTGTATTATGAATTTCATCAAGGTTGCTTTAAGGCCAAGGAATACAAGAGGGTTGTGCTGAATAAATCTCCATCAATTATCTCTATTTAACCTTGTAGCCGGTAGGTGATGTTTATGAATTGTATTTTAATTGTTCTTAAAATGTATAAATATGTACTTTTATGGTGTTTTGTAAATACCGAATAAAGGATTATTGATTGATTGAAAAAAAAAGCTCTACTAAAGTAGCTATCAGGCACCCACTGGCTGTTATAGTGTTACAAATATTTGCTTGAATGACCAAATAATAAACTAATAATATTTATGCCATCCTGCACCAAAACATTGCTATGTACTATACCCCAGATCTAATCAGCATGTGCTTCGTTATACATATAAACTCAAAAGGTGTTCCAAGCAAATTATCAGGTGAATATAAGCAAGATAGTTCTTGCTTAGCTTAGCCACATGCCTATTTGACTCCGTGGTCTCCCCCACCAAATACAGTGCACATGGGAACGAGCATCAGAAAAACAATGGTTAAAGACAAATACTCAAAGGATAAAATACAATTCTATGACTGTACAGCATTGAGGGAAGCAGCAATCAAGAAAACATAGGGACTGCAATCAAAATATCTCTTGTATGCATAACCAGACTCTCGAAATGACCCACTAAGACCAAATGCACCTCTAATTATTCATCCATGTTCAGGGCCAGTGGATGCTGTGTGTTGAAACCTATAATGTACTGGGATTCCAATCTCCTTTGTTGTACTAAATAAAGTTATATAAAAGTCATACTCTATATTTAACATGCCCCACTCCCTGAAATAGGGAACAGGTTTACAGGGAATACAGGTTTCATCATTGTAGTGACAGCTGCAAAATCACCCTGCAGAGATATACTTTTGTAAGGGCCACTAGGGGAAGCAGCAATAGCACCAAATTATGTGGCACTTATCTAAATCATGTGGCAAGAAACTGCAAATTGAAGAGTTATACAGCATATACTATGTGAATATTATTTTGATCCATTTGAAGCATACATTTTTTTTATTGAAATCTACAAATTAGAAGCAAATAAAGTGGCTAATGTTGTAAATGTATAATTTTTTGGTAAAGAATCCAGCTACAGCATCACTTATTTTCACTAGCCCTGTCCATCGTGCCTTGTTTTATCAATTATCTATTATTGTATGGTAAATAAAACCTAAACGTTACGATTCTAATCAGTGTCCAATGTTAGCTGCACCCTGAAGACAAAAGCTTTAACAATATTTCCATTTTGCAGAGTTTAAACAACTCAACTGATTTAAAAAAAAAATACATTCTCAAAAGCATTATCTAGCAATATTTTCCTCTTTTTCTGCAGACATACAAAGAATATATTTTAATATTTAATTTACTATTTTCAATAAACATTTTCCCATAGGGAAAAAAAATATTTTTCAAGCTAATTATCTTAAGCAAAAATGCAAAATAAAAATAAATACCATGAAATGTGTAATATGGTTACCTACTGGCAATTTGAGTTTTAGTGACATAGGCAAACTACTGGACCTTTATTTCATTAATGTACGCTGCCTTTAAAACCCTTTTAGAGCAATACTGGACCCCAGAACTTGGTTAACTGAGAGAGAGAGATAGGAGAAGAAAGAGAGAGAGAGACTAACAAGTATTGTGATACAGTAAAAACACATATTTCACAGTGGCAGTCACCACTGTGTAGTTATAGTTAGGTCAGTGTTTCCATAGGAAAAGCGTTTTTTCTTTGGAAATAACTTTAGTCCACTCAAGCCAGAGGACTACAGCAATGCACTCTACGTGGCGTCACCCAGAGGCTCCTCAGGAAACTACAGAACGTTCAAAATACCACAGCCAGACTGATCCTCAACATCCCCCACCGCAGCTACATCACCGAACAAGCTTTGAGAACTTTGCTGGATCACAGTGAACAAAATAATCACTTTTAACCTCCTCACAGATGCCTACACTCCACGATGCAGCACCAGCATACCTGAACTACCACTTCTCATTCGTCGTACCCACCAGACACCTCCGAATCCACATATACAGCCAAGGCCACTGTTCCAAGCATCCACAAAACCAGAACCAGAGGAAGATCATTCTCCTATCTCACCGCCAAGGCATGGAACACCATGCCCCTCCACCTCAGACAATCCTCTTCGCTGACCCAATTCAGGAAAATCTAAAGACCTAGCTCTTTGACTGAACCCAGATGCACAGATGGATCAGCAGCCCCCCTTTGCCCTCAGCACTTTGAGAACCTCACGGGTGAGTAGCCACACGTTACAAACCCTGATTGATTGAAATCCTAATTGATTAGTGCTATTTGACAAATCTTCACAAAACTTTCCGCCGAAAAAAGATCATCCACTTCATTTTTGGGTGTGATCCCAAATGTGTGGGTGGGGGGGAAGAAAAAGAGGGTTTCCAAAACACATTTTCCCATGCAATTTCTCATAGGAATATTAACAACCCTTTTAGAGAAAACAGCCAAACCAAATTACATCACTGTTGGCAGAAAGCTAGAACATTAGTCAGCGTGCTTTTTGTGATTTGGTGTAAATCAGTTCAACCACTTCTGAGAAATTTGGCTTAAAAATAGACGCATATGGACAGTTGGTCCCGCTGGAGTAATAGTATTCCTGCAAGTAAACTCTTCAAAAAATAGAAGCTTCTATTTGGGTGAGAGCACTTTATTCCAGTCGTCCAGCAGTACAGAGCAATGTGATTGACTGGCCGCAACATCAACATAAATGTTGTGGCCACAATTACAGGACATTGAGATTAGATCCCCATATCCTTAAATTAAAAAAAATAATCCATTAGGGGCAGGTTATTAGTACCTTGACCCCCTGGTACTGGTCCCAGTGGTTACAATCGGGGCTAAAATAATGAAACAAAATTCATTCATTGCATCCCATGGTACTCCTGCAGAGTCCAGCGAGGCACAGTGAGTTACAGCAGGTCTATTGTGGTACCCAGCATAGTCGTTCCATGTTCCATGGCAGTATTGGAGTATAGCAAAATAGAAAGTGAGGGATAGGTGTCTGTAGTAAGTTGTGCAATAGTGGGGTGTTGGCCAGCAAAGGGGTTTGGGCACACTCATGGAGGGTGGGTGTCTGTGGGATGTGTAGTGCAGGCCCTTTGCTTCTGTTCTAAATTATCTGAAGGTATGCTCAGTGAGTTAATTAGCTAAATAGGCTCAAACATCCCCAGAAATCAACTGGAATAAATCAAAGGTTAAAGTGACATTATAGTTAGGTATGTGTAGCCCCTTGTAAATATGAATAGCTGGATAATTCTTGGCCCTGATGGACTCCGTAGGATAACGAAGTAATCATTAAGGTTGCAATCTGAAGAATAAAGACATGAATGTCAGAGCTCGTGTGTTTGGCGCAGTCATTCGCATGCTATTGAGCTGGGAGGACACTACAATTGGTGATGAGATAGGGGATCTGTAACATGAAGAAATTAAAGTGCTCTCCCTGAGGGTTTGCACAGGTCCAGCAAACTGCTCATGCATGCCATGTGTAGCTCAGTCAAAGTGAAGCAATCAATGTGAAGTTAAAGCGTCATCCAGCCAGTGCAAAGCTTTCAAAGACGGTGAAAGCCCTAAGCAAAGGTTTGTTTACAGTCAGCCCGGAACCTGCAGATATGACAGAAAGAAGAGGTACTGCACCACAACATAACTGAGCCAGCATACATACAGTGCGAAAGTGCTGAATGCTGCAACAAACCAGGGACAGAGAAGCACAGAAGACCCTGATAGCCAGCTGCAGAAGTGTGCCAAGGAAAGCAGAGGCATCTAGTCGGAAAGAACACAATTTCACTCACCAGCAAGAATCAACAATGGGGCATCCAACAACGAGATGAGTTCTTGCCACAGACTAGTGTGTTCAAAGTAGCATCCAAGACAATCCAAGTGAACGTACAGGTGTTGTTCTTATGGAGCCTTTGGTATCTGAAGCGACTACCACTAATGTTGCTTTTTGTGCTCAGCACACCTCAAATGTCTTCAGGATTTTGAAAAGTTCCAATGGCTGCAGAGTCCAGTCTAAAATATGGCAATGCCACCTTTGTTAAACCCTCCGCTTTCATTCGTTACAGACAAAAAATGGAATATTGGCACCAGATTGACTTCATGGATTGAAACATTTGATTATTTCATTGATTTCATTATTTCCTATGATGAATCAGCATTGAACATGAAAAGTAAGAAGAGGCACAATGCAGAAGAAAAAGAAATTGTGTTTTCGATGCAGAATCCCAGGTCTGTACAAATCAATCAATCAAATAGGATTTGTAGAGCGCTGCCTATGAACCCTTAGGGGTACCAGGTACTGGGGGGGGGGGTGATGCTGCTGCTGAGATGAGTTAGTTGAAGAGCCATGTCTTCAGGTCCTTCTTGAACTCCTCCTGGATGGGGGATACACAGAGGTGGCAGACATTCCAGGACTTGGCCACCTGGTTTGAGAAGGTGCAGCCTCCACTCCAGTTTCTGTGGATGTGGTGGGGTGAAGGCTAGGAAGCGAGATGAGGAACAGAGTTTGCAGTTAGGTGTGTGCCAGTCAGTGGACCTTTGAGAGACTTGACAAAAAAGAATGCTGTGTTCACCTGAATGAGATTGGAGTTTCAGGAAAGTAAAACATGCAATTAAGAATGTAATCAATCAATCACAGCATTTGTATAGCGCGCTACTCACCCGGAAGGGTATCAAGGTGCTTGGGGAAAGGGGTTCGCTACTGCTCGAACAGCCAGGTCTTGAGTTGTCTCCTGAAGGCGAGGTGGTCCTGGGTCAGCCGGAGGTGGATGGGGAGGGAGTTCCATGTCTTGGCCGCCAGGTAGGAGAAGGATCTGCCTCCGGCGGTGGCTCTTCGGATGCGTGGCACGGTTGCGAGGGCGAGGCTGGTAGACCGTAGCTGGCGGGTGGGCGTGTAGAAGGTCAGGCGGTCGTTAAGGTACTTGGGGTCCAGGTCGTGGAGAGACTTGTGTGCGTGGGTGAGGAGCCTGAACGTGATCCTCTTGTCAACGGGGAGCCAGTGCAGGTCCCTCAGGTGGCTGGAGATGTGGCTGCGTCGGGGGATGTCCAGAATGAGTCGGGCGGAGGCGTTCTGGATGCGTTGGAGTCTTTTCTGTAGCTTGGCTGTGGTTCCGGCGTAGAGGGTGTTTCCGTAGTCCAGTCGGCTGGTGACGAGGGCCTGGGTGACCGTCTTCCTGGTTTCGGTCGGGATCCATCGGAAGATCTTGCGAAGCATGCAAAGGGTGTGAAAGCATGATGAGGATACGGCGTTGACTTGTCGGGTCATCGAGAGGGAGGAGTCCAGGATGAAGCCCAGGTTGCGTGCGTGGTCTGTTGGCTTGGGGGCGCTGCCCAGGGCTGGGGGCCACCAGGAGTCGTTCCAGGCGGAGGGTGATGGTCCCAGGATGAGGACTTCTGTCTTGTCTGAGTTCAGTTTCAGGCGACTGTTCTTCATCCACTCGGCGACGTCTTTCATCCCTTCGTGTAGGCTGGTTCTGGCGGTGTCGGGGTCTCTGGTGAGGGAGAGGATCAGCTGGGTGTCGTCGGCGTAGGAGATGATGTTGAGGTTGTGTTGGCGTGCGATGGCGGCTAGAGGTCTCATGTAGATGTTGAAGAGGGTGGGGCTGAGTGATGATCCTTGCGGGACTCCACAGATGACTTCGGTGGCCTCGGATCAAAACGGGGGGAGGCGGACTCTCTGTGTTCTTCCGGCAAAGCCGAAATGGCTTTTTGCTGGGAAGATAAATAGGAGAACTAACACATAGTCTAGTTGGCACTATTGATATTGCTACAGAAATCTCACCACCCTTAGCCTCCCTCAGTTTTGATGCAGTTAAAGCCTTTGATCAAGTTAATTGGAAAACATTTGAAGTTGGTCCTTGCCTTTCTGGAGTTTTGCTGAAGATTTGTACCTCCCTGAAGGCAAGTGTCTTGGTCAATGACTCCTTATCTGCCACAATTAAAATCATGAGAGCAACTAGGCAGAGGTGCCCCTTGTCCCCGATCCTATTTGCGCTCTATATACAACCACTGGTGTCTAAGACTGAATACAGAGAGAGTCCCCTTTAGGTGTCGGGGGTTGAGCAGGAAAGTAGCCCTGTCTGTGGATGACCTGATGTTATACACTTCAGACATTACTCAATCACTGTCACACATTGAACAGGAATTGGCTTTCTTTAAGAGGTTCTCAGGCTACAAAGTTAATGAGACCAAGACATAGATAATGCTTTGGAACGCAAAAATGAAGGAAGGAGGTACTAATGCAGCATATTCACAATCTTGAAAATCTTGTGAACAGGAACATGGAGAGGGTGAGGAAAGAAGTGGACAAGTGAACGACTAATTCGCAATTATTGCCCCCTAATGATTTATTGACAGGTTAATCTTGTGAAAATTTACCTTGTTATTTGGGCCTTAAAAAGCATTAGATTGTTTTGGAAAAAACTGAGAAGAAAATTAGTTAAAGTAGGCCTTTCTCTCCACAATATTCAGCTTTACTGTTGGGCCTTTCAATTAGAGAAATAAATAAAATATAAATGACAGCATTTGTTAAGCGCATAAGCTACCTCCAACAGAGGTGTCCCGGGGCTGGGTTCCATCGGGAAGATTAAGCAAGCTATTTCCCAGAGTCACATGTGCTGGGCTAACCTGCCGCCAGAGGCAGGGATCAAACCGTGAACCCTGTGGTCCAGAGTCACCCTGGCCGCTGCACCACATCTCTTTCCCTTGAGGATACTGTTTTTTTCCCTTCATGAGACCTACATAGGGAACCTTTAAAAGGCCATGTTGGAAGGTGTTAGGAATGGAGGGTTTCTCCATAAATTTGGAGCCCCCAAATACTAAAATAAAAGTAAGACTGAAGTGTCTGAAATCAGCTGAAAGATGATGGGCTGATGTTAGAATCCTACAAGGGATTCCGTATTATAATAAACTGACACCAATTGGGACTCTCCAAGGACCCCGGAATGTCTGAAAGATTATTTCATCATCCCCTTGAGGAACACTGGGATTATGAGATGGGGACAGGTTATGGTGGAAGATAAACTAATGCCATTGGTTGACTGGTCGATGCTCTTAAAGTCACACATGTTCCGATTCAAATATTATCAGCTGGCCACTTGGTTGAAGACAAAAGATTGTGTGCCTAAAAGCATTATCAAAATGGAGTTTCAGAAAGCTAAGCCTATGAAGAAGGAACTATCTAAGTGGTACTTGCATCAAGTAGAGGCAGCTGAGACGAAGAAGAAGCCAGCATTTAGTGTATGAGCAGACAACTTACCCTAAGAGGAGCTACAGTAACTCTGGCAAGTATCTTTAATTTATTGTATTCTACAGAAAAATATGCCCCTCTCAAGACAAACCACCTGTTCACTTTTCACAGAATGTATTGGACAGCCACGAAGCTGGCAAAGATTGTTAAAGATAGGGATCCGAGGTGTAAAAGGCTTGGGACTCAGGATGCGGATTCACATGTTTGTCAGCTGCCCATTTCTGACCCACTTCTGGCAATCGGTGGGTAAGATGATTGCAAGTATTCTTGCAACGGCG
This sequence comes from Lissotriton vulgaris, assembly GCF_964263255.1. NCBI lineage: Eukaryota > Metazoa > Chordata > Amphibia > Caudata > Salamandridae > Lissotriton > Lissotriton vulgaris. The sequence goes on from NC_141690.1 coordinate 77,718,130, forward strand.
GTGGAGGGAAGCCCAAAGTACCATTTGGAACCCTAGGTAATGCAGTGGAGGGGGGCTCGCCTAATCTGGATTAAGGCAAATTCTCTTCAACTTGCTCCTCCTAGCAAGGATCAAAACTTAACTTTAACTGAGACAAAAGTCTAACTTTAAATTCCTTTGTGAATACAAAAAGTCATAAAGTTAGTCTTTCATCTCAGTTTACCTTTGTGAATTGGGGCCGTCCTTTTTGAGTTTCACTGAGTTGCACATGTACTTGCAGACCCCTATGCTCTGTTATACATGCAGTCTTCCACCCACACTGCAATCGACCTACCTGTTTGCAGAAGTATAGAGCCACTCACGTACCCAGTCAGAAATTGAGAGAGGCTCTTATACATTCACTAACATACCTACACAGTAGTTATGTATGTAGCAGTATAAGAGGCAGTTGCACACACATTTACATACCCATACACGCTAATACAGCTAGTAAGTAATTCATAGAGCTACTTACTTACAAATTTAGACATCATAGAGTTACTAAAAGAGCAAGTGACATACTGGCATACTTACTTCAATATATGCTGGCTCACCCATAGAGAGACTGGTGCACTCATTCAGATATGTAGTCAAGGAGTGAGAGACCTAGAACACCCATCCAGACAAGTCATCATTTAAACATGGGTCAGGCCAACTACTGCAGAGCCTGTGTGTGCAATTTGATGGGCAGACTGCCTTGGCATTTAAAACTACTTTGCCAAGCCCTAAACTTTCCTTTTATTACATATGTCGCTGAATTGCCTCAAACTGTGATGAGGAGGCATGGCATGGCCATTAATGTGTGGCATTTGACACAAAAGCCTACTCCTCCCCATGGGAGGTGTAGGGGAGGTGCAATAAGGAGAAATAACCTTATTTCTCCTCATTATTTCCTCTTTCTGTATGTGTTGCAGAGGAAATTGCCTCCATTGATTGTTTAGGTGCAGAAAGGTGTCCCTTTCTGCAAAACATCAATCATTCCCACAACGCAAACATCCTTGCAGCATGGTGCAAGGATGCTTGCATTGCATGGCAGCCAATTGTGCGCCAGTACTGGGGAAGAGGACAGGAATGCGGCATATCTCATAGATACGACGTATTACTGTCCTTTTCCTATGACATATGGCAGCACAGCAAGAAGGGATTTCATAGGAACAGGCATGCCTTCAGGCAATGTGCACTGCAGTTCTTTTTGTTTGTCTGAGTTGGGGTTAGCTTATCTGCTGCCATTTGGGAGGCAAGACCTAGACTCCCCCTAAGTGGCACCAATAGATTCCGCTCCGCTGCAAGAGCAGAGTTTTTAAAAACTTTGCACTCCAAATGGAGTGTGGAGTTCTAAAACTCTGCAAACTCCACCTATGGAGCGGAGTTAACCACCCACCCTTAATATGGAGTGTGAAACATTACTGTGAAGTGGTCAGATTGGAAGGGTGGATAGATTGAGATCAGAAGAAATGTATGAACACCATAGCATCCATCCTCTGCATTCAGTTTTAAATGTAGAAAGCAAAAGGAACTTCCATGAGTGTGTGGCAGAAACGTTTAAAGGCTCTCTGTTTTCTACAACTGTTTCCCAATGGAGAACGTGAATGCTATGATGACTGCCCTGTCAGATACCAGCAGCTGAATACTGGTAAATCAGATTATATTCAGAGGACCCTGTATTTCACCAGTGTATTCCATGCATATTCCAGCTTCTGTTTGAGAGTGACTTTTCTGGACCTTCACATGCTGTAAGCCAATTGCTAAGGACAGGAGTAAATCTCCAAAACCTTTTTGCAAAGGAGTTTGTCGTCAAAATTCATAGGAAGGATGAAAAGTTGAATTACAGCTTGACTAATTTTATGGGATGCCAAGTTGCACCAACTAGCATTGGTATTGTCACCATGGTGAGCTGAAATGTATGTTGAAAAACCTAGTTACTCCTACTTGGTTTAGGATGCTCAGTTGTGCTGAGTATGTGTGGGATGACCTGCTAACATTAAGGACAACAATGTGTAGACAGATAGTGAAATTTGCTCCTTGGATCCCGCAGATATTTTAACCTAAGGTTTCAAGCTATGATGTCTTTCCTCTGTAACAAAACAAATCCTCCTCTTGGTGAAGTAACTGATGCCTTTTGGTATAAAAAAGTACCAAGAAAGAGTTGTTTCTCTTATTCACATGTTGTTCTGTATAAAAGATGTGCCAACATTTGAAACAGACAGTGATGAGTTTGTCCTGTCTTTTATAGAACGTAATGTGACATGCGCCATTCCAAAAGAAGGTGGTGAAAAAGGCTTCAGACAATAACTTCTGAGATTTCAACTACCGGATTCCAAAACTATGCCTTTTGACAGATTAATTAAAAATGTATACCAAAATAGGACCTGCCCAAATGGTAGAACAGCTATTGTATCTATAGTGCACATAAAAATAAGTGAAAAATACCTCATATTATTGTAACATCAATGCAGAGAAGATAGATCTACATTGGAGCGTTGCAAACTTTAAAGCTGGACATATACAAAATTTCTCGAAGAACATATACTACTTTAGCTCTTATCTTTCATGAAGGAGTTAATGTAACAACTGGACACTAAATTGTCTTTTTAAAGAGTGAAAATAGATGGACATAGTGCAATGACCTCAAACTTACATTCAACCCAAAACTGCCTTTCAAACTATTAAATTCTTACCTTTTTTCTTCAATCAATCAAAGTTCTAAGGAGTATTTGAGGAAAGAAGTAATGTACATTATTTCTTATACATGGATTGTTAGTGTGTTAGACATCATTGGGCTTATCGGGTGATGTCTTTACAAAGTTCTTCAAAATACAAGAGTGCTTTTACCTTTCACAAAGGAGTTATTTGAATGCTACACTGACTAATTAAAGACTGAAACTAGATGCACCCAATGCAATCTTAGCAACATTACATTGAAACCAAAACTGTCTTTCATACTATAACATTGCCACTTTTTGTTTCTTCAACTAAAGTTTTACATAATGTTTGTGGAAAAAATAATGTATAGGACTCTATGTACAAGGATTAACAGCATTTCAGACATCGTTCAGTCTACCAGGGGTGAGGTTTTTAAAATAAATCTGTGAATTCAAGTGTATTTAAGGTATAATAATAAAGGTATTTTTAAGATAGGTGTTTTAGATTACTGTTGTAACTTAGGTAAACTACTAATGAATGAATCTTAGTGAGTGTAATGCATAGTGTCATTTATTTAAAGTGAAATACTGTGCAGTTTTGTTTTGCTTTTCCTACAATCTATCTGATTGTCTTCCCCCACTGTTCAAGAATGAATATTCATACAGTACATAATTTATTGTGTACAATTATGAAAGCAGAGAACAGTAAATATTTTAATATAATGTGATCTGCATAAGTGTTAAAACTGGGGGTCTCTAGTTGGCAGAGGTAGGTACCACTGTCCAAATAAGGACCCTTGCTTCTAGTCAGGGCAATGAGATAACCCTCTTAGATAACCCCTGCTCGCCCTCTAGGTAGCTTGGCCTGAGCAGTCTAGGCTAACCAGAGGCAATGCGTAAAGTATTTGTACCAACACTCACAGTAACACAGTGAAAACACCACAAACTGATTCCACAACAGTTTAGGAAAATAAAGATATTTATTCTAAACTACACAAGACCAAAACCTCATAAATCCAACAAACACAGTTCAAGAATAAGGTTTCAAAAGAGTTCTTTAGGTTGTAATCAAAGTTCTTTAAGTTGTGTTAAAATAATCCACAGATGCGTGAAAAGTTCACAGTTGCGTCACGTTTACTCACAGTACCTTTTAGATGGAACAAAGTTCCACAAGCAGGAAGCTGGTGCGGTGGAAAACAAGCGATGCGTTACTCCTGAGACCATGGGGAGGCGATGCGACAGCCCCACTGCAGCAGCGGGTGTGTTGCGACGAATCTGGTCTGTATGGGGAGGAAGGCCGCTTGCGTGGATTCCGGTGCATAGGTTCCGTAGGAAGTCTGTTCTCGCAAAGGCACGATGCGATGATCTCGTAGGGGCTGCGACGATCTCCGGGGCGACGATGCGCGGTCCAGCGGTGACCCTCTCTCTCGCAGCTCCTCGATGCGATGGTTCTGCGACGATGTTCGCAGCGACGTGATGCGGTCCGCAAGCAAGCGGTGCGGCGATCTCACCCAGCGACGACAGGCTCTGCGACGACACTCGCAGCGATGTTCGATTCTCCGGCACCAGTCTGGTGCGTCCCGCAAATGAAGGATGCGACGGCTCTGGCAGCGGCGTCAGGCGCTGCGCCGATGTCGACCTTTTAGCGGCGGGAAACTTCTTGCACTGTCGGGGATGCGCTCCGCAAGCGAGCGATGCGACACTTTTCAGCTTCAAAAGTCTTCAGGGAGACTGGGGGTGAAGTCCCCAATAAACTAAACAGGTAACGTTCATGAAAGTACACTATCTGGTATAATATCATGTTCTAAATGGCTATAATCTGTTCTAGGTAGATAATACGATCTGGTTACCCTTCTGTCGAGAAAATTCCCGTCTTTTTCCTAACAGCAGCCTTCTTCGATTAAAAATATAAATGAAAACTGTCTTGCTGAAACAAGAGGTTTTAGGTGGATGAAACTGAGTTTGTGAGATTATAGAAAAAGGATGTATGGTGTTGTACGATGTTGTAATATAAATTCTACTACTCATTTGGCTAAGGCTATCTGTATGCCTTCTTTGGATTCCACGAAACAGGGAATTCTAGCTTGGGGAGTGTCTTCAGGTGGTCTGTTACTGCACAGTGTCAAAAATGTCATCCTGGCATGTATTGAATCAACTCGTCTCATAAGTGTTCAGTAGAGTGATAGTAATACAAGTAAAATGAAATGATGGAATATGTCTTTTTTGTGTGAGCTTATCAAAAATGCAGTACTAAGGCATGACTTTTTTACTTCTAGATTTTTACTCCTTACCCCTGCCCAGCATACTACCCTGGCCCTGACGAAGGTGTGGCCATATTGGCTTTCCACCGAAACGCGCGTCGGCACGTTGTCCCAGGAATACGGCAACCCGCTCCAAGCACATCAGGACCCGTATTAATACCATCTTCCTGGTTGAACCCCCCGTTTTAGACAACTTAATTAAGATCTATTGTTGTCTACGCCAGGACTACAAGAATGGATGAATGAGAGTTGAATGTTTCTATCGTAGTTAGGAAAATCCCTGTGTGAATGAGTGTGGTAGTTTGTTTGAAGTGTGGGCAGATCTTAATCCTGAAAAGAAATTTTGTCTATGTGTTTTGCGAAATATCAGTGACTATTTAAATTTATACATGTATGTCTTTTGAATATATTTAAGAAGAGAAAAATAAAAAAATATGTATTTTTTCAAAACATGTTGTTGAATTTGTTTGGAATGACTTAGCTTTGTCCTGTGCAGCCTCAGCCTCTGGGTTAACCACCCCCTCACTTTATCACAGTAGGATCCTCTAGCTGGGACCTCTATAAATAATTGGCAGGGTACCTTCTATTTTTCTCTATACAGGTGAAGTCCTTTTGTTCCTGGGACTTCAAAAACAGGGAGCCAGCTCTTCCCAGGCCCTTGGAGATTCCTTCAAGACAGGGGACACAGCTCACAGCAAAGTCCTTCCCCTCTCCTTGGCAGCAAAGCAACAGCAGGTCAGTCCAGCAGAGCAACAGCAGGACAGTCTTCCTTCTTCAGAGTCAGCTTTCTCCTTGGCAGAGGTTCTTTCTTGATTCCAGGATGATCGAATTTTCTGTTGTCAGGGGTCCTGTACATATACCCCTAAAGTCTTTGTTCTCTCTGTGCATGTGGGCCCTGAGCCCGGTCTGAACCAGTTCTGGGTGGATCCTGAGCACTTCGTTTTGCTGGCTGCATCTTTCCTTTCAGAGTGAGGGGCAGGGTCCTCAGCCGCCCAGCAGGAGGTGGAGCCAGCATTGTGGCAGGCAGGCACAGCCCTATTCAGCCCAGGTGCTAACTCCTCCCACCACTCAGGTTGCAATTGCATTCATTCAGCCTAGTGCTGACTCATCCAGCCTCTGGGGGAATTCCCCAGCCCCTGTCACTCACAAACCAGACAGTCAATACACAAACAGGCCCAGGCACACAGAAAGGTCAGACAAGAGAACAGCAACTTTCTAAAAGTGCTGTTCTCACACACAGGATTTAAAAACCACCTTTTCCTAAAAGATGTGTTATTAAATTCTGAGTTCAGGGATACTAGATACTTATGTCCTATCTTGTTCCTATGGGAAGAAATGCTGTTAACCACTGTAGCCAGCATCCCCCATGTTAACCTATGGAGCAAGATAGCCTTACAATAGTGAAAAACGAAAATGGCTGTAATTCACTACCAGAGCATGTCACCTGCACTAGCACATGCTCTACCTTTCACATACACTGCACCCTGCCAGGGGGGTACCTTGGGCCTTCCATAGGGGTGACTGATGTGCACGAAAAGGGAAGGGTTAGGCCTGGTCAGTGGGGACACTGACCAGGAGGACATGGCAGTTCTAAACTGCCAATAGGCGCTGCAGTGGCAGGCCTGAGACACCATTTTTAGAGCTACTCCTGTGGGTGGCACAATCAGTGCTGCAGGCCCACTAGTAGCATTTGTCATCACCAGCCCTGGCACACCCAGTGCACTTTACTAGGGACTTCATGGTGATACAAATATGCCAAACATGTATATCCAATCAGAATAACAATTTACATAGAGAGCATATGCACTTTAGCACTGATCAGCAGGGGTAAAGTGCGCAGAGTCCTATTGCCAACAGCCACGGGTCAGGAAAAATAGGGGAGGAAGAAGCAAAAAGTTTGGGGATGACCCTGCAAGAAGGGTCAGTTCCAACACACCCCCCTTCCAACCTAAAGCCAGGGTAGACCAAACGATACCTCAATGGGATTCCCTGCTTAAGGCGACAGAACACGGAACCTGGCCCAAACGGCAGGGCACTATTCCTGTTCTACGCCTTCCTGAACCTAGTTGTATCACTCTATCCATACTCTCAGGGTCCACCATGCCAATCCATATGGAACCCTTCACCTCATCTGTGGACACCACCTGTGCAGCACCTAACCTTAATTTCCTCACAGGTGTGTCCCAACAGACCAACAGCAAGCCACAGTGACCACCGACAGTGATCAGGGATGAGACCCAGGCCTCATGCCTCTCATGGCTCTCAAACCCCTGTGGCATCAGAGGGTGGGGGGCAGTAGCCCCAGGTGCTTGGCACCCTTTGTCCACTCTCTCTCCTGTCAGTTCAGGTCTGTCACTCTGGCACTGACCCACCAGTTCCGGACCTGTATCCGTCCACCAAGACAACCAAGAACACAACTTTCCTACCAGTTCAGGACCTCCCTCCAGCAACTGGTCTCCTCACCTAGGGTTTAACCCCTCAGGTTGCACCGGGGTCAGAGGCGAGTGCTCCCTCCCTCTGCACCCCCTTCCAGAGCGCTGCACCCTCCCTACTGGAGGGGTACCCCTGGGAACCATATTGGTCAGGACACTGGTTACAGATGTCCTCCCTTCCCGGTCAGGCAGATCCTGAACCTGGTCTCCCAACCCAGGGACCAAAACCTGCGGTTGTGCATTCGCCTGGCACGCCAGGACTTCTGGGGACTCACATAGTACCCCCTTGAGGGTGACACACAACTCATGTGTCCTGTGACAGTCTGCCTGGCGCAGATCACCCGACCCCTGCCCACCTGACAGTGCGGGAAGATCCCCCAGGACAGAAGTGGTGTCACCATGGTCACTCCTGGGAGACTCAGCCCTTCTGACTGGTCCCTGACCCACTGGTTCACCCACTGGGGACTCCTTCCCCCTCTCACCCCTCAGTCTGGACTTCTGTACCCTCCCAAATGAAGCGGCACTGCCAAACACCAGAACTGATGGAGGCCTGGTTACAGGCACTCCCCGTTCAACAGACACTGGGAGATCCTCCTCAAATGGCCTACAAGTACAGTCTAGGTCCCCAACCTGGTGTTCCCTTAAGGAACCCTCCAGGCCCTGAGACTGGGTTTCGGGCACCGTGAGACACACCGTCCCACACTCCTTCCTTCTCCACTGAGACCGGACATGAGCCCCTACACCCCTCCCACTACACTGGGACCTAACCGGGCTACACTGAACCTCTTCCACCTCACAGGTGTGGAAGATATCTAAGCCACTCCTTTTGGGATCCCTCCCCAATGCCTCCTCAGACTCTCTGGAATTCACCAAGAGGTCTGCCTCCAACGCAAGCTCTCTGGGGTCAGAGAACTCACACTCCACCGGGTGTTGGCATAGCTCTGGAAAACAGGGACTTAGAATATGCTCTCCATCAAATGAATCACACAGCCACCCACATTTGTTAACCAAGCTACCCTTTGCCTCACCCTCCAGTGCCTCACACAAGTACCCCACACCACTCTCCTGAGACTGGCAAGACAGCATGTGACTGTATCTGTCACACAACCCACACTCTTCTGGCTGGTCTTCACTCACACACACCAAGGTTTCTACCACGGGGGAACCCCTCTCCCTGCACCTCTTATCTAGAGTCAGTAGAGTGTCCCTCCCACCACTGGGAACATGGTCCCCTGTGCCAGTCCCCCAATCTACTTCAGGGACACTGCACTCCACTGGAACTACATCATAAACCTGAATCCCCTGGTGTATGTTGACCCCCTCCCTCAAGTCAGGCGCCCCATCTCTGGGTGTTTGTACCTTTCTCTCAGCACTAGATATCATAACCATGCTGCCACCATCTGAGCTGGACTCCACCTCCAACTCAGCAAAGCTCCTCTCTTGAGCTACCCATGTTTCTTCTTCAGCTGAGACCCTCATGGCCTCACGCCTCTTGAGCTCCATCTCAAGCTTCCTCATTCGTAATTCATGGGCCAAGGACAATTTCAATTCCTCCAGGGCACGGGCATGTTTGCTCTCCTCCGCCGCCCTTTCTTTTTCCATTTGCTTCATCTTCATTTCAAGCCTCAACATTTCTAATTTATGATCTCTAGCCCTTTGGTTTTCCTCCAACTCCTCTGGGAAAAAACTTTCAGCTGAATGGTTGCTGCCAGCCCTTGAGGCTGCTCCGGACACAGGCAGATCCTGTGGCCTCAAACCATCCCTTTGTGCATCCTCATCCACATCTGCATCATCTGTCTCCCCAGCCTTTTTGGTCTCCCACCAGGCCCTTAAGGCCTCCTGTAGCTCCTCCTTCTTGGAGCGGCGCTTCATGGGGCATCCAAAGTTCCTGCAGAACTGCCTGAGTTGACCTACTTTGTAATCACTTAACATTTCAATATCAAACTCCAGTTCTGCAACATCACTTGCTGGTTTACCATTCTGAGACATGATGCTTGGATTCTTTCAGGGTTACGATCAAAAATAGAACCAAAAATAAAAAATGTAGTATGCGGTGGCGTAGTGGTCTGCACTCACTAGTGATGTACACCAATCACTGTGGGTCAAGTACAAATACAAGTTCAAATCCCACCGCCTGACCACCAATGTTAGAACTGGGGGTCTCTAGTTGGCAGAGGTAGGTACCACTGTCCAAATAGGGACCCTTGCTTCTAGTCAGGGCATGGAGATAACCCTCTTAGATAACCCCTGCTCGCCCTCTAGGTAGCTTGGCCTGAGCAGTCTAGGCTAACCAGAGGCAATGCGTAAAGTATTTGTACCAACACTCACAGTAACACAGTGAAAACACCACAAACTGATTCCACAACAGTTTAGGAAAATAAAGATATTTATTCTAAACTACACAAGACCAAAATGTCAAAAATCCAACATACACAGTTCAAGAATATGGTTTCAAAAGAGTTCTTCAGGTTGTAATCAAAGTTCTTTAAGTTGCGTTAAAATAATCCACAGATGCGTGAAAAGTTCACAGTTGCGTCACGTTTACTCACAGTACCTTTTAGATGCAACAAAGTTCCACAAGCAGGAAGCTGGTGTGGTGGAAAACAAGCGATGCGTTACTCCTGAGACCCTGGGGAGGTGATGCGACAGCCCCGCTGCAGCAGCGGGCGTGTTGCGATGAATCCGTTCTGTATGGGGAGGAAGGCCGCTTGCGTGGATTCCGGTGCGTAGGTTCCGTAGGAAGTCTGTTCTCGCAAAGGCACGATGCGATGATCTCGTAGGGGCTGCGACGATCTCCGGGGCGACGATGCGCGGTCCAGCGGTGACCCTCTCTCTCGCAGCTCCTCGATGCGATGGTTCTGCGACGATGTTCGCAGCGACGTGATGCGGTCCGCAAGCAAGCGGTGCGGCGATCTCACCCAGCGACGACAGGCTCTGCGACGACACTCGCAGCGATGTTCGATTCTCCCGCACCGGTCTGGTGCGTCCCGCAAACGAAGGATGCGACGGCTCTGGCAGCGGCATCAGGCACTGCGCCGATGTCGACCTTCGTAGCTGCGGGAAACTTCTCGCACTGTCGGGGTTGCGCTCCGCAAGCGAGCGATGCGACACTTTTCAGCTTCAAAAGTCTCTCAAGCTTAGTTTCAAGCTTCCCAGCTCAGGTTCAACTTCCACAGGCCCCACAACTGGATCAAGCACTCTAGGAAGGACAGAACTCTCTCAGCAGAGTTCAGGGAGACTGGGGGTGAAGTCCTTTTGTTTCTGGGACTTCAAAAACAGGGAGCCAGCTCTTCTCAGGCCCTTGGAGATTCCTTCAAGACAGGGGACACAGCTCACAGCAAAGTCCTTCCCCTCTCCTTGGCAGCAAAGCAACAGCAGGTCAGTCCAGCAGAGCAAAAGCAGGACAGTCTTTCTTCTTCAGAGTCAGCTTTCTCCTTGGCAGAGGTTCTTTCTTGATTCCAGGATGATCTAATTTTCTGTTGTCAGGGGTCCTGTACTTATACCCCTAAAGTCTTTGTTCTATCTGTGCATGTGGGCCCTGAGCCCGGTCTGAACCAGTTCTGGGTGGATCCTGAGCACATTGTTTTGCTGGCTGCATCTTTCCTTTCAGAGTGAGGGGCAGGATCCTCAGCCGCCCAGCAGGAGGTGGAGCCAGCATTGTGGCAGGCAGGCACAGCCCTATTCAGCCCATTTGCTAACTCCTCCCACCACTCAGGTTGCAATTGCATTCATTCAGCCTAGTGCTGACTCATCCAGCCTCTGGGGGAATTCCCCAGCCCCTGTCACTCACAAACCAGACAGTCAATACACAAAAAGGCCCAGGCACACAGAAGGGTCAGACAAGAGAACAGCAACTTTCTAAAAGTGCTGTTCTCAAACACAGGATTTAAAAACCACCTTTCCTAAAAGATGTGTTATTAAATTCTGAGTTCAGGGATACTAGATACTTATGTCCTATCTTGTTCCTATGGGAAGAAATGTTGTTAACCACTGTAGCCAGCATCCCCCATGTTAACCTATGTAGCAAGATAGCCTTACAATAGTGAAAAACGAAAATGGCTGTAATTCACTACCAGAGCATGTCACCTGCACTAGCACATGCTCTACCTTTCACATACACTGCACCCTGCCCAGGGGGGTACCTTGGGCCTTCCATAGGGGTGACTGATGTGCACGAAAAGGGAAGGGTTAGGCCTGGTCAGTGGGGACACTGACCAGGAGGACATGGCAGTTCTAAACTGCCCATAGGCGCTGCAGTGGCAGGCCTGAGACACCATTTTTAGAGCTACTCCTGTGGGTGGCACAATCAGTGCTGCAGGCCCACTAGTAGCATTTGTCATCACCAGCCCTGGCACACCCAGTGCACTTTACTAGGGACTTCATGGTGATACAAATATGCCAAACATGTATATCCAATCAGAATAACAATTTACATAGAGAGCATTTGCACTTTAGCACTGTCCTATTACCAACAGCCACAGGTCAGGAAAAATAAGGGAGGAAGAAGCAAAAAGTTTGGGGATGACCCTGCAAGAAGGGCCAGTTCCAACAATAAGTAATGTGTAATGTCCTGTTTCTGGAATTTTGTAAATGTAGTACTGACTTATATGTAGGCTCTTTTTCAACAGTGGTTGGAATTATATCACATGTATCAACATACTTGTAGTGCCACATAAGTATTTTCTATTTTTTTACAGAGTTTTACATAGCGCGAACGTGGCCCGAATCAGGTATCAGAGCGCTTTACATAGCACCAGCTGCATTATATGAGGACACATTCATTTTTTGTTAGGCACTGGGAGATAAAGTGATTTGCCAAGAATCACCTGATGTTCAGCATCATTGCCAAGACTCAAACACTGATCCTAAAGGTTCGAGGTCAATCGCCCTAGCCGTTAGGCCAGCTCCTCTCACCTATTGGTTTGAGGTATTCCTGGACACAGTCTTCTACACCAAAATAGTACTTTACATACTTTGGTACTGTTTTCAGTTCCCATAAGGGGATGTTGACAAACTCCCTTGCAATTTATTGCCGTTTGCTGGGGTTGGTCCTCCAAAGACGTATGCTCAAAAAGGTGTGGCAACTGATCCTCACTGCCAGCCAATGCCATTGTACCGGTAAATTATGGAAAAGGTACTACAATCTAATTTAGAGATGAATATGAGCAGGTGAACAAATTAGAAAAGTTTTTTTTTACAATCTTTTTGCTTGTTTTTCCCCCATTGTTGCATGGATGAAACTTTATAGAGTACATTTACTATGATGTACAAGTACATAAGCAGGGAACAATAACAAATAGACACAGAAATCCTTTACTATAATGTGAAATACTATTAGAGCATACCAAATGTCTCCTGTTTATTTTTTAGCATGAACTAATGCTTTGCGCAAACTAAATGTTTATCATGGAATTTTTCAAAAAGTGATACTAACTTGTTTTTATGTTCTTTTTGTTTTTAAACAGATGAATGACACCATCTATTGCAGTAAATTAATTTCCTAATTACTTTTTCTGTGTAGTTTTGCAAACTAACATTGTCAGGTAGAGTTACATACATAAGACATCCAGACACACGTTGAATGAGTCACTCATACTTCTAGTCACTCACTCATTCAGTCACTCACACACCCACTAAGTCACTGACATATTTAGTCACTTACAAATACATCTACTACTTCATGTACTGGTGGACCCTGCCCCTCAAGTAGCACCAGCACATTGCTCCTCAAGCCGAAGAAATAAAAAAAACTGAAAACCTACAACCATACATTCTCTGGCATTGCCCCAAGAATCTGGAACTCCCTACCCAACAAGATTGATTCCCTCAACATTTGCCTTCAAAAGGGAGGTTAACGCTCTACTAATTACCACAGCGCTCTTTGGTGTTCCTGATGTATACTGATTTACCTTTTTAATTTTTGTTACCTATGTATATTGCTTTACTTTTCTCCTGCAGGTATCTGCCTTTGTTTTCCTTAACCCGTATGTAACGCGATCTGATGCCCACTTGGGTCATGTGTGCGCTATACAAACCTTTAAATAAATAAATGTACTCACTTATTCATATAGATATTCACACACTCACTTAGTTGCTAATACAGGTACTATGCAGGTAATCGCTCATTCACACAGTAATTCATAGTATAACTAAGTAATGCATACAATGATTAACACATCCAGTCCCCCTCCCAAGTAACTATTGATACGCCCAATCACTCATCCATACAGCTAGAAGGACATCCGTTAACTCCTCTAAACATTCACCCATGCAATAACTTACTTACCTATGCAGTCACTAACACAGCCAGTCAGTTACTTATACAGCTCCTATAATTAATAGTCACTATTACATGCAGGCTCTGACTCAGTTTACTCACCCATACAAGCATTTATTCACTGTAACAGACACTCACTCCCTGTTTACTCACACTCACATAGTTAGTGAATGGATGTAATGACACATCCATTCACACACTAGTACAGACACTGACACACACTGATGCTTACACTGATACAGCCAGTCAGTGCACTTACACTGGTACTCAATTGCTCATGCAGTCATTCAAACAGTCATTTACTCACCAATACAGCCACTCACATAGTAACCCAGTCACTCACACAGCCTATAATAGAGCTCTCTAATCACTTATAGAACCATATACACAGCCACTCAATCATCTATGGAGCCACTCACACCCAATGTCTCACTCATACAGCTACCCACTCACCCAGTTACTCACTCTTGGAGACAGAAGTACAGCCATTCAATTACAGTTATAGGCACTCACACACCCCGTATCTCATTCATACTGTACACTCATTCACCCAATCTTACAGCCACTAGCTCACACAGGCAGTCAGTTATTCTTATACCCGCTCACACAGCTACTCAATCTCAACCACGCACAGAGGGATGTAATCACCCAAACAGCCACTCACACCAATTGTCTCACTTATACAAGCACTCCATTACCAAGTCACTTACTCATATAGCTGCCCACAAATCCAGAGATTCACCAATACAGCCATTCACACACACAGTCAGTCACTTATACAGACACTTACACATCTAGTTACGTAATGATACATCCCCTGACACACCCAATCACCCATACAGCCACTCACACAGCCTGTATTATCTTCATACAAACACTTATGACCCGAGTTGCTCAACCACACACCTAGTCACAAAGTCATTGACTCACTAATAGAACCACTTACACAGCAAGTTCAAGTTCAAGTTAGGAATTTGTATAGCGCACTACTCACCCAGAGGGTCTCAAGGTGCTTGAGGGAGGGTGTGTGCCTTATTTATCGAATAGCCAGGTTTTTAGCTGCTTTCTGAAGGAGAGGTGGTTCTGTGAAAGGCGGAGGTGAGTGGAGAGAGAATTCCAGGTTTTGGCCGCTAAGTAGGAGAAGGATCTTCCTCCCATGGTGGATCTGTGTATGCGCGGAATTACGGCGAGGGCTTGGTTGGAAGATCGTAGTTGGCGGGTGGGTGTGTAGAAGGTCAGTCGTGTGTTGAGGCATTCGGGTCCTAGGTCATAGAGGGCCTTGTGTGTGTGGGTGGGGAGACGGAACGTTATTCTCTTGTTGACGGAGAGCCAGTGGAGGTCTTTCAAGTGACCGGAAATGTGAGCTTGACGGGGGATGTCGAATATGAGTCTGGCTGAGGCGTTTTGGATATGTTGGAGTTTTTTCTGTAGTTTGGCTGAGGTTCCGGCGTAGAGGGTATTTCCATAATCCAGTCGGCTAGTGACCAGTGCGTGCGTGACTGTCTTTCTTGTTTCGGTGGGGATCCAACGGAAGAATTTTTTGAGCATGCGAAGGATGTTGAAGCATTAAGATGAGACAGCATTGACTTGTCTGGTCATCGAGAGGGAGGAGTCTAGGATGAAGCCAAGGTTACGTGCGTGATCTGTAGGTATGGGTGCTGTACCCTGTGCCAGTGGCCACCATGAGTCGTCCCAGG
The DNA here is from genome assembly GCF_964263255.1 of Lissotriton vulgaris. Lineage (NCBI taxonomy): Eukaryota > Metazoa > Chordata > Amphibia > Caudata > Salamandridae > Lissotriton > Lissotriton vulgaris. The sequence goes on from NC_141690.1 coordinate 77,733,457, forward strand.
CAGAGGGGGATGATCCTAAGATGAGGACTTCCGTTTTGTCCGAGTTTAGTTTTAAACGGCTGTTCTTCATGCAATCGGCTACTTCTTTCATTCCTTCGTGTAGATTGGTTTTGGCGGTGGTTGGGTCTTTGGTGAGGGAGAGGATCAGCTGGGTGTCATCTGCGTAGGAGAGGATGTTGAGGTTGTGTTGTCGCGCGATGAATGCGAGGGGACTCATGTAGACGTTGAAGAGGGTGGGGCTGAGTGATGATCCTTGTGGTACGCCGCAGATGACTTTGGTGGCTTCTGATTTGAATGGGGGAGGCGGACTCTCTGCGTTCTCCCAGCGAGGAACGAGATGATCAATTCCAGAGCTTTTCCTTGTATTCCGACGTTGCTGAGGCGTTGTATGAGGGTGCTATGACAGACTGTGTCGAAGGCGGCGGAGAGGTCAAGTAGGATGAGGGCGACTGTTTCTCCATTGTCCAGTAGCATTCGGATGTCGTCTGTAGCTGCGATGAGGGCTGTTTCGGTGCTGTGTTTGGCTCGGAAGCCAGACTGTGAGGGGTCAAAGGAATTGTTGGATTCAAGGAAGGCGGCGAGCTGACTATTAACGGCTTTCTCAATGACTTTGGCAGGGAATGGGAGGAGTGATATGGGGCGGTAGTTCTTAAGTTCAGAGAGGTCTGCTGTGGGTTTCTTCAGAAGGGCGCTGAGTTCGGCATGTTTCCAGCTTTCTGGGAAGGTAGCGGAGTTGAAGGAACAGTTGATGACATCGCGGAGATGGGGTGCGATGATGAAGTCTGCTTTGTTGAAAATGTGGTGGGGGCATGGGTCGGTTGGCGATCCTGAGTGAATGGAGTTCATCAGGCGGATGGTGTCTTCAGTAGTGACAGGCGCAAAGGTTGTGAGGGTGCTGTTTTGTTTCGGAGGTGGGTGGAGTGGACTGTTCTTCGGACTGGTTTGCAAAGCTGTTATGTATGTCAGCGATTTTCTTGTGGAAGAAAGAGGATAAAGAGTCGCAGAGGTCTTGGGAGGGAGTGATGTCGTTGGTGCCAGCGGTGGGGTTGGTAAATTCTTTGACGATGTTGAATAGTTCCTTGCTGTTGTGGGCGTTATTGTTGAGTCGATCCTTGAATGCTGATTTCTTGGTGGATCGGATCAATTGGTGGTGTTTTCGGATGGCGTCCTTGAAGATGGTCAGGTTGTCAGTGGTAAGGTTTTTTCTCCAGGTTTTCTCGAGAGTACAACATAACTTCTTGGATTTCTTAAGGTCATCGTTGAACCAGGGGGCCTTTTTACTACCTTGTTTGATCTGGTGGTTTTTTAAGGGTGCTAATTTGTCAGCGCTGTGGGTGATCCATTGTGTGATATTGGTGGTAGCTTGGTTTGGGTCCGATGATATGGCAGGAGGGTTGTGGTTAAGCGAAGTGAGGAGTTGGTCGGTGGTGATTTTGTTCCAGTTTCTTCGAGGAATAGGTTGTGGGGGGCTGTGGGTCGAGGTCTTTTTGTAGCTGAAGTGAACCCGTTTGTGGTCCGTCCAATGGAGAGCTGTGGTTTGATTGAAGGAGATGTGTTTGCTGGAGGTGAAGATAGAGTCGAGCGTGTGACCAGCTAAGTGGGTGGGGGTGTCGACAAGTTGTTTGATTCCGAGATTGGCCAGGTTGTCCAGAAGGGTGGTGGTGTTGCTGTCGTTTTTCTTTTCCGGGTGGAAGTTGAGGTCTCCCAGTAGAAAGTAGTTTTCAGAGGGAAGGGCATGCGGGCTGATGAAGTCAGTGATGTCTTCGTTGAATTGTGTGCGGGTTCCTGGTGGTCTGTAGATGAGGGTGCCTCTAAGTGTGGTCCTGGGGTCAGTGTGGATCTGGAAGTGAAGGTGTTCGGCGGTCGCGAGGTTATCTTTGGAGCTGGTCGTGATTCGGATGGTGTTCTTATGGACGATGGCGATGCCTCCTTCTGTTTGGTTGGTGCAGTCTTTTTGGATGATCTTGTAGGCGTCCGGGATGGCTATAGCGATGTCGGGTGCTGAAGAGGCGTTCATCCAGGTTTCTGTAAGGAAGGCGACGTCCGGCGATGTAGTGTCGAGTAGGTCCCAGAGTTCAGTGGCGTGTCTGTGGATTGAGCGGGTGTTCAGCAGGATGCACCTCAGGTGGTTAGAGTCGGAGCTGTGTTTGGGGAAAGAGGATTTGGTGTGGGTCCTGGTGCAGGTGAACTTGCAGGAGTGGCAGGCGAATGGTCCATGGGAGTGTCCAGGGGCAGCTTCGTAGCATTGTGCTGAGCGTCCGGGGTTAAGGGCAAAGAGGGTAGCGGCGTCATACGTTGTGCGGGTGGGATGGGTATTGCGAGGGCCAGAGGGACTGGCGCTGGGCGCGGTCCAGGCACGGACGGGCGTAGACGGGCTTACCTTTGGCGCACCTTTGGCACGCATGGGGCGCATCCGCTGCGCGTGAACGCTGCGCGCAAAAGCATCTGTCATAAGTGGAGAGGGGAGGGGCGAGGGAGATTCAGCTGGGAGGCGGGAGCGGGGCAGAGACGCGGGCAGGGAGGCACAACAACAACAAGAAAATGGCAGGCAGCCCAGAACAAAACAGGAAGCAGATGCAAAGCAAATGGCAGTGGCCCCGGTACAATCAGGCACACCTCGAAATTTACAGGCAGCGCAGTACAAATGAGACTGTATTAACAGCGCACTTTGGCAGTCTAGCGCTACGATTTTTGAATGAATAAAATCAATAAGCAATCAAGGCAGTCTAGCGCTACTATGTTATGAATGAATAAAATCAATAAGCAATCAAAGCAGTCTAGCGCTGCTATGTTATGAATGAATAAAACCAATAAGCAATCAAGGCAGTCTAGCGCTACTATGTTATGAATGAATAAAATCAATAAGCAATCAAGGCAGTCTAGTGCTACGATGTTACAATGAATTAAATGAAGAACAATCAAGGCAGTCTAGCTCTACTAAGTGCAAGAGCAAATTAATCCAGCAATCCAGGTGCGCAAATTAATCCAGCAAAAGCCGCAGCGATGGGCTACGATACCAGGCTGTAAGGCAGGTAGTGCGGGGAGCAGCGTGAGGAGCGACCGCGTCTGCAGGAAGCAGGACGGTCACAGCTTTCTCATGTGATAGCGGGCCTAACAGTGTCAGTGGGAGGGAGGATCAGCTGGGAGGCGGGAGCGGGGCGGAGACCCGGGCAGGGAGGCACAACAACAACAAGAAAATGGCAGGCAGCCCAGAACGAAACAGGAAGCAGATGCGAAGCAAATGGCAGTGGCCCCGGTACAATCAGGCACACCTCGAAATTTACAGGCAGCGCAGCACAAATGAGACTGTATTAACAGCGCACTTTGGCAGTCTAGCGCTACGATTTTTGAATGAATAAAATCAATAAGCAATCAAGGCAGTCTAGCGCTACTATGTTATGAATGAATAAAATCAATAAGCAATCAAGGCAGTCTAGTGCTACGATGTTACAATGAATTAAATGAAGAACAATCAAGGCAGTCTAGGGCTACTATGTGCAAGAGCAAATTAATCCAGCAATCCAGGTGCGCAAATTAATCCAGCAAAAGCCGCAGCGATGCGCTACGATACCAGGCTGTCAGGCAGGTAGTGCGGGGAGCAGCGTGAGGAGCGACCGCGTCTGCAGGAAGCAGGACGGTCACTTAATCACTGAAACAGCCACTGACACACACACACACTTACCCATACAGTCACTCAGTCACCCAGTCACTCACTCATACAGCCATTCACACACCTGGTCACTCACGTATACATACACTCACTTACCCAGTCACTCTGTCATATAACCCCTAACACACCCACACAGCCTCTCACTCACCCAGTATCATACTCATACAGCTGCTCATGTCCCCACGCGCTCAACCATACACCCAGTCACTTACTAATACAGACACTGAAAGAGCCACTCAATCACTGGTACAGCTAATGACGCACTCACCCACACACTGATATAGCCACTCAGTCACTCACTCATACAGCCTTTCACACGCTCAGTCAGTAACCCATACAGCAATTCACACAACTGTCTACTGCTTATACAGACACTCACCTACCCAGTCACTCAGTCATACATGCCCTAATACACCTACTCCATCACCCATTTTGCCTCTCACACACCCAGTATCATACTCATACAGCCATAAACACTCAACTCACTTAAACACATACCCAGCAATACAGCCAGTCACTCAATCATATAGCCACTCACACAGCCACTCAATCACTGGTACAAAGACACACAATTCCATTTACTCATCCATACCGCTACTCACACTCAATCATGTAGGGACTTACACACCTAATCAGTCAGCCATAAAGCCATTTACAGACCAAGTCTCCCAATTATATAGACACTCACCCACCCACTCACTAACTCATACAGCCACTCACACACCCAGTTAGTCACTTATACAGACACTCATACACTCTTTCTATTATATACACATGCATTATGAGAAACTGGGTGTCTGTTGCAGTACCCTTCCACTTTCTGCCTGGTTTGTGATACAACTTTGACTGAAGTGTACTATGTCACTGCCAACCAGGCTCCCAGTGCCAGTGTTCTTTCCCTAAAAATGTACCACAATTTGCTCCACTTCAGCAACCCCTATAAGTCTTGGGTAAGTGGTACCCCTAGTACATAGGGCACTGTGACTGAAGTGGATGCTCTGGGGCTGCAGGACTAATTGTGACACCCCAGATACCCCTTACCAAGGCAATGCAAACTGCCATTGCAGGCTGCTTGCCTTAGTGCAGAGAAAACTAAAGAGTCGAAATGGCACACAGCCCTGTGTCTCATGCCCTCGTATGCTTAATGAGGTAGAGGTAAGAAGCCCCTACTGCAGGCCTTATAGCCCTAAGGTAGGATGCACTATACCCCATGCATGAGCAGGTAGGACCCTGCAATATGTGAGCCAATCTTGGATATTGTAAGTGTACAGGGAAGCAATAGAAAGTACATGGATTGGATACTTGTCATTACTAGTCTTCTAGCTCCATGGTGGCTTCACAGTACCCTATGATGTTTAGTGCCAAACATCTTGTCTTAATAACTTCTCACTGATGCCAGTGTTGGATGTATTAATAAATGCACACCTACCAAGCAATGGTGTGGTCTCTGACTCGTCATATAGCACCTGCCTCAACCAGAAATGTTTCTGACCTCCTGGGATGAAAGCCAGTACTCTCAGAGGCCTGAAATAATGCCTGCTCTGAGCACAGCTGCTTCATACCTCCTCCAGGCCGTAATGGTTTTACAGAACAGAAGGTTTTAAAGCGGTGCCACCTTTAAAGTGCAACCCAGGCTTCCCCAGATAGTGGGGGATTCCAGCCTCCCCTGTCCTGCTCCACATTTGGCGGTAGGACAGGTGGGGAAATTAGTTAGATGAGGAGGAGTTCCCACATTCTGCAATCACCACCCCTCATGTGTTGCAGGCAATGTAGACACTACTTTTGAAAATCCACCACCTTGAGAGGGCGAGAAAATAAGGTCTGAGGTATTGCCCCTTCCCACCGAAAGTGGTCACTTAGAGGGTGTAGACACCCTAGAGGTAAGCAGCTCATTGGTTACTACTTGTTTTCCCCTTTAACACTCCTAAATGTAGTATTTAGGTGGTGTCTCTGGACCTTGAAACTCAGATTAAACAGAGACATAGAAGAAACGGACCAAGAAAAGCTGCGGCTCGAGAACTGAAGTCATGCCACAAATAAATTGGCACCAAATCCTGCCTCTTGCCTTAAGGACTTGCCCATCATGCTGCGCTGCTTTGCCTAGCCACTGTGAGAACTCTGAGAACCCCAGATCATTTCCAGTTTGTGACAAATTGCCAGAGAGAACCTCCCTTGGAGCAAAGGTTCTGCTCTCCTATGACAGCAGGCACTGAACCACCTTGCTGCTCCCCAGCAACTCCGATGCAGCACCCAGACCAAAAGTGGTACTCCAGAACCTACCCGTGCAGTGCTGCACAAGTACCTAGTGTCCTGACCCCCTGCAACGTGCACTGAGAGGAAGAATCCACTCTGGACTCCAACTGCCCAGGAAGCAAGCACCCATCGAGGGATGTTGAGACCACTATGACCCACTTTGGGAGTGGGCCAGCTTTCCTGAAATCGCCTCTCGAAGCTGTCTGATCCTGACCAAGAGGACAACTTGATGTACGCTGCCTGTCTGACCTATCTGCTCTGCACCCGTTCTGACTGGTCCTGGTAATGATGATCCAGGCGCACTCCCGTGGACCTCAGGCCCTAGCAACCTGTTCTCTCGAGTGGACACCCTTAGACTTACTTGTAAGTGTTCTTGTGTAGTGCATTTTCAAGTGGCTCCCTCTCCCGGATTGCACCAGCTACAAATGACCTCATCACCCTGCTTCTAGCCGAATTGGACGCTTCAAAAAATCAGCTGGTGGAACATAGGGTTTGGCCATGCTAACTACTGAAATCCATGAGGTGAACCTTGAAAGTTGACTGTACGATGATATATATATATTTTTATATTTTTCCCCATTGGCTTCAATCCGGAGTAATTGCGATTATTTAAACTATAAATATTCATAACAAACTGAGGATTCAGAACAGGCTATCCTGAATAATAATAAAAGAGTGCATTGAGATCCTTTCAGAGAGACGCCTGATAAAACTAAACCCATGAAGGAAAGCATTCTTTTTGAAGTCGTTGAAAGTGGATGGGGAAGTATTTTAAATCAGGTCAGATGTCTCCCAGATCGCGTTTAATAGGCAGTGGGATCTCGGTAAGAAGATAGATCCTCTAAGAAAATTAGGAGCCACAGTACAGCTAAAACTCCCTGCCACCCTCAAAGTCATGCACAATAATAAGATGTATAATTTCAGAGGACATAAGGACGCTGACGAGCTGATCAGATATCAGTAAAAATAATGTTAGCCGGGAATGGCAAGTAGAAGTTAGAAATAAGATGGATTAGTTTTTGTTTGTCCATTTACTGTTGTATTGCTGGAATCTTTCCGAATTTATTCGGGCAATACAGGGACTTTTGTGGGTCCTCATATTCTCAATTTCTGTTTCTAACAGAGTGTGCACACTTGGTATTGCATTTACAGAGTCTTAGCCCATGAGAAACGTAGGGAGAGTTCTTCCAGGGTGGAGTGAGTGGGAAGGGGCGGTAGAGGAAGGGGAAGTAGGTGGGGAGCATTTGGGAAAAAATACAAAAAAAGTTCCTCCAACACCTCATGTTCTTTAGAGCCCTTAAAAACTTCTAGGTGTCAAAGGGTTAGCTACAATACTCACAATATAGTGCGGGAGTTACATTATGTCATAGTAGCCCCCATAAAAATCCTACAATGGAACACAAACAGTCTGCGGGTTAAAGAGAGGCGAGAAAGATTGCCGTAATATTTAAGGGACTCCCAGGCACATATTATCATCCTTCAAGAGACCCACTAGATCGAGGAAAAGTGTATTGAACTATTTAAATCAAGGAAATGGGTACAGCAATTGTTTTGTACAAGCCACAAGGTTAGTACGAAAAGTACGCTATCTTAATAAAGAAACACCCACAATGTCCATCAACGAGAGCGTGACGGATAAGGTGGGGAGATGGGTCATTGCTAAGCTGGCTGTGTGTGATCAGTTTTACACGCTTGTGGGTGGGTTTCTATGGCCTCAATATAGATGACACAGAACTACTTAGGGTAATGTTCTAAAATCTACTGAGTTTTTCTGATCCCATTTCATTGGTGGGTGATTTGAACATAGTTTTAAATAACTTTTCAGATAAATCGACAAGAAGTTGATCAAGTACTAATACATAAATGTAATCATTGATTTAAACCATGATAAAGAAGTTTGGACTGTGTTACATATGGAGAGAGAGGGCGGGACAGAGACGAGAATTACCTACAGTAATAAATAATATGGCCATCAGTCAGGATTAGACTATTTTTTTTATTGACCAGAGCTTCAGGAAACAGGTTCAAGACACTGTTCACATAGGGGCTCATATGTCAGACGATCCGGCAGGGTCTGCTGGATAAGAAGGCTGTAGAGGTACTCCAATCTGAAACAGAGGAGGTATTTAGTATTAACTTAGGCTCGGCATCTTTAGATGTGATTTAGGACACCTTTGAGGCTTTTGTAAGGAGTAAAATTAGCAGTTTTCTCTCCTTCAAGAGGAAAGAATTCAACAAGGTTGTCAATGACATGGAGTTGGAAGGAAAGTTGACTGACAAGATGCTTGATACCAGCAAGATAGTAAAATTGCAAGAAACATTGCAAACTATAAAAGGACAGCTTATGGGGGTAATGAAAGGTAGAGTCAGGAACAGATGGGAAGCTAGTAAGCCAACCCACTTCGAATACGGATAAATCTGTGGGAACCTATGAACCTGGAAAATAAAATCAGACCTAGAAAGGAACCTAATCAATGAAATAACATGTAGTAACACTGGGGCAATCCTTAGAGCTAGTGGGGAAAATGAAAATGTTTTCCATCAGTTCTTTGAAGATCTATACTACAGAGGAGAGCAGTTATTAACTCGGTGGATGAAGAAGACCTAGGCAAACTTAAAGAAGAACATAGCGCACATCTCAACTGTAATATCACAAACTCTGAAGTCAAACAGGCAGTGAGATGTAAAAACCAGCAGGCCTTGATGGTCTTCCACTGGAATGGTATAAGGCGTTGGGGGGGACAGTATTTTGCCAGTCATGACTAGATTATTTGGCCAGATTTCTGAGGAAGAGCTACATTTACATTTACACCTGTTTTGGAATGAAGCCACAGATACGTTAATTCTAAAGCCAGGGAAATGCCAAAGGAGTTGTGAGTCATATTGGGAAATCTTGCTTCTAAATTGCCATTACAAAATCTTTGCAGAAATTCTATCTGAGAGGTTGAATGGTGTGATTGGGGGACTCCTGCTCGATGACCAGAAAGGCTTCTGATAAAGAGTTCCCTTTATCATCCTCAAGGGAATGGTCTCGTTGAGAGGATGAACAGAGTTGTGGGGGACTGTGTAAAGTGGGCTAGGAGTGGCAATGTTGAAGTCGGTAAGGCTTTGAAAAGCATGATTTGGTTTTATAGGACTACTCCTCATTCCTCCACCAAGGTTTCTCCCTTCGAGTTAATGAGAGGTCGCAAGCCTAACACATCGTTCTGTCCTGGGTGGATGTCTAAGTGGATGAAGTCTACATCTGATGTTTCGAGTCTTATATCCATTGTTAAGGATAATGTGTTACTCGCCCAGTCCAAACAAAAGGAAAACTTTGATGTTAAGAAGGGTGCGAAAGAGAGTGTTCTGGAGGTTGGGGACTGTGTGAGAATCAGAAAGTCTGTACATGTACACAAAGGAGAAACCAAGTTTGGTCCTCCTGTGAAAGTCGTTAAGATTGTGGGCAATGCTGTACAAGTTGAGGGAGGTTTCTGGTGGAACTTAAACAAAGTTGCTAAGGTTATCAGTGACCCTTCTGCTGTGACTAAAGGAATTCCTACCTCGTCTCTCTCTGGAAAATCTTCCACCAATCTTCCTACCTCCAAGATTCCCTCCTCTGAAGTTGGTATTAGGAAGAGTTCTCGCACTGTTGTTAGACCTTTGAGGTTTAGAATTTAATATTGATTCAGAGAATAATTTTATTTCTGTTTCCTTTCTTTTCCCTTTGTGTTGTTTTCTTTTATTTCATTTTGTTGAGAAAGGGAGGTGATGTAATATTCTGTGTATGTTATGTGTATTTTATGCTCATGATATTGCATTCCTTTCTATGTGTTTTCCCTGTGTTCTGTTACTATCGTTCTTGTAGAATGCTGTTATGTTCACTGAGTGCATTCCATGTTGGGAGCACTCTGGCTTTGACCATGACACTACTGGATGGTTGTTCTTTATCTGCTTGAACATTAAACAACCTCTTGATCTACAAACCTGACTCCCTTGGATTTCTACAGCTTCTTAAGGGGGAGAGCACTCCATGAGCTGGCCTATGGGTTAACAGACTCAATCGATTTGACCACAGCATACAAGGCACCCTTGGCAATGGTAGCGTTGGATGCTACAAAATCTTTTGACAGAGTGAATTGTACGACCTGTTAACTGTGCTCAGGCATTTTAAGCGGGGGGCGAATTCTGTAGACATTACAAATGCTTTATCAGACCCCTTGTGCCAGAGTCTCACAGCAGTCTTTAAAATAGCCAGGGGGACGAGGCAGAGTTGTTTCCTGTCTCCTCTATTGTTAATTCTCTATAGTAAGCCTCTCACATGTAAAATCAGAAAATAAAAAAAAACATTCTGCCTTTTAAGTGTAATAGCTGGCAAAAAAGGTAGCTCTATATGCGGATGATCTAATGGTTCATACTTCAGACCTACAGACAGCTATTCCAATTGTTAGGAGACTGACTTTACGCTTTGAGCAAATTGCAGGGTTCTCTGTCGACAATACAGAAATCATGGTTTGGCACTTGCCAGGGAGCTGTAGCTTCATTAAAGAGGAAATTAAGGGCCTCATTTATGAGGTCCCTTGCGCCATCGGAACATCACTTTTTGTGATGTTCCGTGACATTTATCAGGCAGCACTAAGCCACTTCTTTTGGCTTAATGCTACCCGATAATTATCAGTCCCTTTAACGCAGTGTTCTGAGTTAAAAGGGTGTGCAAGGGGTGTTGCTGGGGGCGTTCCCAGCAACATTCATGGCCTTTCGACACTGCCCCAGATTTACGAGAAATCATAAATCTAAGGCAGTGCCAAAAGCTTACGCCTCCCCAGGGGAGGCGTAAGGGAGGCGCAATGGGGAGAAATATCTTTATTTATCCTTGTTTTTCCTCTTTCGATGTGTGCGGCATTTTGCAGCACACGTAGAAAGAGGAAAAGCCTCTTGTGATTATTTTTGTACAGGAAGGTTTCCCTTCATGTGCAAAAATAATCATCCCCGCAACGCAGTCCCCCTTGCACCATGGTGCAAAGGTGCCTGCATTGGCGCATGCAACCCAATGTGCGTTGGCGCAGGGGAAAAGGACAGGAATGCACTGTATCCTTTAGATACGGCACATCCCTGCCCTTTTCTTTTACCGTAGGGAAGCGCAGCAGGAAGGCCTGCTGCGCTTCCCTACGGGAAAACCTAATAAATAAGGCCCTAAATATCTAAGTGTAAGGATTACGCAGAATAACTCGAAACTCCTGGAGGTAAATTTCCTTAAAACCATGACAGAGGCATGTAAATTGATGACGAGTTGGGATCATTTACCCCTCACCATACTCAGTGGAACGAATCTGGTTAAGATGGGTATTTTACCTAAAATCATGTTTAACTTCAAAATCTATTCCCCTGATGTTTAAGAAGAAGTGGTTAGATAAGCAACAGAGTAGGATAAATAGTTGTATTTGGGCCTCAAATGGGCACGTGTAGCCTGGAAAATTTTGCGTAGGAAAAAAGAACAAGCATTTGCAATGCAATAGGTTTTGCATTTGCAAGAGTTTGAGCTATTGGCATTGTAAATGACAATGCCTTTTATTTCTGTGTTTTGAAAACCTGCAAGCGGTGCGTAAACACTCAATTTGTACTTACAATCCTTGCTTCCCAGAAGCAAGGTTGGCAGTAAAAGAGGCGCAGTTACTGCCAGCCTTTCTTCTGGTGAGCAATGACTATAAGTACAAAGTGTGTGTTTATGCACCCCTTGCAGGTTTTAAAAACACATAAATAAAAGACATTGTCATTTACAATGCCAATAGCACCAACTCTCGCAAATACGAGACCTATTGCATTGCAAATGCTTGCCTATGGTATAATTCTCCGGCGTGTGTTGTAGCCTCATTCTCCAGGACTCTAACCAATAGCTGCTAAGGTTTCAGAATGCTTGTGTGTGACGGTTCATTGGTTTCAGTGACTTTATCAGTGATATTCGATGGTCAAATGCATGTAACACATGTTTTCGGTGGGCTGCCTGATGTATTGTCTAGCTTGTCGGCTGTATGCCCTTCAGTTCACCCTCTCTCACCTTCGAGTCATTTTCACCCGGTATATTTAATGCCTCCCATGGGCTTTGGTGGGATCACTGTTCTTAAAAGCTTCCCCCCCCCCCGTCGCCAAAACGTTTTCTCTACACTGACGTTATCCTTATAGCTGCCAAGTTTTGAAATTACATATGTGTGACATTACTATGTTTTTGGTGTACTTAAGTGTGACATTTCAGTTACTCATATTTTTAATTGCCAGAAATCAAAGGTCCTATGCTCATATCATTGGATAAATATTAGAAATTAACCTTTTTGGTCATGTAATTTAAGGAACTGACTTAACTTCCCGTTATGTAACCTACACACAGTGAAAAGAAATCCAATCTTGCGGAAGATGTTTGTTGGAGAAGCCAAGTGGATGGTATACAGATGTGGCATGAGTTTGCCACTCTCTTAGACCTTATCCTCTCAGTTGCCTCGGCCTCTCCCCCTAACACAAAAGAAAATGCTAATTTCTCTATTTAGAATGCGACTGAAAAGTTATCGACTTGTAAATATCAATTTTTTGTTAGCGAGGTCACTGTAATATGGTACTTTAGGACTATTGGATAGAACTGAGTCCGAGAGTTCAAGTTTAAATTGGCAGTTTGCATTACGTCATTCTCTGGAAACTCACGTGTGCGAGATTCAATTGTCAATACAAATATTGTGGCTACTTTGGGAAAAAAATCTATTTATTTTCTTGACTGCCACTGAATGTTGGAGCAGTCCCATTCCGACTGTTATCTACGACAGCCAAGCATAAGTCGAAGTATAATATAAACCGATAACATTGAACAGCATCTCTCCAAACCTTGCTCAAGTTGTTCCCATTACGAGAAAATCCCCTGAAACAGGACTCCTATTTGACGAATAAGGAGCACATATAGGCATGGACATTTGATATAAGTTACTGAACGGTCCAGCTCTTCCGGAATCCAGCCTTATAACCCCTCCTGTGCTGGAAATTGCCATTTTGCTGGTGTCATGACGAGCTCAGCTCGTCATGAGCACAGCTCCAGGCTACCTCATGACGAGAAGAGCTCGTCATGAGCATGGAAGGGGTTAAACTTAGTGCGTAACCAATATGCTTTGTTTAGCCAATGTCAAAGTATAGTTTCTAAGTAACCCATGTTGTGTGTCACACTACGTAGTTCTGACTTTTTTTAACAAACATTTTAGGACACAGCTTTTCTTTCTGAATGGCGTGCTGCCGAGCCCCCACATGTAAGGGAATGTACGTTACGCTTGCAAGCCATAGAGCTGTGCAGCTGATGTGCTTCGGTCCTGCAATCTTGCATTCCAGGTAGGCCGTGATGTAAGTATTTTGTACGCAAGAGACGGTTTCTTTCTTTCTTTCTTTGACCCCTACGTTCACGTGCTCTATCTGTCTACAAATGGCGTCTCTTCATCACAGACAGGCAAGACGTGAATACCGAAAGTCTGTGAATACCGAAAGTCTTAAAGTTAGGATTTTCTCAGTTTAGGAGTAGTAAAGTTAGGACTCCTAACTTTAGGACTCCTAAATGCCTTCTGTGAATACCGAAAGTCTTAAAGTTAGGATTTTTCTCAGTTTAGGAGTCCTAAAGTTAGGAGTCCTAACTTTACTACTCCTAAACGGAGAAAAATCCTAACTTTAAGACTTTCGGTATTCACAGAAGGCATTTAAGAGTCCTAAAGTTAGGACTCCTAACTTCTGTGAATAGCGAAATGAGTAAGTGCCTTCTGTGAATACCAAAATGGTAGTAAGGTTAGGACTTTGTCTTAAGTTAGTTCTGTGACTCAGGCCCTTCAATATGAAAATAAGACTGATGAGCCTCAAAGGGTTAAAATGTAGTGTTATCTAGATCATTCAACCATTTCATTAATTCATTTTGTCAATCACATTTTTATTTTTTAAGAGCTCTGAATGGTGGATAAATAGCTTGAACATCTTTTTCTGGTGTCATTGAATTTGTGAATACTGGCATTTTGTTGAGGGCGTGGGCCATGGAAAAAGTAATTGCAGAGAGAGTGGGCTAGCATGATGACTGGTTCTCAGAAATAGTGATGTAGAGTTATTGAAAAATCTATCTTATAAAAATGTAAACTAATTTGGATACACTCATAAATAGCTAAACAAATTTAGAGCACTTGATGGCATTTTATGTGATAAAACGGGAGCCATTATTCCTTGCAGACAAGTTTTATAAAATTCGTAAATGAGCAAGTTTTATGAGCAAACAGGTGAAAGTAAATCTACTGTAAGCAAGTTTGACAGACAAAGGCATTAAGGGAGCAAAAAAGATTTTCATGTGGTCTTATATTGAAAATAATTGTTCCTAAATAAAATATGTGCAAGCTTTGAATCGAGAGTTGCAGGAAATTCACACATTATAAAAATCGAATTAGGTCAGGGGTGTAAGGTCTGGTGTTCATTTGATCAGGTAAATGACCATCACCACTAATAAAACATATAATGATTTCCTGTTAACGTTCTCATTATTATCAAAGTGTTTCCATTTTCAAAGAGCTTGCACAATAATCTTTTTTCTTGGGACAGTGTGTAAAAGTGGTGCTTTTAATCCAGGTCATCTGATACGGTGTCACGAAGGCTTTTCTGAGTATCTTAAATTGTAATAACTTGTGTCTGTGGTTGCATGAAATTAGTTTGATTTATTTGCAGCACTCTTTCCAAATATCGTCTGGGAGTGGTTGTTCTATATCGGCGACCAGGTGTCTCTGACCTTAGTGTCCCGCTGTGGCATCAATGCAAGACAGGTTTTGTATAGTCTGGAAGCGATGTGCTCTCCGCTATTGTCTGTTGTTGCCGAAGGGAGTGGGCTAATTTCTGCCGGTTCTAGTGGGTAAGTGGGAGTTGCGCCTCTTCGTTTGCTCTGCAATCGAGTCAGTACGAAATTATCCATAAATATGGTAGTTGTGAAATGTGGGTCTTCAGTACGACTGCGTGTCATCCCGGGAATAAATCCCCTAAAGTTTCTAGTCCTATTCAGGAAAGGGTACGTTTGGTCCCAGCTTCTACAGTAAGGGGGATCCAGGGATTTGCAGAGAGTGCAGTGCTGGAGAGTATAACATTGACACTCCTGTTTTTATGAGTAGCCTTGTCCATGCCCAACATGTAGTAGACAGTGCTTGGATGTCTTGTGGATCCTTTGGGATCCCTACACGCAGTATTGCATTAGGTGGTATAGGATTGGCTTAATCTCTCTCTGGCTTGGTGTATGGTATGCGTGCATCAGCATGATACCAGTGATTGGCATACCCGCACTGCGCTACTAGTAAATACAGCTGCATATCCTGGACTCCGAATCCCCCTCTGTCATACAGGAGCATTAAAGTGTCCGAGTTGACTTTGGGCTGCTCACTCCCCATACCAGTCGACGAGGTATGTGCAGAGTAGCATAAAAAATAGATTAGTCAATGGGATGGGTATGTTAGTGAATAGATATAGGAAGGGGGGCAGTATCACCATTTTTATAACGGCTATATGTCCTGCCATGGATAACAGTAGTTTGATCCACTGTTCCACTTGAGTCCACAAGCAGCTTAGGGCAGGACCATAGTTTAAATGCAGTACCTGTTCAATGTCTCTATGTAAATGTATACCCACATATTTGGTTACCGCTTCGCACCATTGTACCGGATACTACCCGCACTCCCGATTCTGCACGTCGGTTAGGGGAAATAATCCTGATTTCTCCTAATTGATTTTCAGATCAAACAGAGCGCCAAACCGTTCAATTTCTCTTAATATCGGCTGCAGAGTCTATGCAGGCTTCCTTACGTATAAGGCCAAGTCATCAGCGTAAAGCGTCATTAGCACAGGGCCGTGTTTGAATTGGAGCCTTCTATGTAAATGGCCCTTCTGGAAATAGCATAATAGAGGGTCCATCGCCAATCTGTGAAGCTCTTTGGTATACCCATTTTAGCCAGTACGGCATGCAGAAAAGGCCATTCCACTGAGTCAAACTCTTTCTCTGCATCAAGAGCAGACCGAAAGGCGAGAGAAGCCTTGCGTTTTTCAGCGCGTAATCGCTGCTGCCTGCTGTTTATTTTGCACATGCTTCAGTTTTATAGCTTTTAGCTCGTGCTCCTTTTAAATTGTTGACTAAACTTTTGACTTTGCCTACCTTGCACTTTGGCCTAATAAGGTCAGGACTTACCACTGAGCTCTCTGTTTTATTTGTACCTGTCTCCGCTTGACCGGTCTGAAGCGGAACGAGCCGTTTATTTCAGAAGGAAGAGGACACACCCCCTGACTGGCTCACCTGATTTCCAGCCGGGAAGGTGGAATCGGGATTTTTCCTGCGCCACCCAGCTATTTTACTCAATGCTGAACCGGACGCAGAGCATGAGGTGAGAGAAGACTTGCGGTTTGCAGTGCTTAATCCCTGCTCCCTCCTGTTTATTTTCCACGTGCTTCAGTTTTTATAGCTTATAGCTCGCGCTTCTTTTAAATTATTGACTACACTTTTGAATTTGCCTACCTTGCATTTTTGCCTAATAAGATCAGGACTTACCACTGAGTTCTCTGTTTTATTTGTAGCGGACACCCCCCTGACTGGCTCACCTGATTTCCTTCCGGGAAGGTGGAATCAGGAGTGTTCTTGCGCCGGCCAGCTATTTTACTCAATGCTGAATGGAACCTGCAGTGGATGTGCGCGCCGCCGGCATGCCAAAGGCAAGTCCGTCTGTGCCCGTCAGCGACCGAACGGGGCCGGGGGCAGTTCATTTTGCCCATTTCTTGGGATATTCAGCAAGGGAGCTAAAATCACTACAGGGTCACCCTCTTAATAACGGCATTACTCGTAACATCTTATTGGAAAATGGTATTTCCATTCTTTCCCTGGAATTTTTACAAAAGCTCCAGGGACCCGTTCCTCACCACCACCTCTTCCCTCACAGGTTTTTGATAACCCCAAAATCCAGGAATTTAATGGTTTCAAAATTTGCCATTTAAACACTCGCTCTATGGTAAGACACCAATTATAAATTTTTCAGCTCCTGGATTCTGAAAAGCCAGACATTTTCCTCCTTATTGAAACATGGCTTACAGAGGAATTTGCACCTGAAATATTAGTGGCATTACCAGACAATTTTTACATTTTGAAGGCCAATCGTCCCTCAGGAAAAATGGGTGGTGGGGTTGCTGCCATTATTCGCAATGGTCATCAGTTCACCACTCTTAAGGTTACTGGCCCACCCTCAGTCGACAGCTTAGTCCTGAAATTGGAATCCCCTACATCTTCTTTTTATTTTGCCCTTTTTATAGACACCCCAGCACATGCCCATGTTTTCCCAGGCTCTAGGTGAAATGATATCTCATCTCATCATTAACCATGCCAGAATACTAATCATCGGTGATTTCAACTACTGGTCCAACAATATCGGGAAGGGCCACAGCTCAGCAGAATTGACAGACCTCTTAGTTGGGATGAACTGCACCCAACAGGTAAGGGGTGCCACACATATAAAAGGGCATACCTTAGACCGAATTTGGACTGCTAATCTTGAAATCTCTCCCCCCTTGATCTCCCCATGTATTTGGTCGGATCATCATATTCTTACTTTCACCATCTCAGTTGCTCCCCCCTCCAAACGTGAACAGAAAGCGAATCTATGGTCACAAAATTGGAGACATGCGAATATGGATCACTTTAGCTCAGTTTTAAATGACATTTCCCCCTCCACTCAAGAGGTATTTCAGACCCAGGGCGAGAGCATCAAGCAGTGGCTTGAGCGGGCAAGTGACTGTGTTGCTCCGCTCAAGGAAATAAAAGTCTTGAGACCCCATGATGCTCAATGGTTGTTTTCTGATAACTTAAATAAAAAGAAACTCGCAATAAGACAGGCTGAATGCAGCTGGAGGCATCACTATCATACTAACAAGAAGGTTATTTATTCAAACTTCCTGAAAGAATATAGAAATTAGATCCCCCATTCTAAAGAAGAATATTTCTCTCATTAAATTCTAAATTCAACCAACAAATCTAGAGAGATCTTCTCCATTGTTAACAAGCTCTCTAACCCAGATAGGGTCATGGCATAGTCCCTATGTGACTCCCTTAATGTATATTTCACTGAGAAAATTGCAGCCGTCAAGGCCAGCATCCCTTCTTCTATTCCGGTTACACTCGGTTCAAATACTCGCCAAATCCTAGCTTGGATGGATCAATTCCCGCTGATTTCAAAGGAGACTTTCCTCGATCTATTGAAAATGCTTAGATCCGGCTCTCCCACTGACTGCTTTCCCCCTCATGGACTTCAAAAAGCTTTTTCTATCTGTCCTGAACCCCCTATCTCATTTCTTAATAAATCACTCTCCCGTGGCATTGTTCCCGAGATATTCAAGAGTGCAGAAATTCTTCCCATCTTGAAAAAACCAAGAACGGATCCGTTAGTCCTTAGCAAATATCGCCCTATGTCTCTGCTCCCCTACTTGGGCAAAGTCCTGGAGGCCTATGTGGCAAACTGTCTGAGCTCATTTGTTGAACATTCCCAAGTTTTAGATTCCCACCAAGCAGGTTTCAGACATGCCCATTCTACAGAATCTGTCATACTGACAGTCTTGGATGAACTTAGGAGGGGAGCCAACAATGGCACTCCCCAGGCCCTGGTCCTTTTGCACCTGTCAGCTGCATTTGACACGGTCGATCATACTATTCTGATCAACTGTGTGAGCAACGCTGGGATCCAGAGTCAGGCACTGAAGTGGCTCCATTCTTTTCTAAGCAACTGGTTTCAAGGGGTGTGGCTCTGTAACTTCTCTTCTAAAAAGAGGGAATTGACATGTGGGGTTCCTAAGGGTTCCTTTCTTTCTCCCCTCCTTTTTAATTTGTATCTCTGTCCTTTAATTTGTTCACTGAGGGAAAGGCAGATAGGAACGTACAACTATGCCAATGACCTTCAATTGGTGTTTGACATCAATTCCTCATCCTCCTCAGTATCCTACTTTAAAGACATTATGATAGCGACTGAATGAATACCAACCAACTTAAGTTGAAACCAGATGAGACTGAGCTGATTCTCACGGGTGGTGCTTCCAACCCGTGGCACTCCAACTTTTGGCCAGCCTCTTTGGGAAACCCCCCTGAGCCAGTTAGCTCTGCTAAAAGTCTAGGAGTAGTGATCTCCAAAGACTTGTCCCTTAACGCCCAGATTGACTCAGTAGTTTCAGCTGTTTTTTTCCAACAGTGGAGAATAAGAAAGATCAGCAGATTCTTGTCCAGGGAAGCTCTGACCTTGGTTATCTTAGCCTTGGTTATGTCCTGACTGGACAATGCTAACTCACCGTATGTTGGCATTCCAGCTTATCAACTGAGACGCCTGAAGCTTTTTTCATTTACCCAAGTGGCAGCACGTCAAACACCTTATGAAGAACTTACATTGGCTACCGGTGGCTGAGAGGTGTGCTTTCAAGTTGGGATGCACTATCAGTATGGATGTAGATATCAAGTATATTGTTTAGTGAGTGAGTGAGTGGGTATTTCTTTTAGGGGTTCATGAGAAGAAGATACAAATCGGGCTTTTGCCCAAGTTTGAGCAATCTGAAAAAACTGTGTACCATTTGTAAAAATTCTTTTTGCAGTACTCAAACAAAGTGTATATAAGGAAATATTAAATGAAAAAAACAAAACAAACTTTATTAAGTAATTCAAAACTGAAAAAGTGGTTTTTGAAGGCAAAAGTCTGTTCCATTGCTTTCTAAACTAAGGTTAAATAAGAGTGCAATATTGGCATTTTGTTTAGTTTATTGTTATTAAGGCGTGGCCTTGCTGCGCACAAGCCAAACCCTTTATTGTTCTTTATGCCAAGAGGATCATGGCATGTAAACTCTTTTCCCCATTATTATGCCGCCTCTGAGTCCGCATTGTTAACACCCTCCAGCATTCATTAGGTGCTCAGCAGATTCTGTGGAGGCTGCGTAGAATACCAGATGCCGCCACCAGGTCGGGTCGTCACACGCTCTCGTTGCAGCTGCTGCATCACGCGCACTGACCATCTCGATGCCCGTAGATCCCCAGCCTTTGTCCAGCTCTGGAGCCTCTCCAGATGATGTGGGTACCAGAGGGGCCTCCTGATGCAGAATTCTCATGGAGCTCAGGGCAATCGTGCTGGGTTCCGGTCCCGCTCATAAGTGCTTAAGTGAGGTATTGTTGCTTTCGGTGCCACTTGCATCGAGCCCGCAGTCCATGGGCGCCATCTTGCTTTCCGGGTTACTAATTGTTCAGCTGTCGATTTGGGTCTCATTTGTCGATTTTGCAGCAGTTCCTGGCTCTGCTGCTGCAGCAACTATTCTGATACAGGAATTGATGTTTCTGGAGAGTGTTGGAGTTGCTTACATGCAGCTCTGCTCCGTGGAGTGTGGGGTCCACATGGAGCTTCAGATCGAAGTGGCCATTTGGGTCACCAATCCGTCTATGCCCCCAGGAGTTGCCATCTTTTGTCACAAATCATTAAAGCTTCAAGTTTTATCTACTGAATGTGATGCAAGTGGATGATGGGTAATACTTAATGCCATGATACATAATAAACTGGTCACCTTTTTTAACATCTATGGACCAGTCAAACCTGATCCAGACTTTTGGCACATGATTAAATTAAAATAGTCCTCTATCACTAATCCCAAAATCATTGTTGCTGGAGATTTTACCAATTGGCTAGATCCTTTTTCCGACAGGAAATCAAATTGTAAATTTAAACCCGATAAATCTCATGAAGGATTTTGATCGGCTATTGCCTCTCGTCCGTCCACTCTATGATGTATGGAAGACAAGTAATCCTGATGAATATGAATTAAAAATGTTCTCTAATGTTCAGCACACCATGTCACGTATGGATTATATTTTGGTTTCAAAGTCTCTACTTTCCTCCATCCAGTCTTTTTTTATTTCTGACCATGCCCCTGTCTCTCTGCCTCATTTGATTTGTCCCTCACTACTTCCAAGCATGCCCGATGGAGATTCAATAACTTCCTATTATCTGACCAAATGTACGTTTCAGAGGCTTCCTCCTTTATAAATGAATTTTTCCTGTTTAACAAGTCTAATGATTCTTCTGTCCATAATAACTGGGATGCCTTTAAAGCCTCCTTCAGAGCCTTTACTATTGCCTATACTACCAAGAAGAAAGAAATTATTGAACTCCCAATACCTATCTTGTCTCCAATGTATCAAAACTCTTGAACACGCCTACTTCATGTCCAAGTGTCCTACACACCTCCAGGATCTTGTCAAGGCGATGTCCGATTTAAATAAATTAGCTACTAATGATGCTAGCAATATTTTACTTAAAATACAATTCAAATATCATGGGGGTCAAAACAAAGTGGGTAGAATACTGACCAATTACTTAAAAGTGAAAACAGAAAGCAAAACCATTGGTCCTATTCGTAATACCCTCAATGACACTTTACTACACTCTGACTCTGACATTATAAATGCTTTCCAGTCCTATTATAACTCACTATGTATGGATGATACTCATCCTTCTGAAAACGAAATTCTGTAATTTTTGGATAATCTTCCTCCTCCTTCCTCCATAGTGGATGTCATGACTCTTCTTGAATATGATATTTCACTGCAGGAGATTTTAAATGCCAAAAAATCTCTCAAAAAAGCCAAAGCCCCTGACCCTGATGGCTTTTCTATTGAACTTATCTCCTATTTGTCATCCTCTTTTGCTCCTCATTTACTTGAGCTTTTCTCCTCTTTTATTTCAAATTCCAAACCTGAAGGCTCCTTTTTAGATGCTCTAATTGTAATCATTCCCAAACCTGATAAAGATCACACCCTATATCAAAATTATCGCCCAATCTCATTAACTAACTATGACTGTAAAATGTTTGCGAAAATACTTGCCTCTAGGTTAGATAATGTTATACCTTTGCTCATCAAACCCGACCAGCCTGGCTTTATTAAAGGTAGGCTCTCTTCTGAAAATGCTAGAAAGTGCTCTTATATTATTACACTGGGGAAAAAATATCCGGACCCTCTAGCTGCATTATCCTTTGATGCTGAAAAGGCACTCAAATGTATAAATTGGAAATTCATGTTCAAAACTCTTCACTGGTTTGGATTCAGCCCCACATTTACTTCATTTATTAAATTAATATATTCAGAACCCGTTCCTGTGTTTGTGCTAATGGTTTTTTATCCCCGTATTTTAGTTTACATAGAGGTACCAGACAAGGCTGACCCTCTCTTCCCTCTTATTTCTTTTATGTCTTGAATCTTTTCTTGAACGCATTAATCACATTTCCCTTATATCAAGTTTTTAACACAACTCCCATTAAATTAAATTATCTGCCTATGCAGATGATATTTTGATCTATCTTTCAAAACCTACCAATTCCTTACCCCCTTTCTACAGGAGATTGAATTGTACTCCCAAACATCTGGCTACAAATTAGACTTCTCTAAAACTGAAGTCTTACCTTTAAACTTTTTGTGTTACCAATAAATGCTTTCTGACACCAACTTAAACTGGTGTCCATCCAATCTCAAGTACCTAGGTGTTTGATTTTCACTTACCATTTTCCAAATTCTTTCCCATACTTTTAAAGCACTAAAACGTAAGATTCAAAACCTACTCAATTCTTGGCCCCCTCTCTTCTTATACTGGCAGGGCAGATTGGACACTGTCAAAGTGATGATTGTTCCCCTTATCCTTTTCTTGCTTTCTATGATACCCTTTAGAATTCCGAATCACTATTGTAACCAAATTAACTCTCTCTGTACTAAATTTTTATGGAACAATAAACCTGTCCCCATTGATGTATCTAAGTCAAATAAACCAAAAACTGAAGGGGGTGTACGATTCCCTAATTTTAACTTATACCATACTGCTTTTCTAATGAGACAATTATACGCTCCAAATAACAGTATGAAGATTCACTGATACCGTGCTGAATTAATTTGGAACGCTCCTTGATGCATGAATTCTCTATTTATGACAAATGTTTCATGTCCAATTGTACTTTTATTTCCAAATACTCCATTTTAAAATACTCCCAACACTTAATACACTCCTTATTTACAGATGGCTCCAACTTTCATCAATCCTTCCTTGCCTCTTCCATTTGATACAATCAATGTATTACTTTTTGCCACAAATCTTTCTATTTCAAATGCTAGTAAGAAAAGGATATTTTCTATGTCCACCAACTGGCATCTCGTAACTCCATCAGACCCTTTACTACCTTACAAGAATGCTATAATTTACTGTCATCATACACATCCCGATTCTCACAATTAGCACTGGAACTTCAATTATTCCTAATATCCAAAGTTTTTGCTGATGACTCCATTCCATTTACCCCCTTGACTCCCTTGTACAATAGCTCCACTGACTTTTGCCCCAAAGCTTCATTTATATACAAACTTTTAACTACCCCTATAACTGATAGACAGAAATCATCAGTTGAACTAGCCTGAGAACAAGAGCTCCTGATTGCCCTCTCGACTCAAAGATGAGATAAATTATGGTAACATATTTTTACCACTTCTACAGCTGCTAACAGCACTCAATCCTTATTTTCCTATACAATAGAGTGGTTCGCACATCCATTTTTATTCATAAGATTAATCCCTCTTGCTCTCCCCTTTTTTGGTCTTGTCTTTCATCTGATGGCACACTGTTACATTTAATTTATTACTGCTCTAATGTTTTTAAATTCTGGAATTCCATTTGGTCTACGTCTTCTAAGATATTTCAATGTTGTATTCCATTATCAATTCAAAATGTTTTTCTTGGATCCATGTCTGATGATTTTTGTGACATCTCTTTGAAGCTGAAACTACTTGATCTTTTTATTGCTCCTGCTTTGAAAATTATTTTAACTTGCTGAAAAAAGATAATTCTAAAGTTTGTACATCAACATAGTGCAATCTTATTTGTAATGTGCATAGAATTTCTACTGTTTCAACATTAACGTTATCTAATCCGATTTACACTGGCTTCCTTTCACTTTTTATTTATCTTCACACTCTTCTTTACACTAACCCTCTTTACTATCTTCCCCCTCCCTTCTTCTTTTCTCTCCCTCTCTCTCCCCCTCTTTTCTTTCCCATTCTCAGCTGTAAAAAACACTCTTATATCATTATTTGCTTTGTTATGTACCCTTACATATTTTTTATTTATTTTTAATGCGTAAGGTTGTTTCTCTTCATGTACTTTCGGCATTCAGATAAGAATATGTTTTACTATTGTAACATTTGTGAACATGATGTCTTTATTATACTATTTCTTCACCTTATGCCAAATGGAACTTTGGTACACTCTTTTTATATCAATAAAAATGATTTAACTAAAAAAAAACAAGTTATGTGCATCCAAAACTGATTTTTTTAATCACACACGATATTTGCAACAACAGCGCGACCACAAGCACAGCCTCCCGTGTATCATGATGGGGACATCACAATGACTGATGTCATCACAAAGATTGGTGGAAATGATGTATCAGTGAATCATTATTACACATCGTATGATACTGAGATTCTGATAAATGTTTTTAAGGAGTTATTTATAAAAGGTGTTATCTACTGTGATGGTTAGAATTAATTATATAGTTATAATTTTTGTATGTGGTGGGGGCTTTAGAATTCCTCCTTTTCCTTTCCACTTTCGCGATGTGTCCGGGGGGGGGATCACAATTACCAATGTCATCTCTACCTCCGGCATCAGCGTGAAAATGGAAAATAGGTTTAAGAGAATGTTGTTCTAGAAATACACCGGAAAAACATGAGTTTGAAGTGTACAGTAATAAACCACATGTCTGTAAAATACTGTAATATGCATGCATATATGTGTTTTAGACTTTATGGAAAAGGCGCAATCGTCAGGGTAACAACATTATTGTGACATCCCAGAATAACCGTGAAAGCGGGAAATAGGTCTGAAAGATGGTTTTCAAAGAAACTAAGCACAAAAATATGAGTTTAAACATTTGAAAGAAGTATTTATATAGTAATATGTGTAGTGCAATGCTCAGAATGGATTTTTGTGCATATTATTTTTGGATGAGTTGGTGGCCAATGAATATCTGCTTTTCTTTTCCGTTCTTGCAACGTATTCGCAGGGAACCTGACGTCATCACAAAGATCCCCAAAAACTTATGAAAAGAATCTTTTTAAGGAAAATTAACAATGTTTCAGGTACGTGGGTGGCTCTGAATAGAGCCTTTGTGGTACTTGTGTGTATATGGCTGCTACACATAAGGCCGAATGCAGAGTTTCGGGTTACTCAGAAACACTCTGTTGCCTTCCTCTATATAGTGCACTCCATGAGTTCTATAAATTCGTGCATGTCAAAACGCAAATTGTTGTTATAGATGCAGCCTATGCAATGGTCACTGAGGAATGTAGAAATGTTTTATTGGTGGCATTGTCAATATGTGGACAGAATGGATTTGACCACTTCCTTTTCCGTCTTTGGCATATATTAGAGTACACCAAGACAGTGTGAGGGAAAAGCAACATTAGTTCTGCAAAGGTTTCTTTCATTCGGATTTCGAGCCCTTCCCAGTCAATGTGTCTGGCTCATTATTACCACAGTGCACAATCATGAGTTGAGGAGCTTGGGAGCAGTTAAAATGGAGGTGTTTTAAAAATAAAGATGTATTTCATTGGAAGGTAGTGTGTTGGATGCCGTAGCAAGAACTTATTACCGGTTGTTGTTAAAGAAAATAAATGTAATACAGAAATGGATATGCATTTAAATCAGTATGATTAAACTTTTTTGTTTAGTTAATTAAAACCATTAAAAAAATGAACATGGAAGAAATTTTAACATTACAGTGAAATCAATAAAATTTCTACATCGTACAGTTTAAATTGCAAAATTTAAAATGATGCTGGTAGGAGCTTTATCCAATTGTTTGTCATTAAAATAGTTAATAAAACTGAACATCTTATTTTAAAATATCAAGAGCTTTCAGCCGCTTTTCAAAGGCTATCAAGAATTTTATAAATTTGCAATTAATTATGGGGTCAGCTGAGTCTAAGGCACCAATAATGGCAGATCTACAGGTGCGTAGACCTTTGGCCTTAAAAATGTTCTTTAGAAAAAGTGTTCGCTCCTGGGTCAGTGATTTGCAGTGGCATATAATGTGGATTATATCTTATTTTGTAGTGCCACATAGTCGGCAGGTATTTGCTTCTGAGCGTTTCCAGACAGTTTTATCAGCCACAGTCGGTAGTTTAAAGAAACTCACTGCCATCAGCCTTTTTTTTATAAACACAGAGTATGTTGATGCAAGGTAGGTAGCCGGGATGAGATTGTTATAGCTGTTAATCACTGTCCATGCGTGGAAGCGGGCGGCAAAGATGGCTTTATCCGTAATTAATGAATGAAATTTGGCCGCTTTTTTTAGGACCTGTTTAAAGGACGTGAATGGTAGGTTTTTTTCCCACAAGGTTACCATGCATGTTTGCTCCAAAGCGCCTGTCAGATATTTGTTTGCGGCAGAATTTTGTTGATTTTCTAATTCCTGCCATAACAAGCTGTCCAAGGTGTTATTTGTAGAGTTCAATTTAATTCTATACCATACTCTAATGCTTGTGTAGAGTCTACCGAGTGTCTCGTTCATCAGGCCAAATTCTAAACGCGTCTGGACAGGAGAAGTTGAGCGTGGAAGTTGCAAGACCTTCTTGTAGATTTTTGCAGTAAGGCTGTTTAGGGTTATGTAATCCTTGCCCTGCATGGCTATGCTTGCATAGGATAGTGTTGGAAGTACTTTGGTTGCCATCACTGTTATTAGAGGTTTCAGCGAGGGGCCTTGCAGCTTTTTTGCCAGTGAGCTAAGTGCGAAAATTAGTGCTCCGGCTCTCTGCTTCATATAGTTTTTTTGGGCGTTCAGAGTGAGCTTGTCATCGAGGTAGTATCCTAATTATTTATAGTGTTACTCTTTCAAGTGATTTTCCCTCAAATGATATGTTAAGTTGCACAGTACGACGGTTGGTTATTGACATAGTTTTTGTCTTAGAAGCAGTAGAATAAAGCACAGCTGCTGTATCTTATTTGGAAGTAGCAGGTTCCTTCTAGATTTTCCTCTGAACTTGTGACCTACTGGTTCCACTGGTTTGCTAGGTACAATGAGCTCAGAGTGTATTGTTGGAAGGGTGTTAAAGAGACAGAACATTTTTGTTTAAAGTTGAGGAGTGATGACACAATGTAAGTAATGGCAAGTTTTAATTTCCAACTCAGGACTATGTATAAACTGTTGTGCAGTATGTAAATATTCGGAAAAATTATGCTAGATATAGGTTTGAACTCTCATTTTCTTTGCAATGTTTCCGCAATCATCACAAATATATCACGAAAATGCGCCAACAGGAACCTCGTTTTGAAAGTGAGGGAAAGAGTTCACAGATGATAACCATGCACAACTGGAGATGCAGTAGTCTAAAATGAAAGACATGATTTCATTTGCTGCCTTTCTCATGATGATAGAGTGGAAAGTTGAAGAGGTTGCCATTTTAAAGTTGCTTTGTGTGAGAGTGGTGTACCATTCTTGTGCTTAGTTTTTAGAAATGTTAACAGTGTCAAACCTATTCAGAAAGAGCACAAACAACAATATAACCTACAAACTTAATTCACTGGTATGTATATAACTTTATAATTATTTTAAATGTGTACATTATAAATGAAGATGTACATGTGAGTTTGATTAAAAGGAGTATCACTGTAATGTGCAAACAATATATGAGAGGAACTGTATCTATTTGATGGTATGTGTTTAAGAGGGTAGTGGTGAATGTTTTGTGAAGTAACAGAAACATGAATTAGTGCCTCTTTAGTACTTAGTATATTTCATTGACAAATAACAGTATAGTCTTGTGAAAAGTTGGAATGAGGAACTAAGAATGTTTTAAATGTCTAAACATCATGTGCAGAATAGATACATCTGTAATTTGTATTGTAGTACTTCTAGTAACATTATTGAACATGAATAGTGTAGTGAGAAATAAAAGATAAGAACATGTTGTCCGCCTGTATAGTAATTAGAAAGAAGTACTACTTGTTAGGTATGATTTAGAAAGTGTTTGTCAATGTGTTTTTTAACTTATATGACCGCTTTACATGTGCTTAGCAGGTGAGATATGGTTTTTGTGATTGCACATAGCCATATATACGGTATTGAGTTTACTAAAAGATGTAGAGACATATACATTTTTGGAAAGATGGCTTGAAGGTGTACATCTATTACGAAATTGCATATATATTTATATGGTGATCTATGTTCAGTAGGGCTGATGAAAATGTCATGTAGATGGTGAGGGTAGTGTTTTTCTTTAAACATGATCTGTTTAAAATTGAGAAGGCTTAATAGTGCAGAATGCCTCCAGAGTTCTTGTGCTACCTTCATTTTAAGTATGCATTTTGTTTGAGATATGCTGAATATGTTTTCGAAGCAGAAGAAGTATTTGAGAAAGGATGTAGGTATGCCATTCACAAAAGGTGTTATGCTTCGAAAAATGTCAAAATCTTGTTTTCTGTCTTAGAAATGTACTGATGCATGTGCATGCTCAATAACAAAGAAATGTACGTTTCTAGAGAGCCATGTATGCAATTATACATCAAGTGTGATACCTAGATTTCAGGTAGTTTGATACTGACAGACAGAGATAACCAATGAGTAAGATGAGTAAGATATAAAGTGACAAGTGTTATATATCTAATAGGAATAAAGGTACTGTCACAGTCAGTCAGGTAGTATTCAGGCCCTCATGCAATCACCCAGCCACTACTCAGGCAGTCATCAAATCAGTGATTCACTATCCAAGGAGTTATTCAATTACCCAGTCACTACACATGTACTCTTGCAATCAGGCAGGCAGAAAGTATGTAGTCATTGAACTATGTAGGCACTACCCATACATTCATCTAATTACCTGGGTACTAACTATTGACTTATGCAATTAACAAGGCTGTAACTATGCAATCATAATAACATTTGTGCAGAAATTATGCAGCCATCTGAACACCCACTTACAACCCATGTAGTCACTGAAATACTGAGGCACCCGCGTGCACTGATAAAACACTCAGGCTCTGCTCATGCTCTTATCTAATTACTTAGAGAGTACCATTGCAGTAAGCCTATCACCCATCTAGAACCTATGCAGTCATTTAATTACTGAGGCAATAGGCTTCTACTAATACAGTCACCCCAGCAGTAAACTTACTTTCATTCAATCTCTGATCAATGGAATCATGCAGTCACTCAGACACCAGTCATGCACTCATCTAATTGACCAGGCACTATTGATGCACGTATTCAATTCTCCAGGCACTACCCATGTAGTTATTTAAGCTTCCAGGCACTACCTGTTCACTCAACCAAAAAGAAATGGGCAGGATCCAATCACTGAAGCACTATTCATCCAGTCATCCAATAGGCTAGGTGCTATGCAGGGGTTTTAACAATTGTGTATGCTATATCCATGCACTGCATGAATCACCTATATACTATGTATGCACTTTTGCAATCATCTATGCACTATAACCACACTCATGTATTCATTCCAACAGTATCTATGCATGTATTGAATTATTGAATCATTAGTCACACACTTGTCGAATCATGCAGACTCTACTTATGCACTCATCCAAACACCCAGATACGAGTGGCATTCTCATACAAATACTCAGGCAGTAGGTATGCAGACATGGAATGACCCATGGGATTATGACATAGTCAGGAAATCATCTAGGCACTACTTGTATCCTCAGGTAATCACCTAAGCACCACCTATGCACTCATTCAACCATCCAGGGAGTAGTGATGTATTCAACCACAAACCCATGTATGTACAAGTTTTACTGAGGAATATATAGTCTTTAGACAATATGGGTGATAGTTTTACTACAATAGTACACTACGTAATTAGATGAGTGCATGAGTAGAGCCTGAGTGTTTCATCAGTGCACTTGTGTGCCTTAGTATTTCAATGACTGCATGGGTTGTACGTGGGTGTTTAGATGGCTGCAATGATTGTATAGTTACAGCCCTGTAAATTTAGTGATATATTTAAAAAAGTGTAGAAGAAGGAAAGATGCAGTGAAACTGAAAGAACGAGTTGAGAGAGTAGTTAATTCGTCTTTAGCTTTGAAGAGGAAGCTTTCATTTTGATTCTACATAGAATGAAGACTCCTTACAAAATAGTGTTGTGCATGAGGAGAAAAAAACAGAAAAAAATATTAGTGAATAAAAGTAACTGTTGTACAGTTTTTAGTGAAGAATGGTTACATACTTCTTGTACAGAGGCTTTCATTAATGAAGAAAGGTATCTCCCGGATAACAGATTAGTTCATGCTATTGATTAAAGAGGACAATGTTATAAAATGAAGAATGGTAGCCCAACAGCAAAACAGGTGATGGTACCTAGAAATTTAAAAGAAGTTATTGAAGAAGAGGTATACAGAAAGTGTATTGATATATTAAGAACATTTCTAAATATCTTTCCAAGGGGAAGTTTAAAACACAAAATAGGTTATACCACTCAACAATACGACCTTTAGGTAGGAGGCTGTATTATGTGAAAACTCCTGCTTTATGTTAAGTAGAAATTAATAGAGCACTTTTGCATGGTAGTGGGGCAGACATAGAAAATGTCTGTTGTGATATGCAGTTTTGTTACTTTGGTCCTGAGCAGGATTCTCGGGATAAATGAAGAGTTGTTAAAAGAAGGAGTTCCAGAACAAGATACATATATCACAGTTGATAGTTTTTTTTGCTTTTAAAAAAAAAATCTTTTTATTATTTTAAAAACAAGAAAAAGAATAGACATATCGGGTGCCATACATTCAAACATATTAATCAGGTGAACAGGCATAAAAACAGGATAGATGCTGAGCAATAAAAGAATAACTGAGACACCTACGCTAGTGATTACAAAGCAGGATTTGCGACATAACAATCTACGACCCAGCTTAAGCGCAAGCCCTCAGAGTCTGTCCACCCATAGAATCAGGATAGCGAGAGAAGCAGGCACCCAGATACTGAAATATAGTCAAAATCAGGATATTTCACCAAAATCAATTGCAAAAGAGAAACTGAAAAAGAGTGTGAAATAAGAGAAACAATGAAAATGAAACAAAGACAAAACAATAAACCCATCCCCCAACCCTGCACCCCTGCATATGGCTATCGCCTAACCCCAACTAGCAGCGTGCCTGTCGCCCCAACTAACTAAACACTAAAAGTAGAAAAAAGTGGAAGAGGAGAGTATTATACAGGCTCCCGGTCTCCTTTTCCCCGCCAGAAACAAACAACCCCTGTAGTTACCAAAAAGCAATCAGGAGTTATGAACAGAGCAAAACAGGGGAGGTGTTAAACACAGTCCAACTTCCCGCCAGCATAATGGTAGTAAATCCCGTGTCTTCCAAAGCCCTGAAATCAGACCCAGTCAGTCAATCTCATCCTTGGCCCTTCGATCTTGCATGTGAACTCTATCTGGTAGAACCACCGCAGTCACAGGAGAATCAAAGTGCGAAAGGAGTTCAATAAAGTTCAGACTGGGACAAGTCAAAAACGTTAAGTCATTGCAAACCTCAGCCGCACATAAGCTCTCCCTCACCGACATTAAGTCCAGGTGTTGTTTTCTCTGTGAACGTAGCAAAACTGCCAGGGAGGGAAAAGATGTTGTTGCCATCCGATCAACACCAATGGAAGTCTCCGGGAGTGAAGAACCGAGTAGAACTACCCCAGTCGGTAACAATGGTGGTTGCAACAATCCTTTCCGAAGCTCCAAGTTTGCAATTATTTATTTGCACACTGACCAAGGGCATCAATACTTCTTCCTGCATGGGCCCTCATCCTCCGTTACTATGTGCATCGTGGGAAACTCCGTTCGTGTTAGATCTTGCAATGGATCAGAGTCCGGACTCAGACGCTCTGTTTCAACAACACCAGCGATCATTTTGTGGACAATGGCTTCCAGATGTAAATGAAATGCCCCTATGGCAGCTAGTACGGTCCTCAACGACAGCTCATGCTTCGTCCAACCCATCTCCGCTCGGTCGATTCCAAACATGGTCGTGCTCCCCGGAGAGCCGGCTCTCTCCGGGGGAATAGGCAAGAGCAGAGCAGACGGCAACGGAGGGCGCCTTATCGGTCAAATGGCCGTGGTCTGTATTTCGCTACCGCGAGCGAGGACCCCAACCCAGCGGACCCCGGCGGCGTCAAACCGGGTCTCCGGGACGGGGACCCCCCCACAGCCACAGACGTATCTTGTTACCCCTTCTACAATATCAACAAGACCAAATGACCGCCATCAGAATAGGGCGAGGATAACCTCCACTGCAAGAGACCGGACTCTGCCTGAGTCCCACGGCCGATGTTGTTGAACTGTAACCCGGCTGGGCCAGTACTCAAGGCCCCGGCTCATAAGCTGAGTTAGGCAGAGATTCAAAACACGATACAACTCCGTCAATCAAGGCGATAAAAGTCTCGGGATTGCACCATCAGACTCAGCAACGATTCATCCACCTGGAGGTCGGGTGTAAAATCAGGATATATGACAGGATCATCCTGCTGAAGATGGAGGTCGGAAGAGCCGGGAGCCTAAGCGGCCATCTTGGTTGCTGGCGTAGCTCCCCCCCACAGTTGATAGTTTTGAAAAAGAGATTACAACATTTAACAGTGTTGTCTAAAAAAAGAGAGTATGTTTCTAAATGTTGTTGATGCACTTACTAGAAGATTTAAACACAGAATGTTGACCCATGTTTAACAAAAGTAAATAATGATAACTGACAAAAGTTACATGCGTATTTATTTGTCAAAAACTCTGGAGCCATATCTGTTGTAGTAGCCTGTACCTCCAAAGGGACTTTCTGGCTGTGAATTGTTGCTGCTGCCACTGATGTAGATGGTCCTCCAGCTTCCTTCTGCTTCATCGGCAGTTGCAGACATTTTATAAGATAGGTTTTAAGATGAGATAGCATGAAAATCAACCCACAAGAGTCCAAAAAAAGTCTACAGACAAAATCTACCACCTGCTCAGAATAAACTTCTGGAAAAGAAGTTTCAAGAAGGAGGAAACTTCCTATTTACTTTACTGAAAAGTATATTATGTAATGATATTCTTTAGTTTCCTGGTCATGTGATGTTTACAGTTTTGCAGCAGTTTTTAATTCCCCATGAGTTTGGGTAGCAATGGGTAGTTTGATGGGTGTTAGGTAGTTATGTGAGTTCAGATGTTGAGTTCTTTTTTTAAACTGTTCTTTCTTATAAATGTGTTGTTAAAAAAAAGTTAAAGCAATATGTTGCTAAACAGCTAGACTCACATTTTGTGTAAAATATGTCTACATATCTGTTTTTTCATTCTTTCATTTTAATTCATGGCTACTGATGTCATTGCTGTGAAGAAGCAAATGCTTTTTTTATTTAGTTATTTTGACAAATGAATACAAAGGGGAAAGTTAAATTAATATCTTACTAAATAGCTCCACTGAAACCGTATGTAAAATATGTCTGTATATCTGTCTTACACTTTGTTAAAAACACCTGGTATTCACAGTCTGTCATTAGCAATGGCAGTCTTGAAATCATTCATGCACCACCCTTGCAACCATCAAGAACGTCCTTTCTCCATCACTCTGCAAACGCATATCCTGGCATAGTACTAGTTGAGGGATGAAGTCTCCTTGGCAATTGAGGGTATCTGGGAGCCAATTATCCATCTTGTTACCTCCAGCAAGTTCCACACAGTCAGTTTGATAAGAGGTATTCAGAGGCCACACACCCTTCCTGCACCACTCTGCAAACACTTCTCCTGGCACACCACTGGTTGGGGAATAAAGTTGTCTTGGATGCTAAATTACCTTGAGGACCAAGAAGCCCTCTAGGTACCTTCTATGAGCCCTGCCCCCTTCTTCATCCTTCTGCAAAGATAATTCCTACTTAGAAAAAACATGGAAATTCACTGAAAAAAACAAAGGTTACAGGTAAGTTATAGCTAGGAATTAGCATTTAAGAAAGGTTAGAGGTAAGTTATAGCTAGGAATTAACATTTAGGAAAACGTAGAAATTCCCTGAAAAAAACAAAACTTATAGGCTGTTATAGTTAAGGAATAGAATTAAAAGTTATGCTGATATTTCACTCGTACAAACCCAGAGAAATTCAGCAGTTAAAGTTAGTGCCCCTGCGAGGCACTGCTTATGACCTCAAATATTACATCACTCAAAAGAGTGTCAGTGATATTACCGATGACATCACTGATGACATCTCAAATGATATCACTGATGACATCATCAAGTGCCTATGAGTGTTTGTATACATTTAGGAGTGTTAAATATATATATATCCCCAGGAGTATTGACGAATCAGTGGGTGTAAGAGTGCCTGTTTTGATGATTTAGTAGGTGTATGAGATCCTGTATCAATGAGTGATTAGGTATCTCAGTGAATGTATGGGTCACTGACTAGGTTGTCTGAATGTCTGTACCAGTCTGTCAGTTGGTGTCAAAGTGGCTGTATGGGTGGGTGAGTGGGTACATGTGTGGGTGTATGGGTGATTGGTTGTCTGAGTACCTGTATGGGTGTATGACTGTCTGTGTGGGTGGATGAGAGGGTGTGTGACTGCCTGTATGGAAGAGTGAGTGCGTGAAATAGTGGGTATATGGGTTAGTGTTGGTGAATGAATAGATGTGTCAGTGGTATACGGATGAGTAAGTGGGTATGTGAAAGGCAGTAATGGTGAGTGTTACAGTATATCAGTGACCGTGTGAGTGAGGGATTATGATAGTGGCTT
Organism: Lissotriton vulgaris; assembly: GCF_964263255.1. NCBI lineage: Eukaryota > Metazoa > Chordata > Amphibia > Caudata > Salamandridae > Lissotriton > Lissotriton vulgaris. Next base: position 77,768,170 of record NC_141690.1, read on the forward strand.
TATGGGTTAGTGAGTGTGTGTGTGAGTATCTGTATGAGTGAATGGTTATATGTTAGTATCTGTATGAATAAGTGAGTGGGTGTGTATATACATTATTGGTAAGTAAATAGCTGTCTGATTGACTCTATAGGTGAGTGAATAGGTATGTGAGTAGCTTTATGAGTGATTGACAGTGTGTGAGTGGCTGTATGAGGGAATATACAAGAGGCTGTATTGGTGAGTGAGTTGGTGCACAAGTGGCTGCGTGGGTGACTGAGTGCATGTGTGTGTAGACCTATGAATCAGTGAGTGGGTATGTAAGTACGGGTTTGGGTATATCAATGGTTTCGAGAATAGTAGTTCTGAAATTGCAATGGGAGTATGAAAGATTACATGGGTGTGTGAGTGACTGTGTCAGAGATTCTGTGGATGATGTGATCAGTGATGTCATTTGCGATGCCATCAGTGATGTCATCAGTGATGTCACTGACCATGTCATCCCCCTACACTGCCCCGGGGACCACCACCTCCCTGAGGCACGCAATATTGAGATTTGGGACCCATAGCGTACCCCCAGCCCAGGGGACCACCACCTTCCCGGGGCTTTGAAATTGAGGGAGGCCCTGGGGACTGCCACTGGGCTGGCTCCTGCAGTGTCCTGGGGTGCCCACCCCTGGGACACTGCTGTATGCTATGGCAGGGCAGGATCCGTGCTGCTCCCACCCTGTCATAGCAAACTTGCTTTAGACTTTGGAAGTGAGAGCAGGGAAACCTGCTCTTGCTTCCAAAATACAAAGCGGATTGCTTTTCCACAGAAATACGTGATCCGGCGGGACCGTGGGGGCATTGGACCTCCCCTCACTGTCCCCAATGGTGAAGCCAGGGCCCAGGGGATGGGGTCCCTGGGGCTAGAAGTGGCCCGGGAGGGAGGCCACGTGGCCTGCCTCCCCTGTGAATATCATAAAAAAATAAATGGAGAGGATAGACCCGGGGGATAGGGTTCCTGGGGCCATAAATAGCCTGAGTAAGGGGGCCACACGGCCCCTCCCAATAATAAAAAACAAAAGGATGGCCAGGCCCCGGGGGATGTGTTCCCCGGGGCCAAAAATGGCCCCGGTGGGGGGCCATGCTGCCCCTCCCCAAATAAAAAATAAAATAAATAAAGGCTGGCCCCAGGGATGCAGTCCCCGGAGTCAATAGAGGCCTCAGGAGAGAGCCATGCTGCCCCCTCCTTAAAATAAATATATGTAGCATGCCCTGGGGGACGGTGTCCCCAAGGCAGGAATTGGCCACGCGAGGGGGGCCCATGATGCCCCTTCCCCTGTACATTATAAAAAAGGGGTCAGGCCCTGCGGGATGGGGTCCCCAGGGCCCAAAAAAGGAAAAAGAAGGTGGGCCACACAGCCCCCTTCTTAAAATGTTTTTTTTAAAAGCCAGCATTGCGTCTAGGTCCTGCCCCCTCACTGCAGCACTCAGCAAAAACACCCCTGGCGCATTGTAAGTTGGGGAATTATTAACCCTTGAATATTAAGGGTCCCTCGGAGCCAACTAGTCCGGTAGCTCCCGTATGTGCCAGAGAGCTGAGCTGCGGAGAGGTGTTCAGAGGAATGCCCATTTTTACACCTCTCTACAACACAGCTCTGTGGCACTTACTGGAGGTACCTGGTGGGCTAGTTGGCAACGCACCAGGGGGTGTAATTGCACAGTGGTGCAGGGAGGGGGCATGGCCTGATGTGACAAGTGTGCAAACAACTCCTTTGGCACGTTTTAAGTTGGGGAATTAAGTCCCTCTGAATCCTGAGGGTCCCTGGGCCCAACTAGCCCACCAGGTATGTCCAGTAAGCGCTGCAGAGAGGTGTAAAAAGGGGTGTGGCCTTCACCTTTCTGACACACAGCTCTGTGCGCTTACTGGAGGCACCTGGTGGGCAAGTTAGCCCTCAGGGATGCTCAGGATTCAAGGGGAATTAATTCCCCAAATTAAAACCTACCAGGGGGGTGTTTGTACAGTGGTGAAGGCAGGGGGCGAGGCCTGATGTGTCATGAGTGTACGTATGCAATCACTCCGCCAAAACCCTAGCACTTATAAATTCACCATGCACTCTCCTTGTAGCACTCTAATCATCCAGTCACTACCCATGCACTTATCAATGACCCATGCACTAACTCATGCACTGCGACAATACCACTGCTAATCAGTGTCACAGTGCAAGTACTCCCTATGGTAAATTGATATACTAATTGTGTTCTATGATTGGGGTATTTGATTTATCTGTCAGCCCCTAGTACCGTGCACCATGTATGCCCAGGGCTTGTAAATCAAATGCTGCTGGTGGGCTTGCAGCACTGGTTGTGCCACCCACAGAAGCAGCTTGTAAAGTGTGTCTCAGGCCTGCCATTGCAAGGCCTATGTGCAGTCTAGCACAGCCATGTCGACTTGGCCAAGTGCACCCACTTGCCAGTCCCTAAACCTTCCATTTGCTTCATGTTAGACACCCCTATGTTTGGCCCAAGGGCAGGGTGCATTTTAATCATAAGGTAGGACATGCTCTGATGTGCGTAGCATGTTCTAATAGTGAATTACAACCATTTTCATTTTTCACTATCGAAGGCTACCTGTTCTCATAGGCCAGAATGGGCAGTTAAGATTATTACATTCTTATAATCCTAACTGACTCAGGGAACATGGTAGAACTTCGAATTTAGAATGCCTGAACTCAGAAAAATAAAGTATGTCTTTTAGTAAAGTTTATTTTAATATTCTGTGTTTGCAAATACTACTTTTAGAAAGCAGGTATTTCCTTGCCTAACCGTTTGAACCTGCCTTTGCTGGGTTGTGCATTCCTTGTCTGGTTTGTGTGTGACAGGGCTGGGGAATTCCAGGAGACAGGCTGGGGCAACCCAGTGGTGAATAGAGAGATCTGCATCTAGTTGGGAGGGGGTGTTGCACCTGGGACCTGAATAGGGCTGGGCCTTCCCTATACAATGCTGGCTCCACCCTCTGTGGCTTGTCTGATGTCTCTGCCCTGCACTGTGAAAGGAGAGGAGGAATCATGTCAACAGAGTGCTCCAGATCTGTACCTTACCTCCCCTGTGTTGGCTCCACCTCCTGTGGGTCGGCTGATGTCTCTGCCCTGCACAGTGAAAGGAAGCAGAGTGTCATGTCAACAAAGTGCTCAGGAACTGGTTTGAACTAGGCAAAGGCCTCTCTGCCTTCAGAGAACAATGGATTTGGGGGTATAAATATTTGGACCCTGATCCCAAGAAATTAGATCACTTCCGGAACAAGAAACCTTCCTGAAAAATAGAAGAACCAAGGAAGCTGCAGGAGTTTGGAATACCCATCTGCTAGAGTGCTGTTTCCTGGGTTGGGCTGCAGTGGTTGCTTCATTGCCAAGGGAAAGGAGAAGGAACTTTGTAAGGACTTTCATCTACAGAATATTCTCCAAGGGCTTGAACTATGCTTGCCTCCTGCTGAAGTCTCAGGGACAAAAGACTTCACCCCCAGCTCCCTCCTGAATTTCCTTGCTGGGAATTCTGACTTCAGACACTTGCGTGCCGCTGGGAGCTGGAAGCGCGACGCATCGAGAAGAAGCGTGCCGCTGCTGCAGCTGAAATCATTGCAACGCCGGAGAAGTGAGCCTTCGTCGCATCTCCCTGGAAGCGTGTGTTCATCGAAACTGTCTGCGGTCGCATCACCGGAGAAGCGTGACGCCATTGAGAGAGTCGCCATCACATCACCGAAGAAGCGTGTCGCAGGGCCTGTCGCTGCTCCAAAGTACAGAGTCATCGCAAGGCTGCCAGGGCGTCATCGCATCATCATCGCATCGCCGCATCAAGGGCGCCATCTTCTTGCATCGCAACTGGATCATCGCATCGCATTGAGGCGCCATTTTCCGCACCGCAATAGGCCCCCAAGCCAAGAATCTACGTATCATCTCCGCACTGATAAGGCTCTCGACGAATCCCCTACTCCGCGCAAGCATTGAGGAAGGACGCAACCGTTCCCCCGAGTCATGGAACCGACGCATCTCCCTTTTTGCAAGCCTTTTGTTCACTTTGCGTTATGCATCAAGGTACTTTGTTGAGAACTTTGTCGCATTTACCAACAACTTTGCCCACCCACAGAGTAAACACACTGTAAGAGTGTTTGGCGGGGTGCTCCTTGTTGCAGTTGTATTTTAAAAAGGACATTTTCGCTGGCATTTACCTGGGTCCCCTTGACTGCCGTAATAATCTTTCCAGTGTCTCCGTGGGGGCTGCGAGGTGCAGAGGGGCGCGACCAAACATCAAGCAGCCACCAGCAGGTCTCCCCCGCTGCCGCTGCACTCTATCATCCGTGTGCAGCCGCCGAGGGGGGAGACCACAATCCCCAGCACTCCCCGCGGCTGACCTGACCGGTCCACCTAAGGATTTTGCGCCAGGCGGCGCTTCAAAAGGCGGAGAGAGGTGCTGTGGAGCGCGTGCTCCTTGTTGCAGTTGTATTTTAAAACGGACATTTTCGCTGGCTTTTACCTGGGTCCCCTTGACTGCCGTAATAATCTTGCCAGTGTCTCTGTGTGGGCTGCGAGGTGCAGAGGGTGCTACCAAACATCAAGCAGCCTCCAGCAGGTCTCCCCCGCCGCCGCTGCACTCTGTCATCCGTGCGCGGCCGCCGAGGGGGGAGACCACAATCCCCAGCACTCCCCGCGGCTGACCTGACCCGAACCACCTAAGGCTTTCGCGCCAGGCAGCGCTTCAAAAGGCGGAGAGAGGTCCCGCGTCGCGGGCTAAGCCCGGGCAAGCCCGGGCAAAGGGCGGGCCCTCTGTGGCCCTCGGAGGCCTGAGGAGGCCGGGCTGGGCTATCCCTCTTCTGGTTCCTTGGACATATGTAATTTCCACAGGATTAGGTTAGTCCTCTTCACTGTCATTGTTATACATATTAGGGCTCGCCCCTACTCTTGTACTACAGCTTACTTATTCGTTTCATTCACATTGGTGTAGGCTGTTTCCAGGATTGGCCCGCACATATCTAATATCTCAAGTGTGTTTAAGGGGCCTATTTTCTGAGTTTACCCGGTAACATGACTACTATCACACCTACTCCTATAGCAATATCACAAGCAGGTGGAGGAGATAAACAAGGAACATTGGATAATTTTCTTATTAGGACTTCTGCAGCATCCGATAGAGAGTTACAACTTGCCGAACGTAGAGCTAAAAGGCGTTGCTCTATAGAGCTCATTAAAAATAAACGCTCCTCATTGGGCCCGCTGCTGCAAGCTATGTCTCCAATACCTACAGTACAAGATGATAGTGTGGGATCTGACACTTTGCTCGGAGAAAGTATTCCATTACTACTTCAAGATGTTACTCCCCCTTCCAACCATAATTATGACTCGCTTATAAATCCTACCAACTCCTTAGATAATTTGACTTGTCAAACTGACATTTTGGTTGATCTTTCAACCCCACAAGTAGAGCACATTAATAAATGTCACAAACCCCCGTAAAAACCTACCACAACAAGGTCCTCCATCAAAAAGAAGAAGAAAGGGGGAAAGAAGACCACGGGATATTAAGACAAATGCAACAGATTTACCCAAAATTCAGAGTTTACCTTCAAATATTTCTACCTCATTAGTGCCAGGGACTGACTTTTCTCTCCCTCAGACTAAATCTCCGCTGGTTTATTCAAGTGACGATTTAATGGGCAACTAAGAAAAACTAATTAGATCTTTTATATTGCCCCTGGTAGCAAGCCTGCAAAAAATACACCAGCAGCTGGAGCACTTAGAGCAGGTAATCGATACAATTAATGTAGGAGCCCAGATTTCCCCGGTACCACCACCGGTTCCTATTACACCTAGCACTATATCTCCCCAAACTGTAACTGATCAACTAGCAGCAAAAGCTAAAACTAAATTGACAAAACAAAAAACTCCTAAACCTCCAAAACCAATACCTACAGGAAAATCCCCGCAAAAGATAACAACCACTATAAAGGGGACTCAGGCAGGTTCCAAACCCAATCCCCAGGAAAAATCTATAACCAATCCCATAGAAAATTTGTTTACTAATAATGTACGGGAAGATATATTAAAGCCATCCTATTCAAAGAGATTTAAAGTAGACTTACCCCCAGAAGCAGCCCCACTAGTGGTAGTCCTTACTGGAGTCCCGGCTCTGGAGAAAGGCAAACGCGAAAGTCACACACAACTAAAAAATAAAGTCATATTCTGGCTTAGGAAGAACCAACCTCTTCCTCCCAATATGAATGGCGAGATTTTACACGCTAGACGCCTTCCCTGGCTTGGCCCAAGCACAAAAAACATAACAGGGGATATAATTATAATAAAGTTCAGGGACGCTAGGGTTGTCAGATATATACTAGACTGTTTCCCCCACGCGGACAGAAATGCCATCACAGCTCGTGATCTGATTTATTTTTATCCCAGAAACTTGATAACCTTCCCTTATAATTTTAGCCAGTCATCTAATTACCATGATGAACTTCCATCACTAGCACCCCGCCAAGAGGAGGGCTGCTATGGGCCTCAATCTAATCATCGACCTGATCATTTCGATTCTTTTTTACGATTCCAGGAAGCCCGCCCTAGACCTTTACCCTTACCTCCTATTGTAAATCATAGACCCCACCTTACCTCCAAAATGATCATTTTAGGCCCTTAGGTACCCAATATCCTCCATCATGGGTACATTTTCAAAGACAGGATTACAATTCAGTTTATAGACAGTCCACTAGGCCATTCCTGACCCCCACCTATAATCGATTTAACGTCGTGTCAGGAATGGACAACATAGAATGACTGAGAAATACCCCTTTTCCTGAGGACAATTCTAATTTGCTCGCTACCAAAATTTTGACAGTAGATAACCGAAAACTAATATTGGCAGATCTTGAAGGTAGTATCGCGTTTCCTAGTGTGCGTAAAACGAATGCTTTGGATGCCAGTTGTCTTATAGTAGGGACTGGTATTCCCTCGAAAAACTCCCCACCGGAGTCGAGGGTTAATTTCCTAAAAACTTACACCAAATTAAACCAGTTTAACTCTTTTTCCAACGTCAAATCAAACAGTCCTCAGACTCTTAGCATCACATTTTGCAACATAGCAGATTTGCGCTCCAAAACCGATCCACCTAACTGGCTAGAAAAAATAAGAAACTATAATATAATATGCTGCCAGGAAACAGGGTCTGTATCTGATATTCACCTACAGGGGTATAGATTATACAACTCCAGTGCACGTCCCTCTCCCTGTGGTAGGCCTAAGGGTGGCCTATCGACCTATGTTTCCAACGCCCTTCTATTAAAGGTAATTGTGGAAATAGCATCTGATGAGAACTACCAGATACTTAAACTTACAACATTCCAAGGGCATATATACTTTCTAGTAAATTTTTATAACAATCTGCCATTATCAGATTTCCGCACGGTCCTAAAAAGGTTAATCCACGTTCTGGATGAGCACCCAAAAAAATGTCCTTCTTCAATTTTAAAATTAATCTGGGGAGGTGATTTTAATATTACTCTATGCAAAGAGTTTAAAAATTCAAGTTGTGGTATCACCGACGAGGGAGGAAGAACACTGACACATGTTGTACATTCTAGCGTTGGGAATATTTTAAATGAAGCATTGTTTTCCTTAGGTTTGGGGTTCGCCAATGAATTAGTTGACCCCCCAATTGATTTTTCTACCACTTTTTCACGGCAGGGGCTGTCATAGTATAATTGACTTTATCCTGATTTCTAACACAATGAAGGTTGAGCTACTGTCATTTTTAACTGGAGACGACATTAGCAGTGACCATTTCCCAAATAGTGTCACTATGTTAATGCAACCAGTACGTAACGTAACTGGTAGTCATGGGCTATTAACCCAAAAGGTGATTAGCATAGATAAAATAAATGGCTACTCAGTTAAATGGACTAAAGTAGACCCGGATGTTATTACAACCGCGGTCATTACTAAAGCCTATCCCATGCTAGAAACCTGTCTAATCCCAGATTCCACGGCCGAACAAATCTTGACTAGTTTTATAACCATTACAAAGGTAATTAGTAAAGAGCTCCAACGTAAACAAAAGCAGACATTGCATCAAGATAAAGGGTGGTTTAATACTGCCTGCCGCAAGGCACTATCAAACTTAAAAAAGGCCCTATGCAATTCAGTGAGGGATAAAGTAGAAATCAGGAAGCTGAGGAAGTGCTATCATTTGGCCAAAAAAGAATGCATGAAAGAAAGGAAAAAAGCCCTGTGGGAGAAGCTATTGAGAGCTGTAAAAGAAAGGATAGTGAAACTTTTTGGAAAGTGGTTAATTCACCCTTTCTAAATGAGGGGAAGACTAGACCCGCCATTGAAGTGGCAATTACAGCAGAGGGATGGGTTACCCACTTTTCCAAAATATTTACAGTAGAAGGTGTAAATTCAAATGCACGTGGAGAGGATAATACCATCTCCTCTCCACTTTATCCCATCAAACTATCCTTTAGCCATGCTGAAGTAATTAACGCACTCACACCCAGGAACTTTGGACACCAGTGTTTAACCCGAGTGATCGAAGCAACGTTAAAAAGAGGTCTTTTAAAATCCTGGTCAAGTTCCATCCTGTTGCCCATCTTCAAGAAGGGTGACCGAAATAACCCAGCATGTTATAGGCCCATTTCACTCCTGGATTCTCTCGGCAAAGTTGCATGCCGCCTGGTATTAGACAGGTTGCGGGCCTGGTCTGAGGAAAATAACATTATGACAGATCTGAAATACAGGTTCCAGGAGGGATTGGCCACTGTGGAGCAGGTGCTAAACCTCTTGCTACTTATTGGGAAATACACCCAGGCCAAGAAAGGCAATCTCCATCTAGTCTATGTTGATCTGAACGCAGCTTTTGACTGTGTTTCCCACTCAAAGCTGTGGTCAATTTTAACTGACCTGGGTGTAGACCCCCTAATAATATCCTTTTTACGAGAGTTATATTCAGAAGCAGCGGCCAAGGTGAGATTTGGGATAAATGGTGAGCTTACCCCCCCTTTCCAGTTTCCAAGGGTGTCAGAAAAGGGTGTGTCCTGGCCCCCTTCTTATTTAATCTTTATACAAATGGACTCGAGAAAGCCATGTTAGAAGGAAGTCAGGACCTGCCAAAGATCACCCATTGTCCCATCCCCGTGTTACTTTATGCGGACGACGCTGTGATCATGGCCTACACCCCAATACAGCTCCAAAAACAGTTAAATTCTTACTGTAATTTCATGACCTCATTGGGGCAAATGGTAAATATTAAAAAAACGTTTGTCATGCACACTGGAAAAAAGACTACCAGACAGAAACCAATATTTATTGACAACGCAAAATTGGCTTGCACCAAATCCTATCCATACCTAGGGATTCTCTTTGATAACATCTCCTCCTGGAAACCGGAAATCCTTAGCAGACACCGCTTGTTCTTAAGAGCTACTTCCGCTCTCATTGGTTTCTCATGCAAAATAGGGAACCCCCCTCCAACTGAACTAATTCAAATATACAATGCAAAGTGTCAAAGTGTAGCTGTACATGGAGCAGGGGTTTGGGCTACGTACCAGTGGATTTCATACAGAGAGTAGAAAACAAATTTATCTGTTATTTGTTGGCTGTTCCGATATGTTCTCCAACGTTTGCATCTCATACTGAATTGGGCATGGACTACATTGCTGATTATATTAAAATGCAGGCAATTTTATTGTGGCATCGTGTTTGGACAACGGAGCAATGTTTTTTAACACAGGGGCTACTGACAGACTGCTTAAGCCTTGATAACTTGTCAGACATTCCATGATTACGTTTTGTACATAACTTTTTTAAAGATATGGATCTTTCTATTTATTTTACTGAACCTTCTGTTTTAACTACTATTTCAAGAAAGTCACTTAGGACGCTCTGTCTGTCACACTTAAGAGAATTACGAACAGCTAAAGAAATGCATAAAGTATCTTGTTGACACATTGTAACAATTCAAAGTATTCAGGGCATCCAACCATATCTTACTTTTTGTCTGTCCAGTTACGAAAAATACTTGTTGACTCGTTTTAGGTTCAACACATTTTATCGGCTAATAACATTCCCAAAGAGACAAGACTGGTCAACCCCTATTGCTCTTTGTCCCTCAGAACAGTCTACTATTCATGTATTACTGTTTTGTAATTTCTATAAAGCATCCCAAAAGTGTTGGCTCATCCCACTGCTACGATCACAGGGTTTGCGCAGATTCCGCCCGGCAATCCTGGCCTTACAACATCTTGACTCAGTATCGAATGCAAAAATCATAGCAATGTACCTCAAAAACTGTTTGAAAATTCGTAGGAATCTTGATCAATTGTAGTCTCTTGTGGAACAATATCAGATGGCCTAAATTAGATTTGTGTACTGTATTCTCATCTGGTAATGGTCAAAGATATTAATTTTCATGTTTGATTTTTAAACTTACATTTTATTTGCAAAATTTTACCTATCAAAAGCCTTTATTCGTGTTACGTGACTCATGTTTAATAATATTTTTAACTATTTTTAATAATGCTGTATGAAATTGTCTGTTGTTGTCGCTTTTATGATTTTGATTTGTCTTAAAATCGAATAAAGCTTTAACTACTACCAACAACTTGAATTAAGAGACTTTAATCATCTTTTAAGTAATCTTAACTGTAGTATTGTAGATTGTTGTCATTTGTGGTCTTGTGTTAAGTCTATATAAAGAATACTTATTTTTATAAAACCTGTGTTTTGTCCATCTGTAGTGTTATATAGTGTAGTTTATATTTTGTTCGAGTACAAGACACATTTTCTCATTTAAAAAAATAGTTATTGCATAGAAAAATAAAACAAGAATGCACAAAATGGTATAGGGTTAAAAGAACGTGCATTTTTAAAAAAAATATCCATTTGCAGAGTGCCCTTGATAGGTATCTAGTAGGTTAAGATTATAGGTCAATCTGAGTCATAACATCAAGATTGTTTAAGAGAGTCGAAACAACATGAATACAAGGATAACTAAAAGACAATCTGTTGTGTACTTGAAATATTCTACATATAGCAGCAGTAGAGGAATAAATAAATTATCTCACAAAGCAAGAAAGCTTTTAGGAAGTGAGACACGAACAATGATGACTTTTTAACAAAGAGAGGAAGGGAATCATGATTACAGATAAAGGAATAAAGGCTCAGATAGTAAAAGGAAGAACATGTGTAGGTGAACATGTGCTGTTTGTTAAAGAGAATAGTTTCAAAACAAGAGTATCCTCATAGCAGAGACAGTGAGATGTACTGGATAATTTTCATGTATTCACCAGGAAGAGTTGTGTTCTGGAATGAAGGTTTTTGTTTGTTAAGCAGTTTATTTTACTATCCTCATCTCTGAGCCTTCATGTCATGTGGTCACTGCTTCTTGAGGTCAGTCCCTTAGAGCAGCTTTCAAAGCAGTTGGGTATATTATTGAGCTCTCTGTAGGGTGTGCTCAACATGTTTGAGGTTGCACTCCCAAGAAAATGTTTTATTGGCTCTTAGTTTTAGATGGTTAACGAAAAAGGGGTGACCCTGTGTCCCTCAGAACCTGGGTATTCAATTGTTAAACAAACAATGGTTCCGTTGGGTAGTCTGAAGCTTTGTGGCACACACTGTATATATGTCACCACACCCATTGAGCACAACTTCACAAAAAGTCACAACAAAAAATATTTTTTCTTTATGTCTGTATGACGGTCTTGTCGTGTATTGAAAACCTATCTTTGAATGTAGTAATTCAGATATTTTTTGAAAAGTATTTGTTATAATTTTATAATATAACAAGTTGAGCTTATGACTTTGTCTTTTGGGCATTTATTTCTCAAAGCGCACATTGTGTATCAGAGAGCTATTTTTGTTTGTCTACATTCATGAGCGTTGTTCAAGTTATCTGTCTTAGGTTTAGATGGTCCTAGATATTATTGTCGTTATTGTTTATGATTTTTTTTAGGTTGAGTCATTCATCGAAGATCAAACCAAAATATTTGGCGGCAGATTTACAATTACTGGCGCATCCCTGCAAATTAGCAGGGATGTGCCAGTAATTGTGCGCCGCAGCTTTACCACCCATGATGTGCCGCATTTACAATGCGTCACGCATCTGTGCCGTAAAGGCGGCGCATTGCTGGAGTTGCGTCGCAAGCGTGACGCAGCTCCAGCAATGCTCTGTGGGGCCTATTCTTCCAATGCTGCGTCAAGCCTTACGTCTGCTTCAAGCAGGCGCAGGGTTTTGACGCAGCATTGGCCTAAAAGTGACTGAGTGACATCTTGTAGATTTCACTCAGCAACTTCTAGGAAGCGTTGCTGCGCAGGAACGCCCCCCCCATGCCGGAAAGCCTTCTTATGGAGCAGGGATTTACAGCGTGACTGATTTCCCAGATGCGTCACGTTGTAAATACCCCGCACCATGGTGCATCTTTTGCGCTGCTGCTGTGTTACAAAAGTGACGCAACGGCGGCGTAAAAGAGGCGCAAGGGCTTGTAAATATGCCCCTTGGTGTTTTCAATAGAGACAGGTTTCAGTCTAAAATCTTTCTTTCGGCTAGTGTAGTTTGTATGGTAATGGTTAAAGATAGAAGAGAAATCAGCAGAAACTCCGGTTTCCCAGGTTTAAGATGTAGATGCCAATGTTTTATCAAAGTGTCGAATATTTTTCAAGCGGTAGACTTTCAAATAAAACGTAAAGTGACTGGCATTCTCATACAATAACATGTGAGGCTTTTTAAATAAAGCTCTTTGAAATTCTAAGTAAAAATTCAAGAGAGATGATACTAATTTAGAGTCATACGGGACACCTTTTCGAAGAGGAAGTTTCCTATCTTAATTTGCTGAGATATATTTAGAAGATTAATCGTGACCATATTCAGTACATTACATACAGACGTTTGAAACTTTCATCATTTTAGGGCTAACATTTGCTGTGAGATCTAGCAGATGGAAGAGGTAAAAGTTATCTTTGTCCATTTAGTGTAAAGTGTCATCAGTTATTTTCAAGAGGAGAGCTTTAGTGTTGAGTCAAGAAGCATGAATGGGGTTCCTCTTACCACTATTGTGACCCGTGTTCATGCAGGACATACTTCAAATCAGCTCATCATGGGTTCCTTTCA